>NC_072403.2:182672500-182993750 GCF_028858775.2 Pan troglodytes
CAAGCATAAAAAGCAGAAAATAAAAGTTAAAACTGTGTTTTTTTCCTAATTTGCATTTATGTGTTTAATACATTAATACTGTTTCTAAAGACCAATTGGAAGCATGATTTTACTTCATTACGTATTGATAGGCTTGCAATCTGATTTATTAATTCCATTAAGGTAGAAAAGGTTTATTGGTTTATTTGCCTCAAAATTCATATTAATAAAACAAAATGTATCATTAGAGAAGCTATAGTCATGATAAGCAGCAAATATAAAGTAGAAACAGAAGCACTTGTATTTATTGAGAACATAACCAAATTTTGCAAACATTTCTCTTGATGGAATGCTCATGTGAAAGAACATACAGATTTGGTATAACTTAGTCACAATTGATTATTTTCTGCTCCTTATGCAAAGGAATATTTGTTACATGTGGTGTATGCAAATCCTTTACAGATATACAGAAATACAGGACAAATATTTTGATAACTAGATGTACTATGTCCTTCCTACCAGTTGTGATTTTTTTGTCAATGGGTGGTTCTCCTAACAAAATTGAGCAGTTTGGCATGACCTCACTAATGATTCTCTCTGACCATTGTAGCGGTTTGCTGCGGTAATCATGAGGATAAGAGAGCCACGAACCACGGCACTGATTTTCAGTTCGGGGAAAATGGTGTGCACGGGAGCCAAGAGGTAGCCGTAAGAAATTCATTCTTCTGGTCTATGGGTTATGAATGAAAAGGTGATATCTCATTGTTTTTAGGTTATTAGGTTAGCACTTTAACATGTTATTATTGCTTTCTTATAAAAACCATTTTAATATGATTCTATTAATTATTTTTATTTATTTATTATTTGATTCTATTAATGTTAGATAGCAGTGATTTCATTTTCTTAAAAATTAGATATGGGCAGGTGTGGTGTCTCACCAAGGCAGGCAAGTCACTTGAGGCCAGGAGTTCGAGACCAGCCTGACCAACATGGTGAAACTCCATCTGTACTAAAAATACAAAAATTCGCCAGGCGTGGTAGTGGATGTCTGTAGTCCCAGCTACTTGGGAGGCTGAAGCATGAGAATCGCTTAAATCTGGGAGGTGGAGGTTGCAGTGAGCTGAGATCATGCTACTGTACTCCAGCATGGGAGACAGAACAAGACACTTTCTCCAGAAAAAAAAAAAAAATTAGGTAAGATGTAATACAACATCAGAACTATTAATAAAATTCCCTTTATGTGAAAAATGTTGTAAATAACACAAATACATCTTGAAATGGAAGAAAAAATTGATCAAGAATTAAAACACTTCTAAGCTAATGGTGTAAGGGCTTTGCAGACCTTATTGGGCCTGGCAGCATGACAGCATCACATGTGTTGGCCGCAGAAACCTGCCTTCTCACTGGAACTAGCTTTCATTAATAGTGTTTGAGTTGTGCAGATCTTAAGGAATGCACCCTTGTTATAAAATGTCATTGCCTATATTCTCCATCTGAAGTGATCCTGTCTGAAGGTTAGTACTCTGCGGCCCTGACTGTTCTAAACAGAGCTTATATACTTGGTAGAAGTTAAAAACTAGGGGGAAAATTAGTGACATTAGCTTCATAAATGAACTGAACAAATAAACTAAAACTTTTTAAATGAAAGAGTATTAAATGTACTTAGAGGTATCAACACATAGAAGGGGGCTGTGGATATTTTTGCTTATTCTGAAGTTTGAAATTGTCTTTCAGTGATGGGAATGCCATTGGTGTGGACATTCTGGCTCCTGATCTCCGAGTTTTTTCAGAATGCAGGACAAGGATGTGTTCTTGCCTTTCACTTCCCCTTGGCCACAACATGCAGTAGTAACCTCTTTAATTAAGAGCGTTTTTGTTTGCTTGTTTTCCCCTGCATGGAACATCAGAAACTTTTGGTTTATCAAGGCAAGCTTTTCATGCAGCATTTAGCCTTTTTGTCCCAGAGCATCTGAAAACTGAATATTGTATATCTAGTTGATGACTATTTCATCAAGACAAGAAACCACCAATACATTTACCTGAAATTTAAAAGCGTAGCATATATATATATGCTTGATTTTTGTTCTTCCTGATCCCCTGCACCCGATAGTCTCTTTATGGTAATATTTTCACATTCTTTTTTGTTGTTGTTGTTGTTTTTGAGATGGAGTCTCGCTCTGCGCCCAGGCTGGAGTACAGTGGCGTGATCTCGGCTCACTGCAAGCTCCGCCTCCTGGGTTCACGCCATTCTCTTGCCTCAGCCTCCCGAGTAGCTGGGACTACAGGTGCCCACCACCATGCCTGGCTAATTTTTGTATTTTTAGTAGAGATGGGGTTTCACTATGTTAGCCAGGATGGTCTCAATCTCCTGACCTCATGATCCGCCTGCCTCAGCCTCCCAAAGTGTTAGGATTACAGGTGTGAGCCACCGTGCCCGACCTGCCTGCCTGCCTGCCTTCCTTTTTCTCTTTTTTCTTTTTTTTCTTCTCTTCTTTCTTTCTTTCTTTTCTTTTCTTTTCTTTTTTTTTTTTTTGGTGGAGTCACCTAGGCTGGAGTGCAGTGGCACAATCTTGGCTCACTGCAACCTCCACCTCCCAGGTTCAAGTGATTCTCCTGCCTCAGCCTCCCAAGTAGCTGGGATTGCAGGTGCCTGGCACCATTCCCGGCTAATTTTTGTATTTTTAGTAGAGATAGGGTTTCACCATGTTGACCAAGCTGGTCTCGAACTCTTGACCTCAGGTGAGCTATCCGCCTTGGCCTCCCAAAGTGCTTGGGATTAGAGGCGTGAGCCACCATGCCTGGCCCACATTCTGCTTTTCTTATGTAAGCTCTGAACTGCTAAGTCGTAGTTTATTCAACAAATGACATAGGAATGTCTATTCATGATGAGTCTTGGTATAAAAGAGGATAGAATTAGTGAATACATTGTTCAATAATAAATCTCATCAACATTTTCTGATCAAAATGAAGTTTGTTAGTTTTCCTCTCAGTAGAAATGCATGGGCTAAAATACAGAAATAGTGATGATTGATGATGGTGATAATTCACATCCATAAAATCTAGGGCTACAATAATTTGGCGGATTGAAAGGTCATTTTGGCAGGCCTACAGTTTTCTGTCAAGGATCCAGGAATACTTTATAAGGAATTGTGAATGCCTGTCAGTCTTTTCTCCTATTGCAAGAAGGCTGACCAGTTTACACTTTATTAGTTTACTGTTTTGGACTTTTTATAAGTTATTAGTCTAAATAAGTATTTTAGCTGGCTCTGAGTATGAATAACTCACTTTTTTCCTTTCCCTAGTGAAGAACAGTCCAGACTGGCAGCAAGAAAATATGCTAGAGTTGTCCAGAAGTTGGGTTTTCCAGCTAAGTTCTTGGACTTCAAGATTCAGAACATGGTGGGGAGCTGTGATGTGAAGTTTCCTATAAGGTTAGAAGGCCTTGTGCTCACCCACCAACAATTTAGTAGGTAAGTCTGAAATGTATTATGATTGTTCTTGGCAACAGTTCATTTATAATCTAAACATTGTTCAGAATAAAACACATGCAAAATATTCAGTATATGAGAACAGTTGACATGGTTATAGTTGTATGTATTCTTGCATTGTCTTCCTGATGTTCTCAGTCATATTTATCACCCTCACCAGCCTCTGCTTCCCTTATCACTTTGCGGTACCCATAACTCCCCTTTACTGGAATGAATTTGATTCTACTTCTGTATGTTTTATCGTTTTATTGCTGAATACACTTGGAATGCATGAATTGACCCTAACCTCTTGTATCAATTTTTTTTCCCAGTTTGGATCTTCTCTTTTAGTCAACATTGTGTCAGATCTACCAGCAAAGTGTGAAGTTGAGCGATAGGAACAACTTTCTAATTATCTTCCCTGCTACTTGCAGGTGAAGACTCACAGGCAGGCAGCCCTGCCCACCTCACTGCTTCATCTCATGGTCTTCTGGTGTCTGTTCACAGGCACATTAGTTCTGTGTGCCCCTGGGGCTCACTTGGTTCCTCTTGCCCTAGGCCTTTGCACTTGCCACTTTTATGCCTAGTATGCTCATTTCCCTTTTCACCTAGGAAGCTCCCACTTGAGTTCCATATGTCTACCCATTCCACTCTTCCTCAGAGAAGCCTGTCCTGAATTTTGTCTTAGGTCAGACACACAGAAACAGAGGCATCCTGTTTTCAGTCTCTCCAAACTGAGAAAAATGAGATTACTAGGCTTAGAAGAATATGTACCAGGCCTGGCCTGGTGGCTCACACCTGTAATCCTAGCATTTTGGGAGGCCGAGGCAGGCAGATCAGTTGAGTTCAGGAGTTCAAGACCAGCCTGGCCAACATGGTGAAACCCCGTCTCTACTAAAAATACAAAAATTAGCTGGACATGGTGGTGCATGCCTGTAATCCCAGTTACATGGGAGGCTGAGGCAGGACAATCATTCGAACCCAGGAGGTGGAGGTTGCAGTGAGCCAAGATCGTGCCACTGTACTCCAGCCTGGGCGACATAGCAAGACTCCGTCTCAAAAAAAAAAGAATATATACCAATAGTCCATTCAGTCAGACAGCTTAATCAGGTATAGGTTAATTCTCAGGCTAGTATATAAGTTTGATTAAATTTCCTGACCACAGTTGTCAGCTAGAGAATATTTCAATTTAAGGAGGTAAGATATGATTAAAAGTTAAACTGTCAGTATTGGATCTTAGAAGTAAATGATTATTAGGACTGTAATAGTAATTATTAGGACTGTAAAAGTAAAGGATTATTATCTGCATTAGATATCATTATATCTAATGATATAGAGACTGCAGACATAACTACAGGGCTCTTTTTCTTAAATCAGAAAATCCAGATTCAATAGAAATAGGGTAAAGTGATAGGAGGACAAATAGCCTTCCATCCAGTGGTTATCAACTGACGACTACAAGTCGGCCTCACTTGCTTTAATTATTCTATCCTTTGATGCTGCTTGAAGAACTGTGTTTTACCTCTTGACTAGTTTGTTTATTCAGTATTTTTCCTTGTACAGGTCCTCATTTTATCTAAAAGCACACAAAGCTCTTGATTTCTAAACTTTTTGCAATTTTCCTTCTAGTTATGAGCCAGAGTTATTTCCTGGTTTAATCTACAGAATGATCAAACCCAGAATTGTTCTCCTTATTTTTGTTTCTGGAAAAGTTGTATTAACAGGTAAGTTGTAACAGGAAGTAGTATCTGAAAGTTTGTAAGTGTTTTGAGTATGGCATTTTCTCAGTGCTGAAAAGAAATTTCAGTGTTCGGACAGTGGGCTAGCTTCTTGTACAAAGGCCTCCCACCCAGTCTGATGAGAAACGTGCCCGCTAAAGGCACAGTGAGAGCAGGGAAGTCTGACCACAGCTCTGCAAGCAGACTTCCATTTACAGTGAGGAGGTGAGCATTGCATTGAACAAAAGATGGCGTTTTCACTTGGAATTAGTTATCTGAAGCTTTAGGATTCCTCAGCAATATGATTATGAGACAAGAAAGGAAGATTCAGAAATGAGTCTAGTTGAAGGCAGCAATTCAGAGAAGAAGATTGAGTTGTTATCATTGCCGTCCTGCTTGGTTTATGGCCTGGTTCAGGACCAAGGAGAGAAGTGTGAATACATGCCTCTTGAGCTATAGAATGAGACGCTGGAGTCACTAAGATGATTTTTTAAAAGTATTGTTTTATAAACAAAAATAAGATTGTGACAAAGGATTCCACCATTAATGTTTTCATGCCTGTGCCTTAATCTGACTGGGTATGGTGAGAATTGTGCTTGCAGCTTTAAGGTAAGAATTTTACCATCTTAATATGTTAAGAAGTGCCATTTCAGTCTCTCATCTCTACTCCAACTTGTCTTCTTAGGTGCTAAAGTCAGAGCAGAAATTTATGAAGCATTTGAAAACATCTACCCTATTCTAAAGGGATTCAGGAAGACGACGTAATGGCTCTCATGTACCCTTGCCTCCCCCACCCCCCCTTTTTTTTTTTTTTAAACAAATCAGTTTGTTTTGGTACCTTTAAATGGTGGTGTGAGAAGATGGATGTTGAGTTGCAGGGTGTGGCACCAGGTGATGCCCTTCTGTAAGTGCCCACCGCGGGATGCCGGGAAGGGGCATTATTTGTGCACTGAGAACACCGCGCAGCGTGACTGTGAGTTGCTCATACCGTGCTGCTATCTGGGCAGCGCTGCCCATTTATTTATATGTAGATTTTAAACACTGCTGTTGACAAGTTGGTTTGAGGGAGAAAACTTTAAGTGTTAAAGCCACCTCTATAATTGATTGGACTTTTTAATTTTAATGTTTTTCCCCATGAACCACAGTTTTTATATTTCTACCAGAAAAGTAAAAATCTTTTTTAAAAGTGTTGTTTTTCTAATTTATAACTCCTAGGGGTTATTTCTGTGCCAGACACATTCCACCTCTCCAGTATTGCAGGACAGAATATATGTGTTAATGAAAATGAATGGCTGTACATATTTTTTTTTCTTCAGAGTACTCTGTACAATAAATGCAGTTTATAAAAGTGTTAGATTGTTGTTATACCTTGTAAGAGTCATGTGATCATACTGTTTTCTACAAAGTTGTATTTTAGATATAATGCCTGAAACCATTTTGGTGTTTGCTTCAGTCAATATTTCATTGTATGCTGCAATGAAAACAGATTAATGATCTGAGAACCTTCCATATATTGAGCAACTCCTGTTTTCTAGGTATTTTGCATACAATGCCTGGAATCCTCACAAAGCTTCAGTTACGTTTTGTTCCTCTGTTGGAGGTGAGGAGATAAGGAAGCCCCAGCTGAGGGACTTGGCTGAGGTTACACAGCTAGTAAGTGGTAAAAATGAGTGAGTCCTTCAGGTGTAGAAGCTGGTGCCCTATCCACAGGCTGCCAACTCTCTGCAGTAACTTTTTTTTGCTTGTTTTGCAGTTTTTTTCTCATGGACTATCAGGTGGACATTTGTGGGTTCTTAGGTTTTATTGTTAGAGTGGTTTGTTGTTTTTAATTGTAAAAGTACATCTTCAGCTGACTCAGAGGAATAAAATCAGAAAGGGGAGGTCCGTCCTTCCTTTCTCTTCTGCCTCTTTCCCCAAGATAACGACCAGATTAGTGGGTATCTTCTAAGCCCTGTTCTATCTTCTGGGCATGGCATTTGATCCCATTTTTGGAAAAAAGAAATAATACATTCAATTTTATAGCTTTCCCTTTTTTCAGTCAATATATCATAAACCTATTTCCATGATTGGGAATCTAGGATACTCTTCTTAGGTACCTTCACTTACTGAGCTATTCCTGTAATTATGGTCATTTACATGACCTCTAGTTTTTCAATATCATCAACAGCGCTGCAGGGAACATCCTTGTATGTGTATTTTTTGGATGAGTGCAGGTATTCATGTAGTAAACTTTCCTAGAAGAGGAACTAAAGACTATACATTCTGAGTTTTAATCAGTTGATACCAGATTGCAGTCCAAAGAGAACGGTGCATGAAATGCCCTTTTCTTGCATTTCCCAATCATTAGTGATGCCAATAATGTATGGATTAATTGGAAAGACATCATTCCAATATTATCTCCTATCTAAGAAAGAAGTATCTCTTCATGTATGTAGGTCTTATGTTCCTCAGTAAAGTTTTGTACTTTTTTTCACACAGGGCTTTTATATTTCATAAGTATTACTTCCTTAATTCCTAAGTATAGTGTCATTTCTGTTTTATTACTGGAAGTTTTTCCTAACACTTTAAAAGTTATTGTTGATAATATTTTTCTTATTCCGAGTTTACTGAACTCCTATTACTGCTGATTTAGTTGATTGCATTGAAAGTTCTAGGCATGTAATCATCTGTAAATAGTAATTTTATGTTTTCCTTTCCAACATTTATTTTTCCTATCAGTGCCTAGGACTTTAATGTATATAACTTAAAAAAAATCATCTCTTAGAGTTGTAGCTACATATACAGGAAATCTAACAAATGTGTAGCATAATGTATTATACAAAGGCAGACACCCTTGCAGCCACCAACAAGGTCAAGAAACAATTTTGCTGCCTGTCCTAGAAGCCCCTCCTTATGGTCCTATCCAGACACACACTTCTGGCTTCCCTCAAGCAGTAACTATTATCCTGACTCTCACGCATTTAAAGATAATTGAAGTTCCTCGTCCATCTCTTTTCTTTCCAATTTACAGGCCATTTATTGTGTAGAGCTTCTCATAGTCTGGGGTTTGCTAGTTGGAAATTCATGGTGTAGTTTCCCTATTCTCTGTATTTCCTGCAAATTGGAAGCTGCTGTGTAATTCCTAGATCTATTAATTCATTAGTGGGTTGCAAAATGACATTTTAGTCATTTCATTTCTTTTTCATTTATTAATTTGAATACTTTTATAAAGTGTTGTGCTCCATATAGCAGAATACTTTCCCCTTTTAAGTTTTCAAGATAAAATTAGTTCATATTAATATGTCCAATTCAAAGCTCATAGGGTTTTTATTTTACCAATTGTATATCCAATTCAAATTCAAAGCTTATAGGGTTTTTATTTAACCAATTCTGTATTACACTCTTTCTTCTACACTGAGAATTTTTAATTCTTAAAGACATAGGGGATGAGGAATTAGAATGTCCCATAATTACTCATTTACTTTACGTATTTACTTTATCATTACTTTATCTGTTATATGTGCAATTTTTTTTGAGACACGGTCTCTGTTGCCCAGGCTGGAGTGCAGTGGCACAATCATGGTTTGCTGCAGTCTCAAACTCCTGGGCTCAAGTGATCCACCTCAGCCTCTGGAGTAGCTAGCTAGGACTACAGGTGCACACCAACACACCCAGCTAATTTTTTTTAATTTTTGTAGAGACAAAGTCACTCAACTGTTGCCCAGGCTGGTCTTGAACTCTTAGGCTCAAGCCATCCTCCCACCTCCACCGTAACATTCTTAAGAGTAACAAAAACACTATCACCAATATGATTGCCAAAAACACTTGGAACTTTTTTTTTTTTTTGCTGTGATATCTGAAATTGCCAAAGGATATTCAGTATCTGAAATAAAAAGGCAAAGCTGAATATGCTGCTCTCTACAGCAGAGGGAGCTGCTGTGGCTGGACAGTATCTGAACCAAGCAGATCTTAAAACTTTGTAGGTGTTGAGAAATGGTGGATGCATGGACTGGCACCGTCTGTGGAGCCATGATTATGTAGGTGAGACTTGCTCATTATCTTGTAGTGTTTTAAAATGTCTTCACATTTCTAAAGGCAACTTGCTTAATGCATTTTTTAATTTAAATTTTTTATGTTGTACAGTTTATTTTAAATATAGTTGCTATTTTTTAACACAGATGCCAAGTTGGTGCTGTGAGATTTTCTTTCTGGTGATTCGGACCAGTTTGTCTCCCTCTTGATATATCCACCCCAAATGGAAAGGCCTTGTAAACTGTTATGATCATCTCCAGAGGTTAACTGGAATATACACCAATGACAGCTTGCCTGGGTATGCCAAAATACCTGCAAGAATGTCCACATCATCTGGTGATGTCCCCAAATAACAGTTTTTACCATAGAAAGATCGTAATATGTTTGCTTTAAAAGTCATTAGCAGTCATAACGTACTTACAGATTCTGCCTATAAGGAATAATACATAATTTTAGATATAAAGGCCCCGCTAGTCCAGGTTTCCTTATGCCACTGTGCTTCCTACTAAGTGTTGCGACCAGCTCTTGTCACTAGTTGATGACAACTTACTCCAGTAGCCACAGGGCTGTGACACCATAGTTATAGGTGATTCTCATAGATTTAGCCATCCCAGGTTCGAAACTAGTATCCTCTAGCTCTTAAGTAGCTGATAACCTCCCCATGGGAGAAACTCCATACTGCAGTTTCCCATGTGGTGCTATGTGTAACTATCTTATACAATTAATACAAATTGCATATGTATACTTATATAATATGGACTACTAGGACAGAACTTTTTAAATTACAAATATAATAGCCAAGTAGACAATTACATTAGCAAGTGATGTTACCTATGAAAACGTGAGGATTTATGGTGGCAATGCATTTCAGTTAACAGGGATGTGTTAGGGGACAATGTGAGCCAATGTAGATTAAGGAAATAAGCCTGAGAAATTTATCAGAATTAGCCATCAGTATTCAAGCACTGATCAACAGCAATGTGTCTTAAGGGCAGGCATCACTGGTGCTGAGAGAACTGGGAATTGTCAACTGTGAGCTGCTAGGGGATGGAAGAAACCTTAGTGTAGTCTTAGGAGCCACTTGCTTAAACAAATGTATCAGAAACATAATAGGCCAAGGGTCAGCCCTTTGAAAACTGACTTCAGGGCCTTCCTTTCCTCAGGCTGCTGCCTCCTAGGCCAGACCCTTATTTTGGCTTACATTCCATAACCCTTGTATATGCGATAGGGAACCTGTATACAATGCTGACACGGAAAGGGAAGACCATCGCCTTTTGCCTTTCAGTGTCTCATCTGTAAGCAGGGCCGCTGGCTGACCAAGATCAGTTCTGAAGGTCCAGCCTCTTTAAACTCCAGTTCTGTGATCACAAAGCCACTGTTGTTCCTCATCCTGCCAACTGTGATACTGCTGCTTCAGAATTACTGGGTTTCCTGTTCATCATACTCACCAGCCTGAGGTTTGGTGTTTCTCAAATATTCTGGGCTTCCAGTACATACTAGAGCCTGTGATAATCAGCTAATGATCAGACAAGTTTGTTGGAGTTTTACCTAAGTATTTTTGTGTTTTAAAAAACTTAGGGTGGGAAATGCTCAGAGTGAGATGGTTTGACTTCATTAGGCATATAACCCATTTTTATTATAAAAAGAAATGCACATATAAGTAAAAAGACCATTTTAGTTAGTCCCACCATTCGTTGGTAACCAGTTCACTAAGTGTACATCTTTGCAGATTTCTGTGCATACATACAAATATTTTTACAAGAACAGGATCATACCATGAATACCACCTATAATGGTATGTCTGTTGTCAATTTAGGTGTTATAATTAAGACTGTGTAGCCTTCCTCTGTGGATGTACCAAAATTTATTTAATTCCCTGTCACTGGACACTTCTTTTGTTTCACTAATAAGTAGACACTGTGTAAGCAATCCGTCAACATCTCTGCACCTCTATTTTTGGTATAAGTATTTCCTTAGGATAAAATCCCAGAAATGGAATTGCAAGGTATAAAAGATTATTAACATTTTTCAAGGCTTTAAGATGCCTTTACGGTGTATCTGTTACATCCTGCTTCCACACAAATTCTTCTGTATAGCCAGTACCTAAGCTGCAGCTCTCAGCACAGGTGAAGACAGCCAGGATGCCCCAGTCAATGCTCTTGCCCAGTCTGTCAGCCTTCAGGTAGTTTAGGAGCTGAGGCATGACCTGAGAAGAGGGTGACACACAGTTAGAAAGCTGCTTCACAGCAGGGAGCACGAGACCTTCTCAGCCAGGATGATTATAGGGATCTTGGTCTTTCAATCCTCATACTACAAAGCAGGATTATACACATTATACAATTAACATGTTTAACAATCTAAAACTTCCTTATGACTTCAAAGCCCCTCTCACCTTCTGTTTGGTCTTTTCCATTTGAGAAAGAAGTTCACAAGTGGCTGTTAATGAATTATTTTCATTACTAATATGCCACTCAAAAGGGCTGAGGCTTCTATTTGGGCAACTTTTACTTTACTTTGTATCATTGCAGATGTTGTTACTCTTGACTCAAGAAACACTAATTACTAGTAATGAATACAGAAAGGACATCTATCTATGTAGTTATAGAGACCAGAGAGGAATCTTAGAAGTAGTCTAACTGAAAGAGTGAATAGGCAGAATAGCCACCCTGATATGGAATCACTTTATACAAATCCTGTCACCTCAATTTGGACATTGAGAGCTTTGGCACTAAGAACCAAGCAGAGTTTTGTGTATGGTCCTCATAATTCCTTTTTTACCCAAAGAAAAGAACCAATATTAGCTATGACTTTGGTAAGGTTAGTGAATCCATAGCTCAAGAGCATTTCCACCCTACCCAAATGGATTTTGATGCTAACAAATCCTTTTGGGCAGGGGAGGACATTTATCTTTAATGCTTATATCCATTTGTTCTAACAAATCCACAAACCAAGATTAAACAGTAAAGACTCCTCTCATAAAGTATATAGTCAAAGACTTTAATTACTAGAACAAGAAAGGAAGGTATAAATTATTTAAAATAACAAAAGTTAACGGAGGCACTAATAATAATGACATAACCACACTGGAGGTGGAGAGCAGTGTAGATATCCTCATTGTCACAGAAGTCAGTCAATAGACCGTGTCTGAAAACTAGGAAACAGAAAAAAACAAGACAGTTCCTTCCAGGGAACTAGCCCCAAGGTGAGGCAGGAAACTGATGATTTTCATTATAGGGTACCCTTCCGTACTGCCATGTTGACCCATGTGCACAAATTACCTTGGTGAAGTTTTTAATGTTTAAAAACAATCATGGTGATTACACACTAAATGGTCCTTATTTAAGGTCATACCTGGAATTCCAATATTCTCTTGGCACCACAGGGGCAATCTGGAATATCCTTTTCTTGAGGAATATTTTCACCAGAAATCCAGATGGGGGCAATACCTCTGCCATATCTAAGAATCTAAAATCAATGAAGATCATGTTCAAATAATCAATACCTTACCTATAAGTTTCCAATGGTAACATGCTATCTACTCCATGAATGTTCCTACTCTTGATGTAGCACTGACCCAAAAGGCATGTCACAGTTCCCCCATCAGACCTGGCTGTGCCAGTGTGCCATTAATGCCTTCTCAATCACCTCAGTGATTATTTCAGTTTATCTGACTCGGCATCAAAATATATTTCCCAGATGATGCTTTTACTACCTAATGTTGGCATCTTAATCCTATGAATATATTGTGAAGGGACTAAGAATGAGCCTCTGCTCTGATTGCAGAATTCTGCCCAGAGTCTGTGCCTACCTTCATAGTTAAAAAATTTTAGGAGGGACAAATACCAAGTGAAACATAGTGTTTTGAAAACTACTACAAACATAAGTAAATTTCACTGTAATAAGCTTCCTACAGCAACTGAGTGGTTTTCTGTATTTTGTCTAAAAGCATATGCATTGCTAAAAACTGCCGTAGTGTTTAAGACCTAGATCTATTCTTCCTGTGTATTTATTTGAACCAGTGACTGGTTTATGGGAATTTAGTTTTCTTTCGTGATTTACGTTTATGGTAGGGGAGGTTAAGGAGAAAATGTTAACATGTCACATTTTACAAGCCAAAGTTACCTGTTGGAAATGGGCAAAAATAACCTTTTTTCTTTCTGGCGGGGGGGCCAATGGTGCCTAAACCTCATGTACCTTAGGCAACATCTCATTCATCTCCCACCCCTGATGCTTTAGAAAATGAACCCTGTATGATAAACAGTATAACCTTTAGTCTTTTAGTAACTACTAAACGGATCAGCACTGCAAAACACCTTTCTACATGGCCCATCTGTGTGAGGAACTCCTCTAACGAGATAACAAAAGCCTGCTTTTATAGGCTTCTAAGGAACAGACTAATGTTACTATGAAGTTATTTCTTACAGATTATACTCATAAAACATGGCCTGAAGAGAACACGATGAGGAGCTATGAGCTCCACTTTACCTGTTCTGGTTCAAGGGCTATCTGAGTTTTAAACTTCTGAAAAATTTTATCTTCCCTGGATTCATGTTTTGCCATGGAATCCAGTTCTTCCTCAAGTGCTTCACCTGAAAAATCAACGTAACTATTATGAAAAACAGGAGTAATCCCCACAACTTGACAATTCACACATGGAGAGGGGACCCACTTTTAATCAGATAGCTTTCCCTATTTATTCACTCATTCAAGTTGGACCATCTGAATTTCCAGGTACTCCATGCAACTCTATTATATGGACTTCCATTTAGTGCATCTCCTTAAAGCTTCAAAATAACAGAATGGTCAAGGGCTTAGGACTGCCCAGCACATCACAGGACACCCAACAAATGTGAGCCCTTCTTATCATTAGTATCCTCAGCTGGTAGGCTCACTCACTCAGTCAAGTGTTCATTTCTGGCCTGCAGCAGTGGCTCACGCCTGTAATCCCAGTACTTTGGGAGGCCGAGGCGGGCAGATCACCTGAGGTCAGGAGTTCAAGACCAGCCTGGCCAACATGGTGAAATCCCGTCTCTACTAAAAATATAAAAATTAGCCAGACGTGGTGGTAGGTGCCTGTAATCCCAGCTACTCGGGAGGCTGAGGCAGGAGAGTCACTTGAACCTGGGAGGCAGAGGCTGCAGTGAACCGAGATGGTGACATTGCACTCCAGCCTGGGTGACAGAGTGAGACTCCGTCTCAAAAAAAAAAAAAATGTTCATTTCCTTCTCCACATTCCTTCCTGGGATTACAGCCACCCTAAGCCACTGCTGTCCCCAACAGACCCGTGTCTCTAAGTATAACCATTAGTCTTTGTAATGTACGTTAAAATAGAACTGATATACCTTGGGTCAGAGAAGCTAAAATAACTGCTTTGATGAAACTGGAAAGGCACTGATGGTGTTCACTTGCACCATCAGGTCTGATGGAGGAAGTGCAGGATGCCTTCAGATTGATGTTCCATCAAGTATACGTGGAACGTTTCAGTATAACCGTTAGGACACTGTAAACGCTGTTCCCTCAGGCCCTACTGCCTCCTGCCAAGTCTCAGGTAAGACACAGCTACCTCCAGGAAGCATTTTTCTTTTCAATTCTCCTTTTATTTTAGAAAATTTTGGACATACAGAAAAGTGGAAATACTATAATGAACCGCCACATATCATTAATCAGTTTCAACACTATCAAGTCCAGTGTTTCCTTTCTCTGCCACTTCCACCTCCATTACTCTGAAGTAAATTCCACACATATCACTTCATTCATAATTAAGTTATGTACCCCTTGAAGGCAAACTCTTTCATTTACCAATTTGAAAATGAGTCTGTTCCCAAGTATCCTATAAAGATGATTACTGAGTTTTTTTAAAGTATCATTTTGAACCCATTAAACATATCTGATGCAGTTAGCGTCCTTGCGGATGTTCAAACTGTCCATCTTTTGCAAGCAGGAGCCTTTTCATGTTGCTTGAGTTCTGACACGGCCCTAGTAATCCTTATCCTTAATCTTTGATATGACCATGTTCCCACATTATATGAACATTTCCTGACCTAGTTCTGGAATCAACCACCTCTCCAAAGAGCCTGGAGTTCCTCTTAGAGAGAAATGGTACGTAGACACAATCAACATTATCTTCCTCCTACGCCCAGCATCTCAGTTCTCAGTAACACCAACATAATTACTCGTTTCCTTTTCCCCCCAATACACACACAACCATCTCAAAATAAAAGCAACAGTCTAGTAATAACATGTTTATTCAAAATACTAACACTGTTACATTCTTTTCATTCTCAGGGTATATTCTACTAGAGATGTACTGTCCTATGTTTTGAAGTCACCTAGAAGAGTTCTTAGTGTGGTTATATGACTACATCAAGAGTTTTTTACTTTTGATGATTAGGGACTGCTTTTTAAAACTTACTTTACTCCATAATCTTAAAATACTCATACAGTTCCACAGTCACATTTACACTAACAAGGCATATTTGAAGTCCAGCTTTCATCCTTGATCCTGCTACTCTAGGCTCTCCTTTCTCCTAAAGATAAGCATTTTCATTATCTATCATTTTTATCGTATAGGTATGAACACACGTGCGGCCCCTTCCAGGCAGTCTTCAGTGATGTCACGTGTTCCCATGGCACCTGTATTGTACTCTTATCAGTCATTACATGGACTTTAACTTCCCCAGATATTATTTGGGCTCCTCCATAAGACTGTGAGCATCTGACCACTGGAGTGTTGCTACCCATTATATCCCTGTTATCAAGCACAAGGTCAGGCACAGAGTAAGACTCAAACATGTTTTGGAATGTATGACTGGTATGAACTACAAACCAGTAAGCTGATGTTTTCATTTTGAGTCTATAAATCTAATTTTGTGGTGGTTTTGTGTATGGCTCAAGGCTCAAATTGTAAAATTTAGTATTATGTGACCAAAGAAAGTTATACCCAGAACCCCAATTTCCTCACCTTCAAAACGGGGCAGTTTCTCACTCATTGGTCTGCTGTCACGATTTTAATGAGCTCATGCACAAACAGCCCTTTATATAAGGTAAGTGCTGGATAAATGTTGGCTACTATAATAAAATAAGCCTCTAAGATACTTGGTCAGCACAAGTACTACCCAAGAGTATGCACTGTAAGTAAACTGACAAAATTGTGTATCTAAAACTGGCCAGATGAAAGAGAAACTTTTAAGGGGCCCTTCTGCGTGCCCGACACTGTGCTAGGCACTCACACTATCCCGACCCGAGAAACAGATCTGCGACCCAGAGGAACTTACCAAGCCTCCAGCATCTTGTGCAGCCCTACTCATGGGACCATCTGGATACCCACCCTTGTCTTTACAGGGAGCAGAACACACCTCTTATGTGTCAGAAAACAAAGTCCAGGAAGTATATTTTTACCTGAGGCAATATCTGAAAATTGTATGCTACAGCCTCCAAAGCGAGTCTTCCTCTCAGTACCTCTCTTCTAGGCACATGGAGCCCTTTCTTCCAAGCATTATGTTTAACCACTTAATGAATGAAGTCCTGAAACTGCTTACCCATGCTCCCTATAATCTCTGAGTAATCTTCCTTTTCCACAACCTCAGGCATAATCTCATCTTCTGTTTCTATTACAATTTCAAATTCTGGAAAAAGGAAGTTGTGGTCTGGAATTATATGGTCCAGATGATCTGAAACAAAAAGGACAGCACTATTAGTAATCATTTAGTTTTGAAGACAGTCTAATAATTTGCTGTCTCTAAAGTACTATATTCCCTACAGTTCTGGCATTTTAGATAAAGGGTCATAAATTAAATGCCTATATGGTGACATTATTTAGTGATTCAGACTTCACAGCCTTTTTTTTTTTTTTACAAAGGTGTTCCAGGCATGAAAAATTTTGAAGTACTATACCTTTCCTAATTTTACTTTTAAAGTTGTCCTGGAAATATCTGGGTTGACAAAGGCGATGAAACTGAACTGAGACTTAAAAAAAAGATTACCCACCTGGTTGTGCACAAGCCTGCTTATGTCCCAATCTCCAGTCTAGGGTCTGATGCTCCTTGCTGCAGTAATATGCTTTGTGGCATCTGGAGCACGTTTTGGGGCCTAAACAGCCACAAACCCTGCAGAGATGAGCACCAGACTTAAGCTGGAGACACACTGATTCTCCTGTTTCTGGGGGAGGATTCTCAGAAGGTGGCTCATATGAGTAAAAATCGTTTTTCCTGGGTAGTTGATTCCTAAAAACTAAAAAAGAATGCAGAGAAAAGTTTTATCTTCAAACAAAACAGCAATTCACATATTTTATCCTCTGCACGTAAAACTGAAAATACTCAACAACAACAAAAAAGAAATGAAAGTTTTTGCTTTCAGGAATAAGCTTTTAAAATCCAGAAACTAGATTTCGTCCGGTACACGCAACTGAGTTGCCTCCTAGAGGTGGTTTGAGTTAATCAAATTAGTAAGACTGATCGTTAAGAACGACTGCCAAAAATACGAAAAAGCTACGGGGATCCATCTTTCCAAGACAATTTCTATTATCTGAATTAACACCATACCTGGTACCCACTGATTAAAAGCTGGGGGTTACCAATGCGCGTGGGCACAGTTAGAAGCTTATGTAGTAAAAATGAGCACATCCTGGAAGGGCCCGGGAGAAGGTGCTCCTGGGGCAGCGCGGAGAGGGAGCTCTGAGGATGGGGCGGCAGCGGTGCTTGCCGCTGTCCCCCGGTCGCTCCCGGAATTAACGCCGCGCACGCGTCGGAGGCATGGCCCCGTCCCGACCCCGTCTGGCGGCTCACCCCGCAGGCCGGCACAGCACGGCTGCTCGCGGCAGCAGAAGAGGAAGATGCAGCGGTGGAAGGCGTCCGGGCGGCCAGGCAGCGGCGCATACACCTGCAGCAGGAAGGAGAGCGGGCGGCCGCACAGCTCGCAGGCCAGGGCCTGGGGCCCCGGCAGCCCGGCCGCGCCCAGCCATGCCGGCCGCCCGCCCACCTTGCTGGGGAACTGCTCGCTGCGCAGTCGCCACGCCGGCGCCGACTCGGCGAAGCCCAGCTCCACAGGTCTGGCCCCGGCGGCAGCCATGCCGGGCGCTGGCTGGCGTGAGGCGCAGCCCACAGCTGGGTCGGAAGGCGGAAATCGGGCGCCGGGCCGGAAGGCAAGAGGCGGGCACCTTTCCGGAGGACAGGAGGCGGAAACGCGTCTGACGAGAGCGGTTGCAGGACCAATGCGAGGGAACGGGGCGGAGGAAACCTCTCGGCATTAGCCCCGCCCCTGGCGCCTCTGCCTCCGAGCCGCTTTCCTGGTGCCTCCGGGTGCTCTGGGATGGTTCTGGTCTTCGGGAGAGTCGCAGCTGGTGACGGCGCTCCGCTCACCTCTGCACATGTCTTGCTGTGGGCCTGCGGGTGGCCGCCAGGGAGGCAGAGCCCTCCCTCAAACCTTCCCTGCTGGTGTCCATCTCAGGGTGTGGGAAACCTGTGCGCTGGCCAAGTGCTAACCAAGAGGAGGCAGTGAAAGATAAATGAAGGTTGAACAGGTAAAGTGAGGACCCTACAGCAGAAACCAAGAATCCTGTGCGCCTGAGAGTAATGAAGAAGCCTCTGCAGAAGAGTCTTTTCTGTCAGTCTTAAGGTCTCTGTTTTAATGTTAGTGCTGGCTTGCTGTACCTGAATTCCAAGGGAGGAGTGTATAATGAGGCATGGCCAACCCCCACTTCCCATCATTGCCTGAACTAGTTTTTCAGGTTGACTTCAGAATGCCCTTGGGCAAGCAGAGGGTCCATCAGTCGGTTGGAGGGTTTAGAATTTTACAGTTGGTTTGCAAAGGTCTGAAAGAAACATGTACCATCTGTTCTCTTTAAGGAGTTCTACTTAGGAGGTTTCATTTACATAAAAGACCGTGGTTGTCAGCCAGGTCTCCACCCGCATAACCTGTTATGCCACAATCCAAACCCCCATTCTGTAACCTCAAGATGGTATATAAGTTTCTGAACCCCATTTGGGGCTTCAGCAAAATCACTCTGGTTCTCCCCCATGTGCATGTTAATAAATTTGTATGCCCTTTCTCCAATTAATGTGCCTTTTGTCAGTTGACTTTTCAGTGAACCTTCAGAGGACAAAAAGGAAGCTTTCCCTGGGCTACTACAGTGGCTTTAATGGAAAGTCATCAACAACATTTATTTTTGACAAAATCACAGTTTAGTTGGCAGTATATTTGTTTTGTTTTTGTTTTATTTGAGATGGAGTCTCGCTCTGTCGCCCAGGCTGGAGAGCAATGGTGCGATCTCGGCTCACTGCAACCTCCGCCTCCCGAGTTCATTCTCCTGCCTCAGCCTCCCGAGCAGCTGGGTAGCAGTATATTTGTAATGGTACATAAAATAATGTCTGTTTTTAAATAAACATTTACATTGTAAACCAAAAGTTAACTCTCCATCAATTTTTTGTTTTCTTTTTTGAGATGGCATCTTGCTCTGTCACCCAGGCTGGAGGAGTGCAGTGGCATGATCTCGGCTCACTGCAACCTTCGCCTCCCGGGCAAGCGATCCTCTTGCCTCAGCCTCCTGAGCAGCTGGAATTATAGGTGTGTGCCAATACACCCAGCTAATTTTCGTATCTTTGGTAGAGACAGAGTTTCACCATGTTGGCCAGGCTTGTCTCGAATTCCTGACCTCAGTTGATCTGTCCGCCTCAGCTTCCCAAAGTGCTGGGATTACAGGCATGAGCCACCACATCCGGCATCCATCAATTTAGAAAGTTTATTTCACCAAGATTAAGGTTGCACCCGTGACACAGCCTCAGAAGGCCCTGATGACCATGTGCCCTTGGGGGTCAGGGTACAGCTTGCTTTTATACATGTTAGGGAGACATGAGACATCAATCAGTATGTGTAAGATGTCCTTTAGTCAGGTAAAGCGGGACTTGAGGCAAGGGCTTCCAGGTCATGAGTAGTAAGAGGCAAAAGATTGCATTTTTTTGAGTCCTTGATCAGCCTTCCACTGAATACACAATTTAGTCTGGCTCAGTGAATTATCATTTTTACGTAAACAATAGGGGAGAGGAAGCAATTAGATATGCATTTGTCTCAGGTGCACCTTAAAGAGATAACTTTGAGTTCTGTCTGTCCTTTATCCACAAGGAATTTCCTTGTGGGCAAATTTTAAGGGAGGTACGTAGCCTCTTATCTTGGCAGCTATCTTATTTAGGAATAGAATGGGAGGCAGGTTTGCCTGACATAGTTCCCAGCTTGACTTTACCCTTTGGTTTAGTGATTTTGTGGTCCTGAGTTTTATTTTCCTTTCACAGAAATTATACCGTAAAAGTAATTGAAGAAAATCACTTCTTTCCCCTTCCCTCAACTAGGCCTTGACCATTTTAAATAAAATCAGGATTTGTTGAAGGTCAACAAATTTAACCAAATTCAGTTAAAACTTAACTCTGAATCTGTATGTCCCTGGGGTCTTTTCCAGTGAGAGATGTCTAAGCATCATTCCAAGCTTTTCTATACTAACTGGCCTATTTGTATGTTTCTTATTTTAGGATTCCTTTTGTTCATGTGTATTTTTATTAGGCAATCACCCATTTCCTGTAGGTTTCCAGGTTAATATATTTCTCTTATTGGAATTTTAATTTATTCTCTCTAGTTTTCTACATATTTTTTTTCTTTGAGACGAGGTCTCATATGTTGCCCCGGTTGGCCTCAAACTCCTGGGCTTAAGCAATCCTCCCACCTTGGCCTCCCAAAGTGCTGGGATTATAGGTGTGAATTACTGTACCCAGCCTAGAATCCTTAGTCCTATATACTTTTGCTGTTTTTTTCATTGCCAACTTGAAATAATAAAAAGGGTCAGAATCCTATAAACCAAAAATAAAATAAGGCCCCCCAACCCTCTGAATGGACTTCCTCCTCTGACACAGATCTTTTACAATTTAACCTGTATGAACCCCAAAAATTGGAGACAGGTCTCAGTTAATTTAGAAAATTTTTCTTGGGAAGGTCAAGGACACACGATCGTGACAGCCTCAGGAGGTCCTGACGACATGTACCTAAGATAGTCAGAGCACAGGGTGGTTTTATACATTTTAGGGAGATATAAGACATCAATCAACATATGTAAAACGAATATTGGTCAGGAAAGGTGGGACAACTCAAAGAAAAAATGGGACAACTCGAAGTGGGGAGGGGCTTCCAGGTCACAGGTAGGTGAGAGACAAATGGTTGCATTCTTTTGAGTTTCTGATTCACCTTTCTAAAAGAGGCAGTCAGACATGCATTTATCTCAGTGAGCAGAGGGATGACTGAATGGAATGGGAAGCAGGTTTGCCCTAAGCAGTTCCCAGCTTGACTTTTCCCATTAGCTTAGTGATTATGGGATTCCAAGGTAATTTCCTTTCACATTTCCCCCCTTTTCTTTTTTAAAATATTTTGGAGAAAGCATTTTTGAAGAAAATAAGTTTCTGTTCCCAGGTTTTATCTGCTCTCTCATGGCTAGGATGGTTTTTTCCTAGAAGGGTAGGTCCTGAGTTATTAGGAAAGCTCATTTTTAGAAGGTTGTGAAGTCTAATGTCCTATCAAGAGAAAATTTGGGGAGGAAGGGAGAATAAGAACAATCTTGGAAAATTGATCTAGGCCACATTACTCTGAAGTCCATACATCAGTAAGCAGGTATGAAAGTGGCTTATGTATGTAAATAGGTTCCCATTATTTTCTTCTGAAGTTTAAGTTGTCTACTTCAGTTCACAGGGCTTCACGAAAGTTAGTTTTAAGTGACTTAGTTTAGTGACAGCTTAGTTTTAAGTGACTCCAAATTAGGAAAAATAGGGAAAAAAAGAGGAAAAAAATTGAAAACATTATTTTGAAGACTTGTAGCCCACAAAAATTAGAATTTGGTCCAAACTGTAGAAAATGATAAAAATTGAAAAACATTAGGCAAGACTAGAATCTAACAACTGGTGGACTATAGTTTTCCAGTCTCTAGTTTCCCATTTATACTAAAGACAAATCATGATAGGTTTGCCTTATTATATTTGGCCGAATTATTTGTATACAGTGCAGCAAGAATAATTATTTTTTAACATTGGCTTTTAAATTGGCTTTGATGGAACTTTGTTCCATAGAGGGTATTTCAGATAAGACTTCTTAAAAGCTGAGCCCAGCCATGGATTTGTGCCATCAAATACCTGTGAGTTGGGTGATCCTCTCCTCTTGAGGTTCCAAGATAAACTTGAGGCTCCTGGGCCTGTCAGAAAGTGACATTCTTTACTTACCACAGGTCAGGAACCCCGTACAGGAGCTGTGTAGACAAAGTTATGAGGGCGGTTTTTCCAAGGGGGTTTAATTGGCTCCGTAAGTCAAGTAAAAGCATTGGTAAACAACCAGTTCCCCCAATTGTGTCCTGTTACAAATGAAAACAGATTCTTAGTGCACTTATGCAAATAACTGTATTGTCATAAGTTAAGAATACTTATAGTTTCCAAATTCTGGAGAAATCGGGTAGAGAGAACCAAATGTGCTCCAAATTTTGTTCATAGGAGTATGTGTTACTCAATTGTTAAAAGCTGCAGATAGCCTGACCAACATGGTGAAACCCTGTCTCTACTAAAAATACAAAAAATAGCCAGGCATGGTGGCGCGCACCTGTACTCCCAGCTACTTGGGAGGCTGAGGCAGGAGAATCACTTGAACTTGGGAGGTGGAGGTTGCAGTGAGCCGAGATCGCACCGCTACACTCCAGCCTGGGCAACAGAGCAAGACTCCATCTCCAAAAAAAATTATCTTGTTTTTATCAATCTTTCTTAAATGTATAGCTCACATTTATTTCAATGTTTAAAATGAGAAATATTTGGGGTCTTTATTTAGATGTTTGTTGATGTTTTTGTGACCAGAAATATGTTACAAGAACTTAACTCTTGTTTATATCAATCATCCCATGGCAAATTGGTTTTATTACCAGTAGTGTTGCTTAAAGTCACAGTTTCCAAGAATCTATCCATGATAAATGAGGACTTACTGGACTTAATATTACTGAATTGTACACATAAAAATGGTTAAGATGATAAATTTTATGTTATGTGTATTTTACCACAATTTTTAAAAATGAAAAAAAGAAATCCTGGGGAATGATATGTTCAAAGAAGGCTTTGAAAAGCTCTGATATATTCCAGAAATCTAGACAGCTACACAGGGGCAGGGCTTTGTGCGTGGCCATGAAAGACCTGAGGCAGCTGTAATGTTTTACATCTGACTCTGGGGTTCTGTGCAATCAGAAAGTGAAGGCTAAAGCAGACTTGGACTGCCAGAGTGTTGAAGATGTGTCCCAGCACATACAAAGCCACTCTACAAAGGCTGGGAGACATAGGTTCAAGGCATTTAAGGAAATCTCTATCTAATCATTAGCTGACCACTCAGCACACTAAGCAAAGACTGAAAGACACATGACAAAGAATACAGACTTCATAGAATTAGTCAGGGAAAGTCACTAAAAAATTCAACAGCAACAACAACAAAACCCTTGAGAGGGAAGAGTCTGGCTTACAGTTACCACATCCTAATCTTTAAAATATTCAGTTTTGAGCAAAAATATGAGATACACAAAGAAACAAAAGCCCATGCAGAGGAAATTCTGAGACCAGCTCGATCGGGGAGACCCTAACCCAGCGGCACTAGGGGATATTAAAGACACACACACACACAAATATAGAGGTGTGAAGTGGGAAATCAGGGGTCTCACAGCCTTCAGTGCTGAGAGCTCCAAACAGAGATTTACCCACATATTTATTAACAGCACGCCAGTCATTGGTATTGTTTCTATAGATATTAAGTTAACTAAAAGTATTCCTTATGGGAAACGAAGGGATGTGCCAAATTAAAGGAATAGGTTGGGCTAGTTAACTGCAACAGGAGCATGTCCTTAAGGCACAGATTGCTCATGCTATTGTTTGTGGCTTAAGAATGCCTTTAGGCTGGGCGCGGTGGCTCACGCCTGTAATCCCAGCACTTTGGGAGGCCGAGGCGGGCGGATCATGAGGTCAGGAGATCGAGACCATCCTGGCTAACACGGTGAAACCCCGTCTCTACTAAAAATACAAAAAATTAGCCGGGCGTGGTAGCGGGCGCCTGTAGTCCCAGCTACTCGGGAGGCTGAGGCAGGAGAATGGCGTGAACCCGGGAGGCGGAGCTTGCAGTGAGCCGAGATCGCGCCACTGCACTCCAGCCTGGGCGACAGAGCAAGACTCCGTCTCAAAAAAAAAAAAAAAAAAAAAAAAGAATGCCTTTAAGCAGTTTTCCGCCCTGGGCGGACCAGGTGTTCCTTGCCCTCATTCCGGTAAACCCAGAGCCTTCCAGCGTGGGTGTTATGGCCATCAGGAACATGTCACAGTGCTGCAGAGATTTTGTTTATGGCCAGTTTTGGGGCCAGTTTATGGCCAGATTTTGGGGGGCTTGTTCCCAACAGGAAAATAAAGAAGTCAATGGAAATTGTCCATGAGGAAGCCCAGATGTTATCCTTCCTAGGCAAAGATTTTAAATTAGCTATTATAAATATGTTCAGAGAACTAAAGGAAACCATTTCTAAAGAACTAAAGGAATGTATAAGAATATCTCACCAAATAGAGAATACTAATGAAGAGATAAGAATTAGAAGAACCAAGTAAGAAATGCTAGAGTTGAAAATTACAAAACTGAAATACAAAATTCGCTAGAGGCACTCAACAGCAGATTAGAGATTGCAAAAGAAACAGCAAACTTGATGATAGGTACATTGAGATTAGCCAATCAGAGGAGCAGAAAGAAAAAAGAATAAAGAAAAATGAACAGAGCCTTAGAAATCTGTGGGATACCATCAAACAAATCTGGAAGTCCCAGAGGAGAGAACAAGGGGGAAAAAAGGCAGAAAGGCTATTTGGAGAAATAATAGCGAAAATTTTCCATTAAGCTTTTCATTTGATTAAAATTTATATATTTTAAAAAGTTTAAATGTATCCTACTCATACTTTTTAAAGAGGTCCATACCTAGACACATCATAGTCAAACTGCCAAAAAAGAGAGAGAGAATCCTGAAAGCACCAAGAGAAAAACAATTCATCTTGTATAAGAGATCATCAGTAAGATTAACAGCTGGCTTCTTGTAAAAAACTCACAGAGAACAAAATGCTGCAGAATGACATACTTGGGAAGGCAGTGGGGTGGAGAAGCATGCCAACTAAGAATTGTATATCCAGCTAAACTAGCCTTCAAAAACCAAAGAAAAATAAAAAAAAATGAGATATTCCCAAATTAATAATAAACAAATAACACTGAGATAATCTGTCATTCATAGATCTGCCTTATGAGAAATACTAAAGGGCCTCCTCTTTCAGGCTGAAATAAAAGAACATTACACATAACTTGAATCTACAGAAGAAAAAAGAGCACGGTTAAAAGTAACTACATAGGTATATAAAAATGATAGTATAAATGTATTTTTGTTTGCTTGTAACTCATTCTCTCTGATTTAAAGGACAACTGCAGGAAACAATACCAATAAAAATGTTTTGACAATGTTATATGAAAATTTAATTTGCATGATGGTAATACCACAAATAAGAGGGATGGGAATAGAGCTATATTGGAGTAAAGTTTTTGTGTATGATTTGAATTAAGTTGGTATTAATCTGAACTAGATTGTTTTAAATTAAGATGATAACTGAAATTAAATGTTAATTGAAAGGCAGTCACTAAGAAAATAGAGTAAAAGAAACAAAGAAATAAAATGGCACGTAAAAATATCTAACAGTAAAGAAAGCAATAATGGAGAGTAAAATGACTTGAAACATACAGAAAATAAAGAGCAAAATGACAGGCACAAATCCTACCATATCAGTAATTAAATGTAAATGAATTAAACATTCTAATAAAAAAGGCAGAGATTGGCAAAATGGATTAAAACACAAAACACAGACAGAAACAACCACCATTCTCCAATTATATGAGGAGACCTGCTTTACATTCAGGAAAACAAATAGGTTGAAAGAAAGGGGATGGAAATAAATATACTCTGCAAGCAGTACCCAAAGACAGCTGAAGTGGCTATATAAACACCAGACAAAATAGACTTTAATGCACGAATTATTAGAGACAAAGATATTTTATAATCAAAGGGTCAATGTATCAGGAAGACATAACAATTATAAACATATATACCTCTGACAGTAGAGCACCAAAGTAAATGAAACAAAAACTAACTTAAAAAGAGAAATACACAGGTCAACAATAAATGTTGGAGACTTTAATATCCCACTTTCAATAATGAACAGATCTAGGCAGAAGATCAACAAAAAATAGAAGACTTAAACAACACTATGAACCAAATAGACCTAGCAGACATCTGTATAATACTGCATCCAACAACTGCACAATATATATTCTTCAAATACACATGAAACATTCTCTAGGATAAACCATGTGTTAGGCCCTAAAACGAGTCTCAATAAGTTTAAAAGGACTGAAGTCATACAAAGTATGTCTTCCAACCACAATAAAATGAAATTAGAAATCCATAAAAGAAGAAAATGTGAGAAATTCACAAATAAGTAGTAATTAAACAAAATAACCTATGGGATAAAAAGGAAATCACAGGGGAAATTAGAAAATATGTAGAGATTAATGAAAATACACCATGTCAAAATTTATGGGACACAGGACAGTGTTGAAAAGGAAATTTACAGCTGTAAACACCTATATTTAAAAAGAAAGATTTTAGTTCAATAATCTAAACTTCTACCGTTAGAAATGAAAAAGGAAATGCAAACAATCTAAATCAAGCAGAAAGTAGAAAATAGCAGAGATTAGGGTGGAAATAAATGGAAGACCCAAAAAACAGAGAAAGTAATAAAATCAAAAGTTGGTTATTGCCGAAACCAGCTTGGCTGGGGAGACCCTAACCCAGTGGCACTAGAGGAATTAAAGACACTCACACAGAATTATAGAGGTGTGGAGTGAGAAATCAGGGGTCTCACAGCCTTCAGAGCTGAAAGCCTCAAACAGATTTACCACATATTTATTGACAGCAAGCCAGTGATAAGCAGTGTGTCTATAGATTATAGATTAACTAAAAGTATTCCTTACGGGAAACAAAGGGATGGGCCGAAATAAAGGGATGGGTCTGGCTAGTTATCTGCAGCAGGAGCATGTCCTTAAGGGACAGATCGCTCATGCTATTTTTTGTGGTTTAAGAACACCTTTAAGTGGTTTTCCGCCCTGGGTGGTACAGGTGTTCCTTGCCCTCATTCCGATAAACCCACAATCTTCCAGCATGGGCGTCATGACCATCACAAACATGTCACAGTGCTGCAGAGATTTTGTTTATGGCCAGTTTTGCGGCCAATTTATGGCCAGATTTTGGGGGCCTAGTCCCAACGTGTCCCCCTTCTTTGATTTGCAAAGTGATAAAAGCAAAGGCAGTTTTGTCACGGTGAGCTACTTCTTGCAGGAGTCAGGATCCGCATCTGCAGACTATACAAAAACAACATAGATTAAAAGCACAATCATCATTGAAATCACAGAGCTTCCAAGTGTTTTCATCCATTTTAATGGGTTGCTAGCTGCTTATCTGTCTGCAGCTCCTTTAAGCACTCCTTTTCCTGGCATTAAGGTCAGGTGTGCCTAGGATGCTTTATTTGTTCTTTTAATTTTGCAATATCCAAAAACAAGCTTGTAGAGGGTCCCTCTAGATGCTTTTTAAATTCCTTCCCAAATTTTGATCCAATTAAGAGCTATTAATAATTTCCACAAATCTTTATTTAAGCTCCTAGAGTGGGCCATATCATTTGAGGTTGAGGTGCCACTATACCGCCATGGTTCCAGATGATAGGAACTCTTGCCATGTCTTATCATTTCTACTATCTGACCTTCTTATCATTTCTACCATCTGACCATTTTGTTCAGACCAGCTGAACATAGTGTGGCTGTGGCATGCAGACTGAGAGGTGCAATTCAAGCCAAACATCCCCTTAGGGGACCAATCAATAATGATTCCATAGGAAGCATTGTGCAGCACCTCTGCCTGTTCTGCAATGCACTCTTCCTAAACAAGTACATTCATTTTTTCTAACTGGGTCCAATTCTGTTTACAAATAGGTTTTTGAGGGCAGTATGCCTTAATTATAGGAGCAGATTTATTATGGTAAATACTGAGATCAGAAAGCATGTGTGTGTCATAGAGTGATTACATCCGGGCATTATTGCCAGCCAAGATTGATAAATATGCCCAATAAGTACAGTTGTTCTCTGTGTCAGCCCTTGTTGAAGGAATACTCATGGCAATGGTGATCACCGCTGTCATAGCTACCATTAAATTACTCACTGTGACTGGTTGTCCTGCTTTCCTCAGGTTTTCTTCTGCCTTCTGTGACAGCTTCTTGATATGTCCCCAAGTGGGTGGCTGTGTTCAATGGGTGTTGCTCGTGACAGTTGGGGTCCTCCTCAGCATCAGTCTCGAGATGGCTGCAACCAGGGGGTCCTCAGGATCCTCCTGGAATCTCTTCCTCAGCATCTGGCTCATGATAAGGTTTCAGGTATCTTGATGGTATCCAAATCAGCTCTTGATTTTGGCCTGGAGAAACACAAGCATAACCTCTACCCCAAGTTATTATTTTACCTATTTCCCAACCTTTTGTTATGCAAAGTGAGAAAAGTTGTGCACACATACATGTAACGTGTGACATCCATTTGCCAAAGATAATTAGGTTCCAATCCTCGAGGATTAACTCCTCCTGCAAAAGATGAGGAATGCAACATTTGGCAAGTTGGGCAAGAGTAGATAGATAGCTAGACATGAACAGGAGCGGGAAGCTCCTGGAAAAGGGAAAGTCTGGGAAGCCTCACCTGGAGGTACCACCAAAAATTCACATATTAGTAGCATCCCTAGTGCTGGAGTGGATGGGCACTTGTCAATTGTGGGTAGGTGGGAGAAGAGGTACCTATGCAGAAAGAAACACCCTAGAATTCCTCTTAAGATGCCCCAATCATCATTCATTCTGCAATAAAAATGTCATACATCTACTGTAACAGAGCCCACTATCCTGTGTCTTTCCCAGAAATAGGGAACAGTTAATTGGAAACCATAAGAAATGATATGCGTGTAGATGAAAACTTTACAACTTACACAAATAATCACTCAAAATCATCCTTACACTAAAAATGCAAAACTGTACCATTTCTAGAAGAAACTATAGAAGAAAAGCTATGTGCCTTTGGGTTTGGTAATGAATTTTAACAAATGACACAAAAGGTTGATATACACAGAAGAAATGACAATGTGGATTTCTTAATATTTAAAGTTTATACTCTGGAAGAGACCTTGTTAAGAGAACAAAAAGACAAGCCACATATTGAAGAAAATATTTGCAAAATACAGATCTGAGAAAGAATTTGTATTCAAAATATATTTAAAAAATCTTAAAACTAAACAATAAGTTAAACAACCCAATTGAAAATGCACACAGATCTGAACAGAACCTCACCAAAGAAGATCTACAGATGGCAAGTAAACATACAAAAAGATGCTCAACATACTAGAGAACCGAAAACCACAATGAGATAGCACAGCTGGTGTATAGCTCTTAGAACTGCTAAACTCTTTACAAAATGACAAATTGCTGGAGGAAAAACAAGAACTCTTCATTGCCGGTGGAACACAGTGTATAAGACCAAAATATGCCATCCTAAAATATAATGGTAGGAAACCAGAATATGCCACCACAAAATATGTCCCTTTGGCTTAAGAATTATTCCAAGCTGATTATTTTGAAAAAAAAAAAAAATGCTAACAAAGGAAGTTGTGAAAACAGAGTAGAAGTTACACTTGTGTAAGGAAAATTTACATCTATAAAGGAAATCACCATTTAAAAGCTACCTCTCTCGACAACAAGAAGAGAAGGATAACTAAATCACTAAAGAGTCTTATCAATGGAGAATGCGTGGACTTAAGTCTGTATAACAAACCTTACCCTTGTCTAATGTGCTTTTGCTGGTTAACTCCCCACTAATGCACCTCAAATCTTCTTTCTTTAAGTTGAAGATAGTATTTATGCTTGAATTGAAAGCCACCTGTTGGAGATTTACTCATTTTTCCCTGAGTATCTCCCATGTATCCATAAGGTATACGTGTTTTTAAACTTTTCTGTTTTTCTCATTTTAGTCTGTCAGTTTTTACAGAGGGTCCCATCTAAGAATTCCAAAAACATAGAAAATTTTTTTCCTCCCCATTACAAGTTGGGCAGTTTTTTCTAAAGCTAAACAAGTCTCACCTTACAATCCAAAAATCACATTCCTAAGTATTTTGACAACTACTTTGATGTTATTTCCAAACAAAAGCTACCATGCAATTATTTACAGAAGCCCTATTCATAATGACCAAAGGAAAAAAAAGGAATCAGAAAGTCTTACAATAGATGACTGTGTGGGACTCCACTCAGACATCAAAAGTTGTTATAAAGATTATTTAAATGAAAACACTTGAGATACTGAAGATAAAGGAAGAAATCTTACCAGAACTTACTTTATCCAATTAAAGCAGAACTCCCAGAAAAATACAACTGCCCTTAACCCCACCCAAGGAGTTTCTTGCAAATTCAGCTGCCATGGAGACAGCATACTCTTTCCCATTAGCAATGATAAATGAAATCCTAAGCTCCCAACTGACTGAACAGACCCACTCTTGGCTGAGGGGAGCCCAGAGTAACATTCAAAACTGAGTTCTCAGCTTTGCTAGGATGGGATGATGGAGGTCACATACACATTGTTATACCCCTTCCTTTGCTAACCATGATAAGGCTTTCTTCCCTAAGGATTTAACAGAAACCAGCCCTTTCAAAGGCTCCACCACTGATATCAACCTCTCCTTTCTTGCCTGATAAGAGACAACCCACGATGGAGAGGTTCTGGCCAGTGTACAGAGGATGCACAGAGCGAGTTTTCATGTCCTCTGCTTCACCTTTTATTGTCAGATGGCTGAAAACTCCACCCTGGGATCATGCTAACACTGCCATTTTTTGTACATGGGACCCATGAAGAAGCAACAAACCCAACTGCACATGCATGCATTTCTCCTTCCATAAAAATTCATGACTCCTCCTAGAGCTTATTAAATAAATGTATTTGGCCATTCCACTCAGCATAAATTACTATTTCCTTTACCTTCTCTTTGAAGCATCTGTTTCTGGCTTCTTGCTGGAGGCTATGCTTCCCAGCCTGTCAGGAGGACAACCCTTCAGGCGCAACCCTTTATAGGAAATAAATCTCTCATTGGGTGTGGTGGTTCAGGCCTGTAAACCCAGCACTTTGGGAGGCCGAGGCAGGTGGATCACCTGAGGTCAGGAGTTTCAGACCAGCCTGGCCAACATGATGAAACTCTGTCTCTACTAAAAATACAAAAAAATTAGCCAGGTGTGGTGGTGGACATCTGTAATCCCAGCTAATCAGGAGGCTGAGGCAGGAGAATCGCTTGAACCCAGGAGGTGGAGGTTGCAGTGAACCAAGATCACGCCATTGCACTCCAGCCTGGGCAACAAGAGTGAAACTCTGTCTCAAAAAAAATAAAAATAAAAATAAACATAAAAATGAAGAAATGTCTCCTTTCCAAATTTATGAACCTCATCATTCTTCCATTGATAGCATTAGAAGGTTCAAAAAGACCTTTCCATACTCTCCCACAGAAGCCCTAGAAATTGTCATTTTGTTCATCATTTTGGATGCCTGAGAACTTGTAATCCGATGAGTAGAAATGTTGGTACCCCATTTATGGCTGTCAACCTGCCAGTTCTCAGGAGTTTGTAAAAGCCTAAATCTGAAAGGATCTCATCCCATTAGGACCCTTGTCTCCTTTTCTGTTGCCTTTGCCCACTGGCTCTGGCAACAGGGGTCTTTCTTTCTCCTTGGCTATCTTTGGATATGGGGGCTCCGTCTTCTGTGCCACCTTAGGAAATGCCTTTTGCAGGCATGGCTAAGTCATTAAAAAGCCTTCAGTTTCAGTAGCATTTTGAGTGAGTACTCTCTGAAGATGCATTGGAATCTCAGGCTTCTTTGTCTGGAAGGTAACTCTTGGGCTACAAGTTTCTTATCCTAGCTTTGGTTTTGAGGCCTCTCTGTTCTCCTCTTGAGTTGGAAGTTATTCCTGGCTTTTGTTTCAAGGTGTCTCTGTGATCTTGATCTTGCTGCTTTCATGGGAACTTCTCAGTTGACTAAATTCTCCCTTCTCACACCTCTGCTGACTATGTGTTCCACCAATATGGAACTAATTCTACTTCCTTTCCTGTTTACATGATTTTACTAAGAATTATTTAGAAATTTAATCACTCCTTTGAGAAAATTTTTATCTTCCAAATTGCCTCCTTTTAGACCTTTCCTTTCCCAGTTGAGTCTCTCAACTCCCTGTAATCACTGAAACTTTAGGCACCCCACTCCATGCCTTGGAGGCTCTCAATGTGCTCAAGAATCTGCAAAAGCAAACACCTGGGGCTGAAAAATAAAATAGAAAAAATTTTACTTCTCAGCCTCCATAAGATTGTATGTCCAAACAAAAGAAAATCTTAAAAATCTCCAAAAATATTGGTGAGAAAAAAGCTTTGGCGCTCATATGAAGAAGAAAAAACTTGTTCCATTTTCCAGATACACAGTTATAATACAAATATAAAATGGGGCAAAGACAAAAACCAAGTCTTCTATATAAACTAGTGAATTTTGTATTATTGTAATAACATTAGTCAGGGTTCTCCAGAAAGGCAGAATCAATAGGATATATGTAGATAGATAGATGAGAGAAGACTCATTAGGGGAATTGGTTCACATAATTATGGAGGCTGAGAAGTTACACAATAGCCTGTCTCCAAGTTGGAGAACCAGGAAAGTTGGCAGCATGGCTCACTCCAGATATAAAGGACTCAGAATCAGGGAAGCCAATGGTGTAACTCTGATTCTGAGGCCAAAGCTCTGAGACCCTGAAGTTCTGATGTCAAGGGCAGGAGAAGGAGGATGTTTCCATTTCAGAAGGAGATAATTCACCTTTCCTCTTCCTTGTTGTTCTATCTGGGCTCTCAACCAATTGGATGGTGCCTGTATTCATCCATTTTTATACAGCTGTGAAGAAATACCTGAGTCTGAGCAATTTATAAAGAACAAAGAGGTTTAATGGGCTGACAGTTCCACGTGGCTGCAGGGGCCTCACAATCATGGCAGAAGGGGAAACAAAGACGTCCTTCTTCACATGGCAGCAACAAGAAGAAGTGCTGAGCCAAAGGGGAACAGCCCCTTATAAAACCATCGGATCATGAGAACTCACTCACTGCCATGAGAACAGCATGGCAGTAACCACCACCATGATTCAATCACCTCCCACTGGGTCCCTCCCACGACATGTACGGATTATAGGAACTACAATTCAAGATGAGATCTGGGTGGGGACACAGGCAAACCATATCAGTGCCCATCCACACTGGGTCAGGGTTATCTCAGTGTCTTCCAGAAACACCTTCACAGATATGCCCAGAAATTGTGTTTGACCAGCTATGTGTGTCTCTCAATCCAGTCAAGTAGATGTCTAAAATTAACCATCAGAATATTTATGCCTGATTCATGGCTGAAATTGTGTTTGACCAGCTATGTATGTCTCTTAATCCAATCAAGTAGATGTCTAAAATTAACCATCAGAATATTTATGCCTGATTCATGGCTGAAATTTCAGGATGAAAGCTATGAAATCTCTATTTGTGTTTGTATATCTATTAATGTATGTTATGTATATGTGATATTTTCTTAACTCTGGATAGCACTGCAAAATTCATTTATAAAATCCTCTAAAAGTGCTCTATTCTAACTTGGCTTGGAAAAAAATAACCATTTATAAATAAATATTCACCACACTCCTAGAAATACAGGAACTGATCAAATGTTTTTTAAGTTAACATGATTTGGATAAAACTTAGTTAAATGAGATTAATATAAAATTTTTGGTGTAATAAAACTATGTCTTCAAAGTTATCACTATTGAATATAAAACAAACATAAATTCCTATTCTGCTTGAGTTCTAGTCAAATAAGCTAATATTATACTTACAGAAATGTAAAATCTTAAAGCTTATAGATTTGATTCTAATTAAGTTGTCATTCTTATGAAAAACATTATTTTTTTATGGTGAAAAGATACACATGTATTTAGAGTTACCCAGCTGGACTCAGTTTAGATGATCCCAATTTTGTTGCAACATCCAAAGCTTCATAATCAGGAGCCAGTCGAACATATGCCTTGTTCTCTTTATCAGGACAAATCAGGGTGGTGATCTTGGCCACATCACTGTCATAGACCTTCTTCACAGCCTGATTGATCTGGTGCTTGTTGGCTTTAACATCCACAAAGAACACAAGCATGTTGTTTTCTTCTATCTTCTTCCAGCCGACTCAGTGGTCAGTGGAAACTTGATAGCATAGTGGTCAAGCTTGTTTCTCCTGGGGGTGCTCTTCCGAGGATATTTGGGCTGCCTCTGGAGTCGCAGTGTCTTGGGCCACCTGAAGGTGAGTGACATGAGGATCTCCTTTTTTGCGTGTGGCTGTGGACACCTTTCAACACTGCCTTCTTGGCCTTTAAAGCCTTCACTTTGGCTTCGGCTTTAGGAGGAGCAGGAGCTTCCTTCGCTTTCGGTGCCATCTTGTGAAAAGTGAAAAACATTATTTCAAAAATAATTTGTTCACAGTAAATCTGCCTAATAGTAGTTTCCAAAGTACTTTTGCTAATTTTTAACCTTAAACTTAAGCTAAGTAAAAGATTTGCATTAAATATCTAGACAATTTATAAATAAGATACAATACTAAAACATTAATTACTGAACATAAATAATTCAAGTTTATATACTTTTGGCTTCCTATTTTTACAGAAAGACTAAAGATATTTTGGCCCGTTAATAAACATGTTTTTTTCTGCCACACTGAGAAATTGTATTATGAGGAAACACATCCCTCTAGATGTTGGGAGATAGTATATTCATACATTTTCTAACCTACTATAGAATGCTAATATATGACAGTTTATAACTGACTACTTCCTAGTTTTCTCTGGAAAATAAAAGATTACTAAGTATTAAAATTATAATCAGTATATGTAAATAGAACTACTAGAAATAATGGAATAACTAGAAACAACCCCATGCAAAGCATGCAAGAAAAGTAGGGCATGTTTCCCAAGTAAAGTAGGATGTATTTTTTATAAGGAAAACCATACATAAGATACATAAAAAGAGATACCTAACCTTCCCTGTGTTACATTTGTATGGGTAAAATGTTATGTTTTCAGAAATGATATAAAATTCCTGGAAATTTGTTATGTCCTCCTTATCCATGCTATGTGCCAGTATAGAGTAATGAGTCATAATTCCAATTATTATTTTAAATATTGTGCCGGGCGCAGTGGCTCATGCCTGTAATCCCAGCACTTTGGGAGGCTGAGGAGGATGGATCACGAGGTCAGGAGATCCAGACCATCCTGGCTAACCCGGTGAATCTCCGTCTCCACTAAAAATACAAAAAATTAGCCGGCTGTAGTGGCAGGCGCCTGTAGTCCCAGTGCTTTGGGAGGCCACAGAAAAAATCGAATACCCTTGTCAGTTGTGGTATAATAAACTCTCATCAGATCTTTCATCACAGCCATTTCATACTCTTTGTCATTTAGATATTCCCCCTGATGCTTTCCTGAAAGCTCCTGCAATCAGCTACAGGTCAGAATGCTCATCTCCAACACAGGACTCCCTCTGAGACTCACAGAAAAGAGTATGACAGTTACTCTGGTTATAGGCTTCTGATGATATTGCTTAAATAACTTTAAGACCATACACTTGACTCAGTGAAGATCTCCAGAAGTCTGGTTGAGAAACTGATGGGTTCATGACACTACTAACCCAAGATCCAGCAAGACTGGAATTGATTACATGGCACTGAATGAGCTGATGAAAATTGATTATAATTTTATAGCTTTTTGGAGCATTGCTGGTTCTTTAATGTTCTAGTTTCTGGATTTAAGAAATCTCTTTCTCTTAATCTAACTGTAACTTACAACAATTTAGTAGATTATACTTTTATAAACAGAAATGAGGCATTTATCTTTTTTCTCTGCCTGATTTCTCCAGAATTTTGAAATTCTTACTGAATACTCTTATTTTCATGATGATATAGTTGTTATCAAAAGTCCAATAAGAACCTTATAACAGGACATAATTGGAAATTTTGGTTATATTATCAAGGTTTTTACAGGAGTATCATATTTAGGAAATGTACCTAAGATCAGTTATGACCAGCAATCTTAAGGGAGTAAGGGTTGACTTTTATGGAGACAATGCTTACAAAGCACTGTGAGAAATGGGAAATTTCTTCAAAGATTATAAAAAGTCACAATTTCTTACTATAAGATTGCTATCCACTATTTTTATATATACGTGTGTGTGTGTGTGTGTGTGTATTCCAAATCAGTTGTCCTAGCTTGCTCCAGCATGCCTGGGCAGAACTAGACAAGCCCCAGCCCATAGTGCATGCCATTCCTTATTTGGAGATGCTTCCTTACCTATCCCTGGGCAACTTCCTTTTCTTTCTTTGTTCTATTCCCCTTACCTAATTAAGAAAGTTTTAAACTAATAGCCAATCGGGTAAAGTGTAAAATGTGAGGTCCTATTTCAGCCAATGGAAATTGGACACAGCACTAGGGTAGACACATCAGATTATAAGTAACTCTGTCTCCTTTGTTTGGTGTGCTCTTGTGGCTGGACAGCTACTGAGTAGCACCCTTTATGCAGAAAGTAAAGCTCGCCTCGCTAAGAGATCATTTGTTCCCACGTTCTTTTTTTTTTTTTTTCTTTTTTTTGGAACACCAAAATCTTCATTCCCAACAGCACTCTGAGAAAAACCAGGCTGATACCTAGATTACAGGGTTCACAGCCTTCAGATTAGTAAAGAAGGTCATTTCCTGGTAGGCCCAGGAATTTAGGGATATTTTGGGGGGCCTCAAGAAGAGAGGAATTCACACAAAGCTATAAGGAGTGCAGCTGAAATTTGATAGTATGTGCTTGGCTTGGGTTTTAGCCTGAATAAGGCCTTTAAAAGTCAAATCTGAGATTCTGTATGAAAACTTCCAGCAAAGAAACTTGAAAGCACCTATGTGGTCATCTCCTGTTCTTGCTGCACTTATGTAAATAATCAAGCAAAATCTAACAAAACTAGACTTATTTTTAAAACAAGAATAGTCTTACTTTGATTATGATCAAAAATGATGATTACTACAGAGAGAAATTTTATGTTTCAATGGAAAACTATAATTTAGTCGGGCATGGTGGCACATGCCTATAATTACAGCACTTTGGGAGGCCAGGAGTTCAAGACCAGCCTGGGCAACATGGTGAAACCCCGTCTCTACCAAAAATACAAAAATTAGATGGGCATGATGGCATGTGCCTGTAGTCACAGCTAATCAGGAGGCTGAAGAGGGAGTATCGCTTGCACCCAGGGGTAGAGGTTGCAGTGAGCTGAGATTGCACCTTTGCACTCCAGCCTGGGCGACAGAGCAGGACCCTGTCTCAAAAAAAAAATTTTTTTTTTTGAGAAATTTGACCCCCACTGTGTCAGTGTGGGGCAGTGGGGCCTAGTGGAAGGTGTTTGGGTCATGGGGATGGATCTCTCATGAATAGATTAATGTCCTCCATGGGGGTGAGTGAGTTCTGCTGTCACAGGAATGGATTAATTCCTGCAGGAGTAGCTAGTTAAAAAGAGTCTGGTTTCCTTGGCTTCCCTCTTGCTTTCACTTTTGCTATGTGATCTCTGGTGCACCCCTTGCTCCCCTTCCACTTTCCACCATGAGGTGAAAAAGACTGAGGCCCCACCAGATGCAACTGCCCAATCTCAGACATTCCAGCCACCAGTATTGTGAGCCAAATGAACCTTTTTTACTTATACATTACCCAGCCTCAGGTATTCTGTTACAGAAGCACAAAATGGACTAAGACACAAATGTAGGTAAAAACTCACTGAAGGTGTAGGGAAAATGGTGTTGACCTAAGTCACTTTGAAAATGAATAGAATCTGTAAGCTGAAGGCAAATGAACTATACTTCATCATTGGATTCCATTTTACAAAGTTCTTTCCAACAGAAGCAATTGTGAACAATTGTAAAACCACAGTGTCTGTATCTGGAATAAAACAATGACTTACATAAGTCGCAGATGGTGGGAACCAGGTTTCTCACCGTTGAAGCGGAAGGTTACAAATTAGCAAGGCGAGAAGGCTAGAATGATTCCTGTGATAGTAGATCAGAGGTGGAGACATCAACGTAAACTTATGTTTAGTTTAATATGGATACACACAGTTCTACATAGAAAACTTTATAATTAGGTGTGTCTAGGTAGGTTAGACACACACATATACTTCCTAGCATTACTAATGAGGGACAAGATACAATGTGCTCTTTCAGCAGCCAGACATAAGTTTTCCTACCATTCTGAAAGGAATCAGGCTCCTTGAAGAAATGTCTGATACTAGAACTGGGAGAGTAAATATAGGAGCCAGGATAATCTGGAAGTATCAGAAAGTAAGTAAGTACTAAAAAAATTAAAATATATCCAAGAAAAATAAGAGCCAATAAAAAAAGCTACCGATGGCCAACACAGGAATGAATTGTGCAACATAATGCTGCAGTGTTGAATAATAGCTAAAGCTTAAAGTAATTATCTAGGTGTCTGTATTTGTATGCATAGGTGAATAAGCAAATGGAGTTGCATAGAAATCTCCTTTGCAAAAGAATTCCAAATAATTGATGTAGACACTCAGCCATCAAGAAGGTGAAGCCAACTCTTCACTCCCTAAGGAGTGAGGCTCTGCAGAGTGGCTTGCTCCAAAAGAACACATGCAGTACGGACAAGGAGGAAAAATAACCTCACAGTGGAGAAACCTGACAAACAGTAGCTCTGCCAAATGATCCAAGTTAACATCAAAGCTGACAGTTCACCTTGAGAACATGAAGTGACAATGAGGGACATTCTACAAAATGCCTGACCAATCCTCCTCAGTACTATCAAGGTCACCTGAGATGGAAAGCCTGACACACTGTCACAGCCAGGAAGAGCCCACATGATGACTACATGTCATGCGGGATCCTGGATCAGAGTAAGACAGATCTAAGGGAATCCAAATGAAATATGAACTTTAGTCTATCAGTATTGGTTCATTAACTGTGACAAATTGTGTAAGATATTAATAAGCCATGTGAGACACACTGATAGAAGATGTTAATAAGAGAGGAAACTAGGTTGCGGCTACATGGGAAATCTTTTTTTTTTTTTTGACAATTGCTGTGTAAGTAAAAAAAGATGTAAAATAAAACTTTATTTAAAACACTGTTTTTTTGAGCACTTCCTTGTTTAATTATTTATACCATGAATTACTAGTAACTGACACTGTTAACTAGTCCTGTTTTTTTAAATAAGAGCATTTATGACACAAAAAATTAAACAGTGCAGACTGACATATAAATCAAAACAAATGTTCTTTACATGTTTTCTGTTACTGTAGTAACACATATGTGTAAACTTAATTCTCCTATTTTTTTCTTGTGTTGTGGTTGTGTCCTGGGTTCATTCTCTAAAATGCTGTTCACCTTAGACCAGGAAAAATATTAACCATACAGACTCTGTTTCAATTCATAGCTAAATATTTTCACAAGAGTGACTTTGTAAAAATATGTTCCAATGGCAAATTGATTCATTGCGATGGGATCACTTATCCCGAAGACTTCTTGTCTTTATTTTGTTCCCATGCCTACCTTTTAGCCATAATACAGCAGAATCAAATATTGCTCACTGGGAAAAAATATTCAAAGAAAGAAAGTATGTGGACAGAACTTATGACCATGATGATTCAATGTTTTACCACAATGCTTTCTAAAACAGAAGAGTGTAAAAGGATATTCAAAGTCAATTTCCTCAGCGAGGCTTTGCAGAAAATGAGGAAACTAGAAAAACAAAAATGGCAGGACATTCTACAGGTGATTTTAAATGTTGCTATGTTTACGGGAAAAAATACTTTAACTTTTAAAGAATCACAAAGAATTACTGTAAACCCAAACTCTGGGATGTTTGCAAATTTAGTTGAGCTTCTATGTAATTATGTCTATATAGGTAGCCACGATGTTGATGATTTTTTAAAAATCTGTGCCTTATTTGTGTAATAAAAGACACAATGAATAATTAATGCTCATAGGAAAACCTTATGAAGGGAAAATAAATCTTGGGGACCCAAAATCGCTAAGCTAAAGGGAAAAGTCAAGCTGGGAACTGCTTAGGGCAAATCTGCCTCCCATTCTATCCAAAGACACCCACCTGCTCACCGAGATAAATGCATACCCGATTGCCTCATTTGGAGAGGGTAATCAGCAATGCAAAAGAATGAAATCGTTTGTCTCTTACCTACCTATGACCTGGAAGCCCCCTGTCTGGGCTTCTCACCTTTCTGGACTGAACCAATGTACATCTTACACATACTGATTGATGTCTCATGTCTCCCTAAAGTGTGTAAAACCAAGCTGTGCCCCGACCACCTTGGGCCCATGTTGTCAGGACCTCCTGAGGATGCATCACGGGCGCACATCCTCAAGCTTGGCAAAATAAACTTTCTAAAAAACCTGAGAGCCGTCTCAGATTTTCAGGGTTCACACATGTAATGTAGGATGTCAATGTTTATAAAACAGACATTATTCTATCTACTATTAGAAATATGCTGCCAATTAACCTTAAACTTTCTCAACAAAATAAAAAATGTTGATGAGGTACAAATAATACATCTAAGCTTAAGTGGTGTTGCAAGTTTTAATATGCCTACTTTTCAATTTTTCAATACTATTTTTACTAATTTAACACTGTAAGAAAAAGGAGTAATTAAAACAAGAATAAAAGTGTTTACAGGGGGTGCACGTTTCCTCCAGCCTCTGCCCAACCCCAGCTTTCATCCCAACTGTCCTGATGGTGGCTCTAAGCATTTCTCCTTTCTCTATACCAAGATCTCTCCCCAGAAACAAACCCAAATCTTACTGTATGTTATGGCACGTTATGATGATGAGCAGCGATGAGCAGCGGAAGCCTCAAGGAAGGGGTGCTTTTGTAAAACAAGACTTGTGGAATATAACATGTGAAAGTAAAGCCCATGGCAGAGCTCCCTCCTAAACACACGGGGAGCAGACAGGAAGCTTCTTCCTCACCTTCCTCAATGGCCTGCAGCCACGTCTCCCCAGGTCAGTCTTAAGGACAATGAAACTCTGGTCTTCACTGTGGACATGCCACACTACCAGGTGCTCCAAAGCCATGGTGACCCACCCTTGGGTAGGTCCTGAGGAGAAAAAAGCTCTGGTTCTAATCCTAACCCTAACCCTGTCCCTGAATCTAAATCCTGATCCCTACCCTGGTCCCTAATTCTGACCCTAACTTTGACTCTGACTTTGATCTTGACCCTGACCATGACCCCACCTCTAACCATACTTCTGGCCCTGACTCTGACCCAGATCCTAATCCTATCCCTAACCCTATTATTATCTTTACAATCTATCTCTACTCTTACTGTCTAGTGCTAAATAGCTGTACCCAAAAGCACTTTTAAATTATTTAACTTCTTTTCCTTGAATTCTCTAAGGACATCCTAAAGGAGATGTCATTATGTATTTTGCATTCCCTCTGAGTGGTATGGCTTCACATATGAAGTTCTAATACTTTGCAAGACATAAAATGTTTGGAGGGTAACAGCACTGGGTTGTTAGGGATGTATGTTGGCATTCATGATAGCCATTGGTGCTGTTCTCCAAATATTTTCAGTTCACTTTTTATGAATGCATTCTGACTTCCATCCCACCTACTTAAATTTTTCCATGGTCACATGACTTTTTTATTTTTATTTTTACTTTTGCTAATGGAGGTGAGAAGAAATAACATGTGACTTTTTCAGGAGAAATCTCCAAGAAACAGCGTTCTATTCCGCATGCTTTTTTCTCTTTTCTATAGCAATGGGGATCTTATTGATGGTCCCTCCTTCCGTCTGGATTCCTGTGTTAGGATGACACAGCACAGAGCTACCTCTCACCTGACCCGTGATGAAACGTAAATAAATGAGGAAGAAGATTTTTGAGCCACTGAAATTTGGAGGTTGTTTGTCACCACAGTTTAAGCTAGCCCCCATTGACTGATGCACAGCTGAAGAATGAGTCCGAACTGGATCTGGACAAGACATGTGAAGAGCACTCCAGGTTGAGTAAAATTCAAGTGTTGTCTCAAAGATAACAGTGAGCATGATATGTTATTGGGGTGGGTGTGGGATAAATAAGGTATATCAGGTGAGAATAATAAGAAACTCAATTTTAAAAGACAGTGCTGATTTGGACTGTGGAGAGATTCACATGCCCTGCTCAGCATTTGAGATTGTGATGGATGAACAAACTAATTAAGAGCCCAAATTGAAAGCTTGGGATAAATATCTGAGAGTGTCTTATATCCCAATTTTTCATCCTAGAATGGGCAGAGTCCTTGACCCCATTCTAGGGACACTTCCAAAAGAAAAAAGACCTGCATTTCTTCAACAACCCACACTGAGAGACTTTCCTGCACTTTTGACCTGTGGCTAACACTCCTCACCTTTCATTCTGTCATCAGTGTTTTAGGGAAACACCTTTAACTCTCTATGATTTACAGGTTATTAAGTGGCCCTTACAATTCCCTCCAGAGGTGAAAAAGACTAATGATGATGGTGCCTGAGCTCACAGCAGCAAGCAGGCATGTGTGCTCAGCAGCCACGTGGCTCATCTGCTAGGAGCTTGCTAAATACGATGTTCTACAACATTGCCTAACACAAGGGGAGATGCTCCTGACTCAGAGTGTTTAATTGCTCACCTACTTCATTTTCTGCCCTCTTGGGCTTACAAAATGAAAAGAACCCTGGGGTGATACAATGAGTCAAAGGGGTGCCAGCCGCATCACAGCAAAATAGATTCCTAAAAAATCCCTGGCCTAAGATGACAGCCTTGGCTGGATACGTTTGAATGTGCTCATAGTGGACATGGTAGAATGAAGGTGGTTGAAATGTTCATATTAAAGAACTTCCACCCAGATTGCAAAAAAGGAGAGAGGAATGGAGATGGCAGCACGAGTCCCTACATAAAAGCAGATGTTTTGAGATCAGTTATATTTCTTCTGACAAAAATTAAACACAGAAACGGAAGTTTAGCCTGAGGCTACAATTAATTGGGCAATAAGCCAGAGGCACATATGGCATAGACAGATTTAAACATTTTCCCCTTATATTAATACAAATACTAAAATTACAAATACTTTGATTGCAAATAAAACAAGTATTTAAAAAATTTAATGAATAAACACTGGGGTCTACAGTAGTATTTGAAGGAGATCTCACAAACAGGTTTGGGTTTTGAAGGTTAGAACTAGTGGTCTGGAGAATTCATTTCACTCCAGAGAGAGAAAGAGAGGAATTTCTTGGGTTCCTTCAGGAATGCGTCTAGCTTTGCCTCATCTTTGTTTGAACTATAGATACAGCAGAAGAAAACATGAGGATTTCACAGATTTAAGGTGCAAAAAGTCACTGGGTTCTCTAAGAAGTCTGGGATTCTTCTGCTGGAAAAATAAGTTTGTTGAGAAAAAATGAGTTGGAGGAGGCTGTTACTGAAGTGAAGCAGAATTGTTTTTACTAATCTGCTTATTACCCACTCTGTAGTGTGGAAACAAATTATTCATGCACAAGGTCCTCTTACTGTTCCTAGAATGCAGTGGAAAGAGAACAGATTAGTTTTTCTCCCTCAGAACACAACCACTAGAAACATCCTACCTCAGATGAGATATTGCCTAATTATTTTCAAAAGACAGTGAAACATCATGGATGTAAATGTTTGCTGCAAAATAAATACATGCTAGAAACAGAAGCATCTGGGTCACGGCTATATTAGAGCTACCTGTGTTCCCCTGTCACGGAGATTAAAACAAAAATGCCCAATACAATCATTCAGAGCATGGGAGAGGGGAAGTTGAAGGATGGAAAGGCCAGGCATAAAAGGATTTCAGAATTTCCGTCCATAAGGAAGTGGCTTTGTGCACTGTCTGTTACTGTGTGCAAGGTGAAGTTTGGAGAATGAAAACGTGCAGTAACAAGGGCTCCTTTGTCCAACTCACCTCTCCAGATACCAAGTTTCAGACATGTTGCATTTTAATTGAAAGGTTGATATAATTCTTTTAAAAGAACACTTGTGGTGTTTGAAGCGACAAAGGCTGCTGTGACAAAAAAGCAGTGAAAGGTATTTTTTTTTAAAAAAAGCAAACAACAACAAAAACCCCACAGAAAAGCAAACAACAAACAAACAAAAAACAGAGGAAGTAGTCAAACACCCTGGGCTATGACTACTTCCAGGAAGGGGCTACAAGAGGCAGTTGGAAATTCTATTTGCTTTGCAACTGTAGGTTTTCTGGCCTGCTGCCTTTCTAAAGTATATTACTCTGCTTTTCGTTCATGAAATTATCCGTTTCTGTTTTCTGGAACAGCTATGTATTTTCTTTATCTATCATCTATCTATCTACTGCCTATCATCTATCTATCTGTTTACTATCTATCTTTTCTACCTTTTGCTATCAAGAGCTTGGGTCAAGCAGGATAGAATTCCAGTGTATGTTCACTCTACCATTTAAAACAAGAACTCTTGTAGGCATTCTCCATCACATCATAAACCTGAGCTTTCTAAAACAAGGTGTGGCAAACTACCATGCATAGACTATGTCTGACACAGTCTGCGTTTGTAAGTAAAGTTGTAATGGGACATAGCCACATACATGTGTTATATAATGTCTCTGGCTACTTTCATGGTATAATGGAAGAGCTGAGTCATTGAGAGAGAGACCATATGGCTTGGAAAATTTAAAATATTTAACATTTAGCCCTTTGCAGAAAATATTTGCTGACTCTTGTTTTAAAAGATCTCTGTGGCAGGGCGCGGTGGCTCACGCCTGTAATTCCAGCACTTTGGGAGGCCAAGGCTAGCGGATCACGAGGCCAGGAGATCAAGACCATCCTGGCTAACCCAGTGAAACCCCGTCTCTACTAAAAATACAAAAAAATTAGCCAGGTGTGGTGGCGGGCGACTGTAGTCCCAGCTACTCCAGAGGCTGAGGCAGGAGAATGGTGTGAACCCGGGAGGAAGAGCTTGCAGTGAGCCAAGATCGTGCCACTGCATTCCAGCCTGGGTGACAGAGTGAAACTCCATCTCAAAAAAAAAAAAAAAAAAAAAAAGATCTCTGTTTAGAATGCTACCTATTGCCTTCTGGATAGAATCACAACTCTTAACCACAATCACCACAGCTTCAGCCCTGCTTCTATATCCCCCTCATCTATTTCTGCTCCTCCTCCTTATTTTCCTTCTGACAATGCTGATGGATTGTCAGCTTCCCAGATGTGTGAGAATCTCTCCTCCCTTCCCAACATTCTCATGCTCTCCCTCTGCCTCTCAAGAACTTCCTGCCCCATCTCTCATGACAAATCCTTTCTACATTCTTTAAGATGCAGCCCCTTTGCTCCTTCCTTAAGGATGTCTCTCTGGCTCTATTTTGGGTGACGTGCTCCTTCTGCATCTCCCAGAGCCAGCCTGTGTGTGTCAGCTACAACATTTCTTTGCATCTCTGTGTCATATATCACCAAATCTGCCTAAGCTTGCATGAGTCACTGCATGACAACTTCAGACTCCACCAGCATTGTCCCCACTAACCACAAGGCTTAGACATTCGTCCAGTATGCTCGGTGTTGTGGGGTGGTAGCAGTAACCAGCTGGTGACCATCATTTCTTACATCAGAATCAAATCTGTAGATCTCTGCCATTCATAAGTATTTGGAGTTTAAAATTAGCATAAAGATTTTCCTTAAAATAAGAACAAATGGCTTGAGTAGGCTTTTGGAACATAGGATGTTTCCACTGGTTCATTTCTGTGTTCAGTATTCCCACATGAATCTAAACACGACTCTGCTCTTAGTAGCTGTGTGACCCTGGGAAAGTCACTCAATCTCCCTCAGCTAAATTTTGTTGTGTGAGTAATGAGGAGAGAGTTGTGATTTGTATGTAGTGAATAATAACAAACAAAAGGTATTTAGCTTTCTAGAACCCGGTATGTAGTAGAACCTCATGAAATACTAGCTCTGTTGATAAAACTAGACCGAAAGAAGCTTTCAAAGTCAACAACAGTTTGAGGCAGTGAAGGACATAGAGGAGAAGCTGCTTCTGCAGCCTGTAGCTCCTGGAAGCCCATTTTGTCCATGATTTAGCAGGAACGCACTACCTTTCCATGAGGAGAAACTGCCCACAGAAACCAAGGCCATTCTTTGAAGACAAACATGTCTTAATAGCCTTTACATTAAGTAATAGTGTAATATAAATAATTTATTATTAGTAATAATGTGAAATTATTTACACTACCCTAACCCTAAACCTAACCCCAATCCTAACCCTAACCCTAACCCTGACCCTAACCCCGAGCCCAAACCCTAATCCCTAACCCTAACCCCTAACCCTAACCCTAACCCCTAACCCTAACCCTAAACCCTAAACCCTAAACCGTAAACCCTAAACCCTGCGCACTGTGGTTCACGCCAGCAATCCCAGCCCTTTGGGAGGCTGAGGCAGGTGGATCACCTGAGTCCAGGAGTTCAAGACCAGCCAGGATGACATAGCAAAATACCATCTCTACTAATAACACAAAAACCAGCTGCGAATGGTGACACACAGCTGAAGTAGCAGCTACTAGGGAGACTGAGGCAGGAGGACTGCTTGAGCCCAGAATGTGCAGGTTGCATTAAGCTGAGATCCTGCCACTACACTCCAACCTGGGCAACAGTGCAAGAACCTGTCTCAAAAAAAAAAAAAAAAAAAAGACATGGTATGATGGCTCATGCCTATAATCCCAGCAATTTCGAAGGCTGAGGCAGATGGATCACTTGAGGTCAGGAGTTGGAGACCAGCCTGGCCAACATGGCTAAACCTTGTCTCTACTAAAAATACAAACATTAGGGCCAGGCACGGTGGCTCATGCCTGAAATCCCAGCTCTTCTGGAGGCCGAGGCAGGAGGATCAACTGAGGACAGGAGTTCAAGACCATCCTGACCAAGATAAACAAACCCCATCTCAAACAAAAATACAAAATTAGCCTGCTGTAATGGTGCATGCCTGTAATCCCAGCTACTCAGGAGGCTGAGGCAAGAGAGTTGCTTGAACCCAGGAAGCGGAGGTGGCAATGAGCTGAGATCCTGCCACTGCACTCCAGCTTGGGCAACACAGCAAGACTCTGTCTCAAACAAAAAAGAAAGCAAAAAGACAACCCACAGAAAGGAAGAAAATATTTGTTTGCACATTATATATCTAACAACAATTCATTAACTACAATACATACAGAATATGTATAACTCAACAACAAAAGCAACCAAATTGCAAATGGCGAAAGAGTTGAACTCACACCTTGCCAAAAAGACATGCAAATAGAAAACAAGCACATGAAAAGACGATCAATATCATTATCATTATGGCCATCAAAACTGAAACCACAACCACATACTCCTTCACACACACTAGAAAGGCTATAATCCACAAATATTAAGTAACAAGTGTTGTCAAGGTCAGAGAGAAATCACAACCATTAAATACTGTATGTGGAATATAAAATGGTACAGCCTATTTGTAACATAGTTTGGTATTTCCACAAAAAGTTAAAAACACGACAGGCAAGGTGACTCATGCCTGTAATCCCAGCACTTTGGAAGGCTGAAGCAGGCAGATCACTTGAGTGCAGGAGTTCAAGACCATCCAGAGAGACATAGCAAAACCCCGTCTCTACTAAAAATATAAAAATTAGCCAGGCATGCTGCTACACACCTCTAGTCCCAGCTACTAGTGAGGCTGAGGCAGGAGGACCGCTTGAGCCCAGAATGTCGAGGTTGCAGTAAGCCAAGATGGCACCACTGCACTCCAGCCTGAGCAACAGCGCAAGACCATGTCTTAAAAAAAAAAAAAAAAGAGTAGGCATGGTGGCTCACGTCTGTAATCCCAGCACTTTGGGAGGCCAAGGCACGTGGATCAATTGAGTCCAGGAGTTCAACACCAGCCAGAAGGACATAGGAAAACCCCGTCTCTACTAAACATACAAAAATTAGTCGTGCATGGTGGCACACACCTGTAGTCACAGCTACTAGGGAGAATGAGGAAGGAGGACTGCTTCAGCACAGAATGTGAAGGGTGCAGTAAGCAGAGATGGCACCACTGCACTCCAGCCTCGGCAACAGTGCAAGACCCTGCCTCAAAAAAAAAAAAAAAAAAAAAAACTGGCCGGTCGTGGTGGCTCCCCCTGTAATCCAAGCATTTTGGGAGGCACAGGCGGGCATATCACCTGTGATTAGCAGTCCAAGACAGTCTGATCAACATGCAGACATCCAGTCTCTACTAAAAATACAAAAAAGTTGCTGGGCGTGGTGACCCATGCCTGTAATCCCAGCTACTCGGGAGGCTAGGAGGAGAATCACTTGAACCCAGGAGGCAGAGATTGTGCCGATGTCACACCACTGAAATCCAGCCTGGGCAGCAGAGCAAGACTCAGTCTAAAAAAAAAAAAAAATCAAAAGGCAACCCACAGAAAGGAAGAAAATATTTACACGTTATATATCTAACAACAGTCTGTTAACCACAATATATAAGGAATTTGTATAACTCAACAAAAACAACCAAATTACAAATGGAGAAAGAGTTGAACACTCGCTTTGCCAAAAAGACATGTAAATGGAAAACAAGCACATGAAAAGATGATCAATATCATTATCATTATGGCCATCGAAACTGAAACCACAACCACATACTCCTTCACACACACTAGAAAAGATATAATCCAAAAAATATAAAATAGCAAGTGTTGGCAAGGTCAGAGAGAAATCACAACCATTAAATACTGTATGTGGAATATAAATGGTGCAGCCTATTTGTAACAGTTTGGTATTTCCTCAAAAAGTTAAAAATAGGCCAGGCACGGTGTCTCATGCCTTTAATCCCAGCACTTTGGGAGGCTGAGGCAGGTGGATCACTTGAGGTCAGGAGTTCAAGACCAGCCAGAAGGACATAGCAAAACCACGTCTCCACTAAAAAATACAAAAATTAGCCAGGCATGGTGCCACACACCTGTACTCCCAGCTACTAGGGAGGCTAAGGCAGGAGAACTGTTTTAGCCCAGAACGTGGAGGCTGCAGTAAGCTGAGATCGCACCACTGCACTCCAACCTGGTAGACAGCGCCAGACCCTGTCTCAAAAAATAAAAATCAAGAAAGGTGGGCATGCTGCCTCACACCTGTAATCCCACCACTTTGGGAGGCTGAGGCAGGTGGATCACTTGAGTCCAGGAGTTCAAGACCAGCCAGGATGACATAGAAAAACCCCATCTCTCCTAATAATATAAAAATTAGCCAGGCATGGTGGCACACAGCTTCAGTCCCAGCTACTAGGGAGGCTGAGGTGGGAGGACTACTTGAGCCCAGATTATGGAGGTTGCAGTAAGCTAAGATCGAACCACTGCACTCCAGCCTGGGTAACAGTGCAAGACCCTACCTCAAAAAAAATAAAAAAAATAAAAAAAGGCCGGTATGGTGGCTCATGCCTCTAACCCCAGCACTTTGGAAGGCTGAGGCAGGCGGATCACATGAGGTCGGGAATTCAAGACCAACATGACCAACGTAAACAAACCCCATTTCAACTAAAAATACAAAAGTAGCCGGGCATAGTGGCGCATGCCTGTAATCCCAGCTACTCGGGAGGCTGAGGGAGGAGAACTGCTTGAACCCAGGAGGCAGAGGTTGTGGTGAGCCAAGAGCACAGCACTGCACTCCACCCTGCGCAACAGGGCAAGACTCTGTCTCAAAAAAAAAAAAAAAAAAAAAAAAAAAGAAAGTGAAAAGACAACCCACAGAAAGGAAGAAAATATTTGCTTGCATGTTATATATCTAGCAGTCTGTTAACCACAATATACAAAGAATTTGTATAACTCAACAACAAAAACCAAATTAAAAAAGGAGAAAGAGTTGAACACACACTTTGCCAAAAAACATGCAAATGGAAAACAAGCACATGAGAAGGTGATCAATATCATTATCATTATGGCCATCAAAACTGAAACCACAACCAGATACTCCTTCACACACACTAGAAAGGCTATAATCCAACAAATGTAAAATAACAAGTGTTGGCAAGGTCAGAGAGAAATCACAACCCTTAAATACTGTATGTGGAATATAAAATGGTGCAGCTTATTTGTAATATAGTTTGGTATTTCCTCAAAAAGTTAAAAATAGGCTGGGCAAGGTGGCTCACGCCTGTAATCCCAGCACTTTAGGAGGCTGAAGCAGGCAGATCACTTGAGCCCAGGAGTTCAAGACCAGCCAGTACGACACAGCCAAACCCCATGTCTACTAGTACAAAAATTAGCCAGACATGGTGGCACACAGCTGCAGTCCCAGCTACTTGGGAGGCTGAGGAAGAAGGACTGCTTGACCCCATAATGTGGAGGTTGCAGTAAGCTGAGATCGCACTATTATATTCCAGCCTGGACAACACTGCAACACCCTGTCTCAAAAATAAAAATAAAAATAAAAAGGGCCAGGTAAGATGGCTCACGCCTGTAATCCCAGCACTGTGGGTGGCTGAGGCAGATGGATCACTTGAGGTCAGGAGCTGGAGACCAGCCTGGCCAACATGGTGAAACCTTTTCTCTAGGAAATAATAAAACAATTAGGGCCAGGCTCTGTGGCTCACACCTGTAATCCCAGCACTTTGGGTGGCTGAGGCAGGCGGATCACCTGAGGTTGGGAGTTCGAGACTAGCCTGACCAACATGGACAAACCCCATCTCTACTAAAAATACAAAATTGGCTGGGCGTGGTGGCGCATGCCTGTAATCTCAGCTACTCAGGAGGCCTAGGCAGGAGAATCGCTTGAACCTGGGAAGCAGAGGTTGTGGTGAGCCGAGATCGCGCCATCATACTCTAGCCTTAACAACAAAAGCAAAACTCCGCCTAAAAGGAAAAAAAAAAATCAGCCAGTGTGGTGGTGCAGACCTGTAATCCCAGCTACTCAGGAGGCTGAGGAAGGAAAATTGCCTGAACCTGGGCGATGGAGGTTGCAGTGAGCCAATATTAGGCCACTTCACTCCAGCCTGGGTGAAAGAGCAAGACTTGTCTCCAAAAAAACAGAACAAGAAAAAGGAAATGCATGGGACAAAGTGGTATATCCTGAAATGAGGACTTTCCTTCTGGACTAGGGTTTCCGATGAAGGTGACAGTTTATCCTTCAGTCTCCACAGGTCACGAATTTGTCATCCAGCAAGAGGCAACAGAGGGAGCCCCCCCAAGTCCCATGCCAGAACTATGACATAATTACATTCCCTCACTCATTTCAGTACCTAAATATTAATAATTCATCAACTTAAATATCTACACTTACTTTACCAATTTTCCATTGCATAGATGAAGAGGCTTCCAAATTTTATATAGGTTGTCATGATGTGGACAGGACTTTTTGATAGTTAACTATACCGAATGACTAAAATATAAGTGTTTAAACCTAAAATACCTTGTAACTGCTAACACAGGGCTAGAGAATACAGCAAGGTAACAGTCTGTCCAGTAAATTCTTCTGAAATTTCCTTTTTTTTTTTTTTTTTTTTTATACACGGAGTCTCACTCTGTCACACAGGCTGGAGTGCAGTAGCACGATCTCGGCTCAATGCAGCCTCCACCTCCTGGGTTCAAGCGATTCTCCTGCCTCAGCCTCCCGAGCAGCTGGGACTACAAGTGCGTGCCACCACACCAGGCTAATTTTTGTATTTTTAGTACAGATGGGATTTCACCATCTTATCCAGGCTGGTCTCGAACTCCTGACCTCAGGTGATCTGCCTGCCTCAGCCTCCCGAAGTGCTGGGATTACAGGAGTGAGCCACTGCACCCAGCCCTCTTCTGCAATTTCAATAATCAATTGTGCTATTTGCCTTTCTTTCAGCAATGAGATTTTATTTTTCTTTCCCAATTATTTCAAACATGAACTTTGGTTCCAGAGAACTAGTATTTCCTTGATTTATAAATTGAGGGCAGCTGGGCACGGTGGCTCACGCCTGTAATCCCAGCACTTTGGGAGGCCAAGGCAGGCAGATCACTGGAGGTCAGGGGATCAAGACCAGCCTGGCAAAGACCCCCTCCAAGTGGGCTGCAGTGAGGAGAGCGTGGCACCAGGCCAGGATGCTCCTGCCAGGAACACAGGATCTGCACATGTTTAGGAGGAAACGCTGGGCAGACCCAGCTTGGAGTCATCTCTGCTCTTTACATCTGTTAAGGCTGTGAAAACTGAGAGTCGGCCAGATGCAGTGGCTCACGCCTGTAATCCCAGCACTCTGGGATGCCGAGGCGAATGGATCACTTGAGGCCAGGAGTTCCAGACCAGCCTGACCAACATGGTGAAGCCCAGTCTCTACCAAAAATACAAAAAATTAGCCGGGTATATTGGCACGCACCTGTAATCCCAGCTACTTGGGAGGCTGAGGCAGGAGAATCCTTGAACCCAGGAAGCAGAGGTCGCAGTGAGCCGAGATCATGCCATTGTGACAGGAGAGAAACTCTGTCTCAAAAAAAAATTATATGTTTACAACAGGTGCATTCCTCCTCTTGCTTTCTGAGGACGCCCTGCTATGTAGCTGAGTAGTCGCTAACAAACTATCTTAACTTCACTATACTCTGTGACTTGCCAAAAGGTCTTTCCCATGTGAAATCCAAAAACCTGTTCTTGGGGTCTAGGACAAGACCCATTTTATAATGACAAAACTATACAAATTCTAGAGGAAAACATGGAAAGAAAGCTATGTGACCTTGCGTTTGGCCATGAGTTTTAACACGACACTATCAGAGGCATTTGAACCCCTCCTCTATATGAACTCCAGGGTGGTTTATGTTCCACTGGCTAAGAGAAAGTTTTCTTCAAAAATGTGACATGATTTGAGGTCAAACATTAATATCAAGTAAACTCAAAAGATTGAGAAGCTAGCATTAGTTCTGGGAAAACCAGAAGTGTGCCTTTTTTTGGAAATAATCATTGGTAGCACAAACTTAAGAATCTCCAAAGGAAATATAAATGAGTTATTAACTTACAGTTTTCACCAATTAAGATATAAATGAAGTTAATGAAATCCGGAAATACAATTTCACTGTTTTTAATGTTCATTAAAAAAAAAAATCCTTATCAAATAGCCCCAGTAAGTCACCAATTAAGTCTTTACTACTTAGAAGCAAAATCCACCTATGTCCTGAACACTATCCACTTTACAAGCCTCATTATATGTACTGGAGACAAAATTCAGAAATAAATAAATATACATGTACATGTATACAAATATATTTCAAATTAAAAAATACTTTTAGAGAGTGGTATGTATTACATTTAGAAATTAATAACGAAGTAAATTATGGGATGTCATCCACGCCTGTCCCAAAGGTACCGAATTTAGAAATCATCTCAGGTGCGGAGCAGGACAGGTTGAAAACAGGAATGACATGAACCCGCGCGGAACAGCTGCCGGCGCGGTGTCCAGGGCAGCACCCCGCCCGGTCCCGGCCCCTCCAGCCCCGGGCCCGACCCCTCCTACGCCTCTGCCTCGACGCGAACGCGGAGCCCGAGCGCGCGTCACGCCGTGTGGGGCCGAAGAGGCTGCTACCCAGAGGCGGAGTGCGGGCTCGCGAGGGTCCCCGCCCCACTCTCGCTCCCGCCAGCACCAACGGACTCGCGTCCTCGCCGCGCGCCGACTCGGGAGCAGCACCGCCCCCGGCACAGGAGCCTCACGCGCCTCTTACCTAACAGGAAGTTGTGTGGAAGCAGCGCGGACCCACGGCGCACCGAACGCACTCCAACAGAACCCGACGCAGACACGCGCTTTCAACCGGCGGAGACACCGGCAGGGCCAGAAACGCGCGCAGCGGGGGCCGGAGGTCGGTAAGCGCCCCGCCCCTGCCCGAGGCCCCGCCCCGCCCCGGCCCCGCCCCTGCCCGAGACCCCGCCCCGGCCCGGCCCCGCCTTTTTCTCTGCCTCCCCTCCCTGCACGTACGGGCCCCGCCCCTCGCGCGACGTGTTTTGTTGACCGGGAAACGGGTTCTCCGGAGCCAAGGTCCGCTCGGGTGAGTGCCCTCCGCTTTTTGTGGCCAAACCCAGCCACGCAGTCCCCTTCCTGCGGCATCCTCCACACCCGGGGCCTGCTGGTCTCCGCGGATGTCACAGGCTCGGCAACCGCCCTCCTGTCGGCGGGGAGTCCCGCGACGCCCGGAAATGCTCCGGAGCCTGTCGCTCAGCTGCCAGATCTGCGTCTGTGTCCGGTTCCGTCACTGAGGTCGCCCCTGTCCGGCCCTTCCTCCCTAGGTCTCTTCACCGTCCGCCCATCCTGTCGCGCGCCGCGTCAGGTCCCCATTCGGCATGTGGCTTGTCTTCCGTCGTCCCCACCCTCGCCCCTCTTGGCCCCTCAGGGCAGCCCTGGGATTCGGCAGACGCCAGTCCTCCCTGAGATGCTTCCCCATCCTTCCCTCCGCCAGGCCCTACGTCTCCGCAAACCCCACGCTTCGGGGTGGCCGCCTCAGACAGGACCCTGAGTCCGAGACTGGGGTAGGGGACCTGCCCGATCCTGTAACAACCCTCGTGCTTCTGCGCAATCGCCTCCCACTAGCGGTGAGTGTTGGGTGTTTACCTTCCCGGTGTCCCACTGAGAAGCGGGCTCTTCCTTGGCGGGGGCTTCTTCATTGCCTCGCTGTGGGTGTCGAGGTGGGGCAGGAGAGTGAGGAGAAAACAGAGAGGAGGGAGGTAGAGCCAACGAGCGAGAAAAGGGGAGGGAAATTTAGATGGAAAGTGGATGGGTCTGAGGAATTTGAACAAACACTGACAATGAAGGAGAGTGACCTGAGCAAGTAGTAGTGGGGTAAATGGAAATAGACAAAATGGGAATCAGCAGAGATATGGAGGACAGAATACAATGAGGAGGCCTTGACCGTCAGTAGCAGAGAGGGCAACAGAAGCCTAATTCCCAAATTCCTTAGATGGTTTTCTGATTTCCAAATTAGTTTCCCTTTTAAATTTATTGTGTCAGGTTCAGCTTATGAGGCCTCAATACTTTTCAGTCTTAATTGTATATTGAAAATACTTTTTGTTTACTAAATACTTTTTACATTAATTCAGTGTGCACTCCGTAAGGATATTGATGATTTGAGTTAGTTTAGTATTCAACAGCTTCCTCTATTCCTTTATATGATCTCTGTATTTAATGGCTGTGGCATAAAGTTTCCAACTAAGTATAAGTATCAAGTTTTCTTTGTGCTGTTTTCTGCAAATATTGAAGGATGACCTGGATTGTCCTAGAACTTTGTTCCAACAGATTACATGTGTTCATAATGAATAAATTGCTCAAAGATATTTCCAAAGCTCACCTTTTATGTTTTTCAGTTCCAATAATTACATCTTTTTAAGGTTTATATTTTTTGATGACTTAATGTGATGTTCTGGAGAAGACAAATGCTTTTAATCAATATGATTAAAACCGTGAAAGACAAATCGCTGTTACTTAAGAGTGTGACATATGATCTGAAATCTTTAGGGGGCAGGGATGTTAAGGGAAAACTGCCGCTATCGTATCAAGGTCATGCCATTCCTGTGAAGCTGGTGCTGGTTACTCTCTACTGGCTTCTGTTCACCTTTCCACCGGCCCCAAGACACACACATAGTGACACAAGGCAGTGGACAGGGAAAGAGCAAGACTTTATAAAGTAAGCACAGAACAAAGGTATCTTTCTAATGAGTAGGAGGTGTTGGTTCTGGGAAGGAAGCTTGGTTTTTGGGTATTCAGGATCCAGAAGTGAGAGAGCCTGGGAAGTTCAGGAACCAGAGAAAGAAAAAGACTTGCCCATTCTCACCCATGACCCTGTGCTCAGCAGGTACTAGCAGAGACTTCAGGCTCTGTGACTAAAAGGGGTCAGACCAGTTGATATACCCACAGCTGCCATGTAAGGATGTGTGTGGACTTCACTAGGGAAGAACGGTGTTATGAAAGAAGGGGCAGGAAAACTCACCTGTTGGTCTCCATGTAGACGTTTATTGTCCTGAATTCCTGGAGGTTCAGTGAAAAGCAGAAGATTGTCTTTTACACATGTTGAGTTATGCCCCCATATATGTGGTTGTGGTAAAGAAAGAGGGTGTGTTGATGAGAGGTCCTGAAATGCATTTTCCTAATACTCAGCAGGGGCTTCTCAAGAAGGATCTTCCCTAAGAAAGAAGCTCAGAGAACAAAAATGGAGAAGGATTAGATATGGCACTTTCACTGGAAAAAGTCATGTTATTCATTGATTGTTTTGTCATCTCCCTCCTTAAGTGTTGTTTTTAGGATGTGGTAATCTCTGACCCTGCCTAACACATTTCCCAACTCACCCATAGCCTTCCCTTAACGTCCTCCCATCTTCACACTATCACACTGTGACCCAGTGAATTCGAACTTGCGAAGTTCCATTCGGGGGGTCATATGGGAAGGGCTTCACACCCAGACATAGATTATAGATGGGAAGTGGGCCACATGGTGTCAGTGAGGCAAGTATGGATCGTTTAGGGACAATGCACTGTCAGAACTTTGTTGACCATGATTAGAGAAACTGTGCATATTAGTAGTGAATTAGTGTCAGGAATACCTGACAAATCCTGGAAAAGAAGATTGATGAGAGGAAATGTGTTCTGCCCAACTGTATAATGCATTTGAAGCTTAAAACAATGAATCAGTATTGATCTGGTCACAAAATATTAATGATTTGAATTAAAAAGAAAAGTTTAGAAAATGATAGCTTTGACAAATTGGGGTAGCATTTCATCCACACGATGGAGTGTGTTTTGTTCAGTAATTGATTTAAAAATGGAATCAACCTAAGTGTCTAACAGGAGGGAGTTTTATAAATTGTTCACAGAGCATCTGTTCCAAGGAGGCCTTGATGTTCATAGATTTGTAAAGAATGCTGTTTACTAGCACACTGACTCCTCTGCAAATGTCTGAGGGTTCCTCCACTTGGGGCAAGTTGGGGGTTTGATCGCAGAGTAAATAAATGGTGCATTTTATAATGTAATATATTCTAGCAAGATGCAGCCCACAAACTGTATAGATACTCTTATGTACCACGTAAAGTTCATGTACTACTTTAACCAGAACTTGATACTGTATGTATGTTTTTTTTTAGATTTGGATAAAATGACAACTCATTGTTATTTCCAGTTCACAAAGTAATTGTGAGGCTGAATAAATTTTATTATTTTATAGACATATATGTAAAATGAATTTTTCTATGAAACTCATTTTTGATGTATATTAGATGCTATTTTATATTCTGTAGTTTAATTATATGTACGCACACACAAACACACACTTCGGTGTCTTATTATGTTTCTGCAGTGAAACCAAAATCCTTCCTTCACGTCCTTTGATTTTGTTTTCCTCAGGAAGGCAGGAGCTATTGTATATGATAAAATATTATGTTTTATTCAGTCCACTTATGAAATTGTTTAACATTGTTATAAATATTTATATAACTTATTTTAAATTTCCAAATAACATAGGTTACATGAAATTTGACAACTTAATTTTTTTCTTTTCACAACTATTTTGACTGTACACTCACCAAAAATCAAAATTTAGACAAAATTGACTTTTAGACTAATTCTCATTTTTTACATGTAAAAGACCACATGGGACTTTTAAGTCTAGGTTGCCCTGAGTCTACAGTCACGGAGGTTTTATGTCACTATGTCCTCCATACTAATAATATGATTTTCAGGCTTTATTCATGTCATTTTTATATCCTCATTAAGTTTTAAAATTTATTTACTTGAGTCTACAAATTTATTTCAAATCGTAGTCATAATATTTGGCTGTTGTAAATAGACACTGATTTTGCGTGTTTGCTTTTTTTAAGGACTAATGTTGCTGGACAGGCAGGTATTAGAGACAGGGTGGATCTGCTGGACAGGCAGGTAGTGTAGATGGCGTGGATCTACCGGCCAGGCAGGTAGTGTAGACAGGGTGGATCTGTTGGGTAGGCAGGTAGTGTAGACAGGATGGATCTGCTGGACAGGCAGGCAGTATAGACAGAGTCGATCTGCTGGACAGGCCGGTAGTATAGACAGGGCGGATGTGCTGGCCAGGCAGGTAGTATAGAAAGGGCGGATCTGCTGGCCAGGCAGGTAGTGAAGACAGGGCGGATGTGCGGGCCAGGCAGGTAGTATAGAAAGGGCGGATCTGCTGGACAGGCAGGTAGTGTAGACAGGGTGGATCTGCTGGGCAGGCAGGTAGTGTAGACAGGGTAGATCTGCTGGATAGGCAGGTAGTATAGACAGGGTGAATCTGCTGGACAGGCAGGTAGTGTAGACAGGGTGGATCTGCTGGACAGGCAGGTAGTGTAGATAGGGTGGACCTGCTGGACAAGCAGCTAGTGTAGACAGGGTGGACCTGCTGGACAAGCAGGTAGTGTAGACAGGGTGGATCTGCTGGCCAGGCAGGTAGTGTAGATAGCATGGATCTATTGGCTAGGCAGGTAGTGTAGACAGGGCGGATCTGCTGGACAGGCAGGTAGTATAGACAGGGTGGATGTGCTGGAGAGGCAGGTAGTATAGAGAGGGCGGATCTGCTGGACAGGCAGGTAGTGTAGAGAGAGTGGATCTGCTGGACAGGCAAGTAGTATAGACAGGGCGGGTCTGCTGGACAGGGAGGTAGTGGAGATAGCATGGAACTACTGGCCAGGCAGGTACTGTAGACAGGGTGGATCTGCTGGGCAGGGAGGTAGCGTAGACAGGGTGGACCTGCTGGATAGGCAGGTAGTGTAGAAAGGGTGGATCTGCTTGATAGGCAGGTAGTATAGACAGGGTGGATCTCCTCGACAGGCAGGTAGTGTAGATAGCGGGGATCTACTGGCCAGCCAGGTAATGTAGACAGGGTGAATCTACTGGCCAGCCAGGTAGTGTAGACAGGGTGGATCTGCTGGGCAGGCAGGTAGTGTAGACAGGGTGCATCTGCAGGAGAAGCAGGTAGTGTAGACAGGGTGGATCTGCTGGCCAGGCAGGTAGTGTAGATAGCGTGGATCTGCTGGCCAGGCAGGTAGTATAGACAGGGTGGATCTGCTGGGCAGTCAGGTAGTGTAGACAGGGTGGATCGGCTGGACAGGCAGGTAGTGTAGATAGGGTGCACGTGCTGGACAGGCTGGCAGTGTAGACAGGGTGGACCTGCTGGACAAGCAGGTAGTGTAGACAGGGTGCATCTGCTGGCAAGGCATGTAGTTGTAGATAGCTTGGATCTACTGGCCAGGCAGGTAGTGTAGACAGGGTCGATGTGCTGGATACGCAGGTAGTATAGAGAGGGTGGATCTGCTGGACAGACAGGTAGTGTAGACGGGGTGGATCTGCTGGCAGGCACATAGTGTAGACAGGGTGGACGTGCTGGACAAGCAGGTAGCGTAGAGAGGGTGGATCTGCTGGCCAGGCAGGTAGTGTAGACAGGGTGGATCTGCTGGGCAAGCAGGTAGTGTATACAGGGTTTACCTGCTGGATAGGCAGGTAGTATAGACAGGGTGGATCTGCTCGAAAGGCAGGTAGTATAGACAGGGTGGATCTGCTGGACAGGCAGGGAGTGTAGATAGCATGGATCTAATGGCCAGGCAGGTAGTGTAGACAGGGTGGATGTGCTGGGCAGGCAGGTAGTGTAGACAGGGTGGACCTGCTGGACAAGCAAGTGGTGTAGACAGGGCGGATCTGCTGGCCAGGCAGGTAGTGTAGATAGCGTGGATCTACTGGCCAGGGAGGTAGTATAGACAGGGTGGATATGCTGGGCAGGCAGATAGTGTAGACAGGGTGGATATACTGGACAAGCAGGTAGTGTAGACAGGGCGGATCTGCTGGGCAGGCAGGTAGTGTAGACAGGGCGGACCTGCTGGGCAGGCACGTAGTTTAGACAGGGTGGTCTGCTGGACAGGCAGGTAGTATAGACACGGTGGATCTGCTGGCCAGGCAGGTAGTATAGACAGGGTGGGTCAGCTGGCCAGGGAGGGAGTATAGACAGGGTGGATCTGCTGGACAGGCAGGTAGTATAGACAGGGTGTATCTGCTGGCCAGGTAGGTAGTGTAGATAGCGTGGAGATAATGGCCATGCAGGTAGTGTAGACAGGGTGGATCTGCTGGCCAGGCAGGTAGTGTAGATAGCGTGGATCTACTGGACAGGAAGGTAGTGTAGACCGGGTGGACCTGCTGGGCAGGCAGGTAGTGTAGACAGGGTGGATCTGCTGACCAGGCAGGTATTATAGATAGGGTGGATCTGCTGGACAGGCAGGTAGTATAGACAGGGCGGATCTGCTGGCCAGGGAGGTAGTATAGACAGGGCGGATATGCTGGACAGGCAGGTAGTGTAGACAGGGTGGATCTGCTGGGCAGGCAGGTAGTGTAGACAGGGTGCATCTGCAGGAGAAGCAGGTAGTGTAGACAGGGTGGATCTGCTGGCCAGGCAGGTAGTGTAGATAGCGTGGATCTGCTGGCCAGGCAGGTAGTATAGACAGGGTGGATCTGCTGGGCAGTCAGGTAGTGTAGACAGGGTAGATCTGCTGGATAGGCAGGTAGAATAGACAGGGTGGATCTGCTGGACAGGCAGGCAGTGTAGACAGGGTGGATCGGCTGGACAGGCAGGTAGTGTAGATAGGGTGCACGTGCTGGACAGGCTGGCAGTGTAGACAGGGTGGACCTGCTGGACAAGCAGGTAGTGTAGACAGGGTGCATCTGCTGGCAAGGCATGTAGTTGTAGATAGCTTGGATCTACTGGCCAGGCAGGTAGTGTAGACAGGGTCGATGTGCTGGATAGGCAGGTAGTATAGAGAGGGTGGATCTGCTGGACAGGCAGGTAGTGGAGATAGCGTGGATCTACTGGCCAGGCAGGTAGTGTAGACAGGGTGGATCTGCTGGGCAAGCAGGTAGTGTATACAGGGTTTACCTGCTGGATAGGCAGGTAGTATAGACAGGGTGGATCTGCTCGAAAGGCAGGTAGTATAGACAGGGTGGATCTGCTGGACAGGCAGGGAGTGTAGATAGCATGGATCTAATGGCCAGGCAGGTAGTGTAGACAGGGTGGATGTGCTGGGCAGGCAGGTAGTGTAGACAGGGTGGACCTGCTGGACAAGCAAGTGGTGTAGACAGGGCGGATCTGCTGGCCAGGCAGGTAGTGTAGATAGCGTGGATCTACTGGCCAGGGAGGTAGTGTAGACAGGGTGGATATACTGGACAAGCAGGTAGTGTAGACAGGGCGGATCTGCTGGGCAGGCAGGTAGTGTAGACAGGGCGGACCTGCTGGGCAGGCACGTAGTTTAGACAGGGTGGTCTGCTGGACAGGCAGGTAGTATAGACACGGTGGATCTGCTGGCCAGGCAGGTAGTATAGACAGGGTGGGTCAGCTGGCCAGGGAGGGAGTATAGACAGGGTGGATCTGCTGGACAGGCAGGTAGTATAGACAGGGTGTATCTGCTGGCCAGGTAGGTAGTGTAGATAGCGTGGAGATAATGGCCACGCAGGTAGTGTAGACAGGGTGGATCTGCTGGCCAGGCAGGTAGTGTAGATAGCGTGGATCTACTGGACAGGAAGGTAGTGTAGACCGGGTGGACCTGCTGGGCAGGCAGGTAGTGTAGACAGGGTGGATCTGCTGACCAGGCAGGTATTATAGATAGGGTGGATCTGCTGGACAGGCAGGTAGTATAGACAGGGCGGGTCTGCTGGCCAGGGAGGTAGTATAGACAGGGCGGATATGCTGGACAGGCAGGTAGTGTAGACAGGGTAGATCTGCGGGACAGGCAGGTAATATAGACAGGGTGGATCAGCTGGACAGGCAGGTAGTGTAGAGAGGATGGATCTGATGGACAGGCAGGTAGTGTAGATAGGGTGGACCTGCTGGACAGGCAGCTAGTGCAGACAGGGTGGATCTGCTGGCCAGGCAGGTAGTGTGGATAGCGTGGATCTATTGGCCAGGCAGGTAGTGTAGAAAGGGCAGATCTGCTGGTCAGGTAGGTAGTATAGACAGGGCGGATCTGCTGGACAGGCAGGTAGTGGAGATAGCGTGGATGTATTGGCCTGGCAGGTAGTATAGACAGGGTGGATCTGCTGGCCCGGCAGATAGTGTAGATAGCATGGATCTACTGGCCAGGTAGGTAGTGTAGATGGGGTCGATCTACTGGGCAGGGGGTAGTGTAGACAGGGTAGACCTGCTGGATGGGCAGGTTGTATAGACAGGGTGGGTCTGCTCAATGAGCAGGTAGTATAGACAGGGTGGATTGCAGGACAGGCAGGTAGTGTAGACAGAGTGGATCTGCTGGACAGGCAGGTAGTGTAGACAGGGTGGACCTGCTGGACAAGTAGGTAGAGTAGACAGGGTGGATCTGCTCGCCAGGTAGGTAATGAAGACAGGGTGATCCTGCTGGGCAGGTAGGTAGTGTAGACAGGGTAGATATGCTGGATAGGCAGGTAGTATAGACAGGGTGGATCTGCTGGACAGGCAGGTAGTGTAGACAGGGTGGATCTGCTGGACAGGCAGGTGGTGTAGACAGGGTGGACGTGCTGGACAAGCAGGTAGAGTAGACAGGGTGGATCTGCTCGCCAGGTAGGTAGTGAAGAGAGGGTGGATCTGCTGGGCAGGCAGGTAGTTTAGACAAGGTAGATATGCTGGATAGGCAGGTAGTATAGACAGGGTGGATCTGCTGGACAGGCAGGTAGTATAGACAGGGTGGATCTGCTGGACAGGCAGGTAGTGTAGACAGGGTGGATCTGCTGGACAGGCAGGTGGTGTAGACAGGGTGGACGTGCTGGACAAGCAGGTAGAGTAGAGAAGGTGGATCTGCTCACCAGGTAGGTAGTGAAGAGAGGGTGGATCTGCTGGGCAGGCAGGTAGTTTAGACAAGGTAGATATGCTGGATAGGCAGGTAGTATAGACAGGGTGGATCTGCTGGACAGGCAGGTAGTATAGACAGGGTGGATCTGCTGGACAGGCAGGTAGTGTACTTAGGGTGCAGCTGCTGGACAGGCAGGTAGTGTAGACAGGGTGGACCTGCTGGACAAGGATGTAGTGTAGACAGGGTGGATCTCCTGGTCAAGCAGGTAGTGTAGACAGGGTGGACCTGCTGGACAGGCAAGTAGTGTAGACAGTGCAGATCTGCTGGCCAGGCAGGTAGTGTAGATTGCGTGGATCTACTGGCCAGGCAGGTAGTATAGACAGGGTGGATCTGCTGAGCAGGCAGGTAGTGTAGACAGGGTGGATCCGCTGGACAAGCAGGTTGTGTAGACAGGGCGGATCTGCTGTGTAGTCAGGTAGTATGGGCAGGGCGGATCTGCTGGGCAGGCAGGTAGTGTAGACAGGATGGTCTGCTGGACAGGCAGGTACTGTAGACACGGTGGATCTGCTGGCCAGGCAGGTAGTGTAGATAGCGTGGATCTGCTGGCCAGCAAGGTAGTGTAGACAGAGTGGATCTGCTGGACAGGCAGGTAGTGGAGACAGGGCGGATCGTACAAGCAGGTAGTATAGACAGGGTGGATCTGCTGGGCAGGCAGGTAGTGTAGACAGGGTAGATCTGCTGGACAGGCAAGTAGTATAGACAGGGCGGGTCTGCTGGACAGGTAGGTAGTGAAGATAGCGTGGAACTACTGGCCAGGCAGGTATTGTAGACAGGGTGGATCTGCTGGGCAGGCATGTAGTGTATACAGGGTGGACCTGCTGGACAAGCAGGTAGTGTAGACAGGGTAGATCTGCTGGCCCGGCAGGTAGTTTAGATAGCGTGGATCTACTGGCCAGGCAGGTAGTGTAGACAGGGTCGATCTACTGGGCAAGGGGTAGTGTAGACAGGGTGGACCTGATGGATGGGCAGGTTGTATAGACAGGGTGGATCTGCTCAATGGGCAGGTAGTATAGACAGGGTGGATCTGCTGGACAGGCAGGCAGTGTAGACAGAGTGGATCTGCTGGACAGGCAGGTAGTGTAGACAGGGTGGACCTGCTGGACAAGTAGGTAGAGTAGACAGGGTGGATCTGCTCGCCAGGTAGGTAGTGAAGACAGGGTGGATCTGCTCGCCAGGTAGGTAGTGAAGACAGGGTCGATCTGTTGGACAGGTAGGTAGTGTAGACAGGGTAGATATGCTGGATAGGCAGGTAGTATAGACAGGGTGGATCTGCTGGACAGGCAGGTAGTGTAGACAGGGTGGATCTGCTGGATAGGCAGGTAGTGTATTTAGGGTGCACCTGCTGGACAGGCAGGTAGTGTAGACAGGGTGGATCTGCTGAACCCGCAGGTAGAGTAGACAGGGTGAATCTGCTCTCCAGGTAGGTAGTGAAGACAGGGTGGATCTGCTGGGCAGGTAGGTAGTGAAGACAGGGTCGATCTGTTGGACAGGTAGGTGGTGTAGACAGGGTAGATATGCTGGATAGGCAGGTAGTATAGACAGTGTGGATCTGCTGGACAGGCAGGTGGTGTAGACAGGGTGGACGTGCTGGACAAGCAGGTAGAGTAGACAGGGTGGATCTGCTCGCCAGGTAGGTAGTGAAGAGAGGGTGGATCTGCTGGGCAGGCAGGTAGTTTAGACAAGGTAGATATGCTGGATAGGCAGGTAGTATAGACAGGGTGGATCTGCTGGACAGGCAGGTAGTATAGACAGGGTGGATCTGCTGGACAGGCAGGTAGTGTAGACAGGGTGGATCTGCTGGACAGGCAGGTGGTGTAGACAGGGTGGACGTGCTGGACAAGCAGGTAGAGTAGACAGGGTGAATCTGCTCTCCAGGTAGGTAGTGAAGACAGGGTGGATCTGCTGGGCAGGTAGGTAGTGAAGACAGGGTCGATCTGTTGGACAGGTAGGTGGTGTAGACAGGGTAGATATGCTGGATAGGCAGGTAGTATAGACAGTGTGGATCTGCTGGACAGGCAGGTGGTGTAGACAGGGTGGACGTGCTGAACAAGCAGGTAGAGTAGACAGGGTGGATCTGCTCGCCAGGTAGGTAGTGAAGAGAGGGTGGATCTGCTGGGCAGGCAGGTAGTTTAGACAAGGTAGATATGCTGGATAGGCAGGTAGTATAGACAGGGTGGATCTGCTGGACAGGCAGGTAGTATAGACAGGGTGGATCTGCTGGACAGGCAGGTAGTGTACTTAGGGTGCAGCTGCTGGACAGGCAGGTAGTGTAGACAGGGTGGACCTGCTGGACAAGGATGTAGTGTAGACAGGGTGGATCTGCTGTCCAGGCAGGTAGAGTAGAGAGGGTCAATCTGCTGGACAGGAAGGTAGTAAAGAGAGGATGGATCTGCTGGGCAGGCAGGTAGAGGAGATAGCATGGATCTACTGGCCAGACAGGGTGGACCTGCAGGATAAGCAAGTAGTGTAGACAGTGTGGATCTGCTGGACAGGCAGGTAGTGTAGATAGCGTGGATCTGCTGGCCTGATAGGGAGTATAGACAGGGCGGATCTGCTGGTCAGGTAGGTAGTGTAGACAGGGCGGATCTGCTGGCCAGGCATGTAGTGTAGATAGGGTGGATCTACTGGCCAGGCAGGTAGTGTAGACAGGGCGGATCTGCTGGACAGGCAAGTAGTATAGACAGGGTGGATGTGCTGGAGAGGCAGGTAGTATAGACAGGGTGGATCTGCTGGACAGGCAGGTAGTGTAGACAGAGTGGATCTGCTGGACAGGCAAGTAGTATAGACAGGGCATGTCTTCTGGACAGGCAGGTAATGGCTATAGCGTGGAACTACTGGCCAGGCAGGTACTATAGACAGGTTGGATCTGCTGGGAAGGCAGGTAGGGTATACAGGGTGGACCTGCTTAAGAAGCAGGTAGTGATGACAGGATGGATCTGCTGGCCAGGCAGGTAGTGTAGATAGTGTGGATCTACTGGACAAGCAGGTAGTGTAGACAGCGTGGACCTGCTGGATAGGCAGGTAGTATAGACAGGGTGAATCTGCTCAACAGGCAGGTAGTATAGACAGGGTGGATCTGCTGGACAGGCAGGTAGTGGAGATAGGGTGGAACTACTGGCCAGGCAGGTAGTGTAGACAGGGTGGATCTGCTGGGCAGGCAGGTAGTGTATACAGGGTGAACCTGCTGGACTAGCAGGTAGTGTAGACAGGGTGGATCTCCTGGTCAAGCAGGTAGTGTAGACAGGGTGGACCTGCTGGACAGGCAAGTAGTGTAGACAGTGCGGATCTGCTGGCCAGGCAGGTAGTGTAGATTGCGTGGATCTACTGGCCAGGCAGGTAGTATAGACAGGGTGGATCTGCTGAGCAGGCAGGTAGTGTAGACAGGGTGGATCCGCTGGACAAGCAGGTTGTGTAGACAGGGCGGATCTGCTGTGTAGTCAGGTAGTATGGGCAGGGCGGATCTGCTGGGCAGGCAGGTAGTGTAGACAGGATGGTCTGCTGGACAGGCAGGTACTGTAGACACGGTGGATCTGCTGGCCAGGCAGGTAGTGTAGATAGCGTGGATCTGCTGGCCAGCAAGGTAGTGTAGACAGAGTGGATCTGCTGGACAGGCAGGTAGTGGAGACATGGCGGATCGTACAAGCAGGTAGTATAGACAGGGTGGATCTGCTGGGCAGGCAGGTAGTGTAGACAGGGTAGATCTGCTGGACAGGCAAGTAGTATAGACAGGGCGGGTCTGCTGGACAGGTAGGTAGTGAAGATAGCGTGGAACTACTGGCCAGGCAGGTATTGTAGACAGGGTGGATCTGCTGGGCAGGCATGTAGTGTATACAGGGTGGACCTGCTGGACAAGCAGGTAGTGTAGACAGGGTAGATCTGCTGGCCCGGCAGGTAGTTTAGATAGCGTGGATCTACTGGCCAGGCAGGTAGTGTAGACAGGGTCGATCTACTGGGCAAGGGGTAGTGTAGACAGGGTGGACCTGATGGATGGGCAGGTTGTATAGACAGGGTGGATCTGCTCAATGGGCAGGTAGTATAGACAGGGTGGATCTGCTGGACAGGCAGGCAGTGTAGACAGAGTGGATCTGCTGGACAGGCAGGTAGTGTAGACAGGGTGGACCTGCTGGACAAGTAGGTAGAGTAGACAGGGTGGATCTGCTCGCCAGGTAGGTAGTGAAGACAGGGTGGATCTGCTCGCCAGGTAGGTAGTGAAGACAGGGTCGATCTGTTGGACAGGTAGGTAGTGTAGACAGGGTAGATATGCTGGATAGGCAGGTAGTATAGACAGGGTGGATCTGCTGGACAGGCAGGTAGTGTAGACAGGGTGGATCTGCTGGATAGGCAGGTAGTGTATTTAGGGTGCACCTGCTGGACAGGCAGGTAGTGTAGACAGGGTGGATCTGCTGAACCCGCAGGTAGAGTAGACAGGGTGAATCTGCTCTCCAGGTAGGTAGTGAAGACAGGGTGGATCTGCTGGGCAGGTAGGTAGTGAAGACAGGGTCGATCTGTTGGACAGGTAGGTGGTGTAGACAGGGTAGATATGCTGGATAGGCAGGTAGTATAGACAGTGTGGATCTGCTGGACAGGCAGGTAGTGTAGACAGGGTGGACCTGCTGGACAAGTAGGTAGAGTAGACAGGGTGGATCTGCTCGCCAGGTAGGTAGTGAAGACAGGGTGGATCTGCTCGCCAGGTAGGTAGTGAAGACAGGATCGATCTGTTGGACAGGTAGGTAGTGTAGACAGGGTAGATATGCTGGATAGGCAGGTAGTATAGACAGGGTGGATCTGCTGGACAGGCAGGTAGTGTAGACAGGGTGGATCTGCTGGATAGGCAGGTAGTGTATTTAGGGTGCACCTGCTGGACAGGCAGGTAGTGTAGACAGGGTGGATCTGCTGAACCAGCAGGTAGAGTAGACAGGGTGAATCTGCTCTCCAGGTAGGTAGTGAAGACAGGGTGGATCTGCTGGGCAGGTAGGTAGTGAAGACAGGGTCGATCTGTTGGACAGGTAGGTGGTGTAGACAGGGTAGATATGCTGGATAGGCAGGTAGTATAGACAGTGTGGATCTGCTGGACAGGCAGGTACTGTAGACAGGGTCGATCTGCTGGACAAGGATGTAGTGTAGACAGGGTGGATCTGCTGGTAAGGCAGGTAGTGTAGATAGCGTGGATCTGCTGGCCAGGCAGGTAGAGTAGAGGGGGTCAATCTGCTGGACAGGAAGGTAGTAAAGAGAGGATGGATCTACTGGCCAGGCAGGTAGTGTCGACAGCTTGGATCTGCTGGCAGGCACGTAGTGTAGACAGGGTGGACCTGCTGAACAAGCAGGTAGTGTAGACATGGTGGATCTGCTGGGCAGGCAGGTAGTGTAGATAGCGTGGATGTACTGGGCAGTCAGGTAGTGTAGAAAGGGTGGATCTGCTGGGCAGGTAGGTAGCGTAGACAGGGTGGATCTGCTGGACAGGTAGGTAGTATGGACTGGGTGGATCTGCTGGACAGGCAAGTAGTATAGACAGGGCGGATCTGCTGGCCAGGGAGTTAGTATAGACATGGCGGATCTGCTGGACAGGCACGTAGTGTATAGAGGGTGGACCTGCTGGACAAGCAGGTAGTGTAGACAGGGTGGATCTGCTGGCCAGGCACGTAGTGTAGATAGCGTGGATCTACTGGCCAGGCAGGGAGAATAGACAGGGTGGATCTGCTGAGCAGGCAGGTAGTGTAGACAGGGTAGGTCTGCAGATAGGCAGGTAGTATATACAGGGTGGATCTGCTGGACAGGCAGGTAGTGTAGACAGGGTGGATCTGCTGGACGGGCAGGTAGTGTAGATAGGGTGGACCTGCTGGACGGGCAGCTAGTGTAGACAGGGTGTACCTGCTGGACAAACAGGTAGTGTATACAGGGTGGTTCTGCTTGCCAGGCAGGTAGTGTAGATAGCGTGGATCTATTGGCCAGGCAGGTAGTGTAGACAGGGCGGATCTGCTGTTCAGGTAGGTAGTGTAGACAGGGCGGATCTGATGGCCAGGCATGTAGTGTAGATAGGAGGGATCTACTGGCCAGGCAGGTAGTGTAGACAGGACGGATCTGCTGGACAGGCAGGTAGTATAGACATGGTGGATATGCTGGAGAGGCAGGTAGTATAGACAGGGCGGATCTGCTGGACAGGCAGGTAGTGTAGACAGAGTGGATCTGCTGGACAGGTAAGTAGTATAGAGAGGGTGGGTCTGATGGAGAGGCAGGTAGTATAGACAGTGTGGATCCGCTGGACAGGCAGGTAGTGTAGACACGGTGGATCTGCTGGACAGGCAGGTAGTGTAGTTAGGGTGGCTCTGCTGGACAGGAAGGGAATATAGATAGCGTGGACCTACTGGCCAGGCAGGTAGTGTAGACAGCTTGGATCTGCTGGCAGGCACGTATTGTAGTCAGGGTGGACCTGCTGGACAAGCAGGTAGTGTAGAAAGGGTAGACCTGCTGGCCAGGCAGGCAGTGTAGATAGCGTGGATCTACTGGCCAGGCAGGTAGTATAGACAGGGTGGACCTGCTGGACAAGCAGGTAGTATAGACAGGGTGGATCTGCTGGGCAGACAGGCAGTGTAGATAGCGTGGATCTACTGGCCAGGCAGGTAGTATAGACAGGGTGGATCTGCTGGGCAGTCAGGTAGTGTAGATAGGGTGGATCTACTGGCCAGGCAGTTAGTGTAGACAGGGGGGATCTGCTGGACAGGCAGGTAGTATAGACAGTGTGGATGTGCTGGAGAGGCAGGTAGCATAGACAGAGCGGATCTGCTGGACAGGCACGTAGTGTAGACAGAGTGGATCTGCTGGATAGGTAAGTAGTATAGAGAGGGCGGGTCTGCTGGACAGGCAGGTAGTGGAGATAGCATGGATCTATTGGCCTGGCAGGTAGTATAGGCAGGGTGGATCTGCTGGGTAGGCAGGTAGTGTAGACAGAGTAGACCTACTGGACAGGCAGGTAGTATAGACAGTGTGGATGTGCTCGAGAGGCAGGTAGCATAGACAGGGCGGATCTGCTGGACAGGCAGGTAGTGTAGACAGAGTGGATCTGCTGGACAGGCAAGTAGTATAGACAGGGCGTGTCTGCTGGACAGGCAAGTAGGGGAGATAGCGTGGAACTACTGCCCAGGCAGGTAGTGTAGACACGGTGGATCTGCTGGGAAGGCAGGTGGTGTATACAGGGTGTACCTGCTGGAGAAGCAGGTAGTGTAGAGAGGGTGGATCTGCTGGGCAGGCGGGTAGTGTTGACAGGGTGGACCTGCTGGACAAGCAAGTAGTGTAGACAGTGCGGATTTGCTGGCCAGGCAGGTAGTTTAGATTGCGTGGATCTACTGGTCAGGCAGGTAGTATAGACAGGGTGGATCTGCTGAGCAGGCAGGTAGTGTAGACAGGGTGGATCTGCTGGACAAGCAGGTAGTATAGACAGGGCGAATCTGCTGGGCAGGCAGGTAGTGTAGACAGCGTGGACCTGCTGGACAGGCAGATAGTATAGACAGGGTGGATCTGCTCGACAGGCAGGTAGTATAGACAGGTTGGATCTGCTGGACAGTAAGGTAGTGTAGATAGCGTGGGTCTACTGGCCAGCCAGGTAGTGTAGACAGGGTGGATCTGCTTTGCAGGCGGGTAGTGTAGACAGGGTGGACCTGCTGGACAAGCAGGTAGTGTAGACAGGGTGGATCTGCTGGCCAGGCAGGCAGTTTAGATAGCGTGGATCTACTGGCCCGGCAGGTAGTATAGACAGGGTGGACCTGCTGGACAGGCAGGTAGTGTAGACAGGGTGGATCTGCTGGGCAGGCAGGCAGTGTAGATAGCGTCGATCTACCGGCCCGGCAGGTAATATAGACAGGGTGGATCTGCTGGCAGGCAGGTAGTGTAGATAGGGTGGATCTACTGGCCAGGCATGTAGTGTAGACAGGGGAGATCTGCTGGATAGGCAGGTAGTATAGACAGTGTGGATGTGCTGGAGAGGCAGGTAGCATAGACAGGGCGTATCTGCTGGACAGGCAGGTAGTGTAGACAGAGTGGATCTGCTGGACAGGCATGTAGTACAGACAGGGCAGGTCTCCTGGACAGGCATGTAGGGGAGATAGCGTGGAACTACTGCCCAGGCAGGTAGTGTAGACAGGGTGGATCTGCTGGAAAGGCAGGTAGTGTATACATGGTGGACCTGCTGGATAAGCAGGTAGTGTAGAGAGGGTGGATCTGCTGGGCAGGCAGGTAGTGTAGACAGGGTGGACCTGCTGGACAAGCAAGTAGTGTAGACAGTGTGGATCTGCTGGCCAGGCAGGTAGTGTAGATTGCGTGGATCTACTGGCCAGGCAGGTAGTATAGACAGGGTGGATCTGCTGAGCAGGCAGGTAGTGTAGACAGGGCGGATCCGCTGGACAAGCAGGTAGTGTAGACAGGGTGGTCTGCTGTACAGGCATTTAGCATAGACACGGTGGATCTGCTGCCAGGTAGGTAGCATAGACAGGTTGGATCAGCTGGCCAGGGAGGTAGTATAGACAGGGTGGATCTGCTGGCCAGGCAGGTAGTGTAGAGAGGGTCAATCTGCTGGACAGGAAGGTAGTAAAGAGAGGGTAGATCTGCTGGACAGGCAGGTTGTGGAGATAGCATGGATCTACTGGCCAGGCAGGTAGTGTAGACAGCTTGGATCTGCTGGCAGGCACGAAGTGTAGACAGGGTGTACCTGCTGGACAAGCAGGTAGTGTAGACTGGGTGTATCTGCTTGCCAGGGAGGTAGTGTAGATACCGTGGATGTACTGGGCAGGCAGGTAGTGTAGACAGGGTGGATCTTCTGGGCAAGCAGGTAGTGTAGACAGGGTGGACCTGCTGAATAGGCAGTTAGTATAGACAGGGTGGATCGGCTCGAAAGGCAGGTAGTATAGACAGGGTGTCCCTGCTGGACAGGAAAGGAATATAGATAGCATGGATCTACTGGCCAGGCAGGTAGTATAGACAGGGTGGATCTGCTGGGCAGGCAGGTAGTGTAGACAGGGTGGACCTGCAGGATAAGCAAGTAGTGTAGACAGTGTGGATCTGCTGGACAGGCAGGTAGTGTAGATAGCGTGGATCTACTGGCCAGGTAGGGAGTATAGACAGGGCGGATCTGCTGTGCAGGCAGGTAGTGTAGACAGGACGGATCTGCTGGACAAGCAGGTAGTGTAGACAGGGCGGATCTGCTGGGCAGGCAGGTAGTATAGACAGGGTGGATCTGCTCAACAGGCAGGTAGTATAGACAGGTTGGATATGCTGGACAGGAAGGCAGTGTAGATAGCGTGGGTCTACTCGCCAGCCAGGTAGTGTAGACAGGGTGGATCTGCTTTGCAGGCAGGTAGTGTAGACAGGGTGGACCTGCTGGACAAGCTGGTATTGTAGACAGGGCGGATCTGCTGGCTAGGCAGGCAGTGTAGATAGCTTGGATCTACTGGCCAGGCAGGTAGTATAGATAGGGTGGACCTGCTGGACAAGCAGGTAGTGTAGACAGGATGGATCTGCTGGCAGGCAGGCAGTGTAGATACCGTGGATCTACTGTCCAGGCAGGTAGTATAGATAGGGTGGATCTGCTGGGCAGGCAGGTTGTGTAAATAGGGTGAATCTACTGGCCAGGCAGGTAGTGTAGACAGGGGGTTCTGCTGGACAGGCAGGTAGCATAGACAGTGTGGAGGTGCTGGAGAGGCAGGTAGCATAGACAGGGCGGATCTGCTGGACAGGCAGGTAGTGTAGACAGAGTGGATCTGCTGGACAGGCAAGTAGTATAGACAGGGTAGGTCTGCTGGACAGGTAGGTAGGGGAGATTGCGTGGAACTACTGCCCAGGCAGGTAGTGTAGACAGGGTGAATCTGCTGTACAGGCAAGTAGTATAGACAGGGCCGGTCTCCTGGACAGGCAGGTCAGGTGATACCATGGAACTACTGCCCAGGCAGGTAGTGTAGACAGGGTGGATCTGCCGGGAAGGCAGGTGGTGTATACAGGGTGGACCTGCTGGAGAAGCAGGTAATGTAGAGAGGGTGGATCTGCTGGGCAGGCAGGTAGTGTAGACAGGGTGGACCTGCTGTACAAGCAAGTAGTGTAGACAGTGCGGATGTGAACGTTTATTTTTTATTTTATTTTATTTTTTTTGAGATGGAGTCTCTCTCTGTCGCCAGGCTGGAGTGCAGTGGTGCAATCTCAGCTCACTGCCACCTCTGTCTCCTGGGTTAAAGTGATTCTCCTGCCTCAGCCTCCCGAGTAGCTGGGACTACAGGCGTGCGCCACCATGCCCAGATAATTTTTGTATTTTTAGTAGAGACAGGGTTTCACCATGTTGGCCAGGATGGTCTTGATTGAGCTCCTGGCCTTGTGATCCACCCGTCTCGGCCTCCCAAAGTTGCTGGGATTACAGGCATGAGGCACCATGCCTGGCCAAAAAATGTTTTTTTTAGGAATTAGAAAGGCACTTTTGTATGGACTCTATTGCAACTCATGAAAAATATTTGAAAATGCTTCTGTTATTAGTTAACTTTGTTTAATGTTTATTATCTGCAATGCAGTTAAAACTCAGTATTTTAAAAATAAGGTAAACATATGGTCTTTATCCTCATGTATTTTAAGTTATCTGTGAAAATAAGTGTGCTTAACTTCTCAACTGAAATATTAAACTGTAGTCAAAAAAATAGCTGTAGACACAATACTTCTGTTATCTTTATAGGAGTTTTTCTTCATAAGTATGAATTGTAATCAAAGCTCACTTCTAGCCAAAAAACAATATCTATTAAACGATTTCTTTTAAAATGTACTATTTTTTTTCAGTTGTAAAAAGTAAAAGAGCTAGGTTTTATGAACAGGATGGGAAGCCAGTTATATTCGATTTCTGGTTTTAATAAACTAAAGAGAAAAGTGCTTTTTAGGCAAAAATCCTGAGATTTCTAATAACAGACTGTTTTTTTCATCATCTTATTAAATAACCTATTGCACACTGATTACATTTATTCTTACTATTTTCTTTATTTTTTCCCGGATCATTTTTGCAATTTTATTTTTCACAGCATTCTCAATACTTTTCTTCATGTTTCATTAATGTTCTGTATATAGTCCGAATTCTGTAGCAACCTCTTTAGAAGCTCTTTATTAATACCTAGCTGAAATATAAAAAATATGTAAGTGTAAAACTACTCGATTTTATGGGAGCTCATTTGCTTAGTGGACTTTTAGAACTTCACCATTTGGTACATTTCTTTATTAGAGGAAAAGTAAAACATTTAAAATAATTCTTATAGATAACAAGCATTTCAAATATAGTTTATTCTTTCTTAAGTAAGTATTGCTAGGAAAATATGTGAATTTGACTAAAAGTTTAGGTTTTTTTTTTTTTTTTTTTTTTTTTTTTTTTTTTTTTTTTTTTTTTTTTGAGATGGAGTCTCACTGTGTTGCCCAGGCTGGAGTGCAGTGGCACAGTCTCGGGTCACTGCAACCTCCGCCTCCCGGGTTCACGCCATTCTCCTGCCTCAGCCGCCTGAGTAGCTGGGACTACAGGCGCCCGCTACCTCACCTGGCTAATTTTTTGTAATTTTAGTAGAGATGAGGTTTCATTGTGTTAGCGAGGATGGTCTCGATCTCCTGACCTCGTGATCCGCCCGCCTTGGCCTCCCTATAAGTTTAATTTTTAAATGAGCACATGGTACACTGGCCAAAAACCTTCCTCAAGATGAACTAGGGTTTTTACTCATTGGGAATATTCAGCAGTTTGTCTAACAGAAACAATTTAGAAGAAGAATGAAAAGAAAAAGATAGATAAGGCGGTCTCTTAAGAGGTTGAAGGGCATACAAAATCCAGTATATAAAACGTACTAGTCTATTTAGAAAGTTTACCCTGGACAAGAAAAAAATGCCTTCAAGATAGCTACTTTATTAAGAAATGGGGGTGGCCAAGTAAGAGGCCTAAGGAGGAAGTAGGTATGTTTATTAGTTTAGGATGTGTCTTTTTCAGGGCTTAAGTCATCTTAAATAAAAGCTAAAATAATGTAGTGTACTGTAATTTAGATATCGAGGCTGCATGAATAAAATGAAAGAATATAAGTTATAAAATGCAGTTTCTGCTTTAAGATCTCCATTATTGAGTTATCCTCATCTTTGTTTTTTGTTGGCTAATGGACATAAGCTAAAGAGTGCTGTTTGTTAATTATTCTAGGAAGTGTGCTGGAGAAATCCTTAGCTGTCAGCCAAGGTGGAGAGCTCTATGAAGAGTGGCTGGAACTTAGAAACGGTTGCCTCTGCTGTTCAGTGAAGTGAGGAATGTGTTTACTGTGTACATGGTTTACTAGAAATGTTTATTGATTATATTTCCAGCTTTAATTTTCTTGAGTAATTTAACTGAATTTACACAGTTTGCTTCATTGTATTTTCAAACAAATAGAAAATAAACTTATTAGGAAGCATTTTCTTAAAGTGTTTCTTGCTGTCTTTTCTATCTGCTCTAATGTTTTGGTCCTTTTATTGAGTTTTTATTGCTTTTGATGTCAGGGCTTATTTAATCTCTAGTGCATGAAAGTCTCATATGTAAAAAATGATTATTCTGAATTTAATCTGTCATTGGTCATATTTCTAAGTGTTCAACCTTATAAAAAAAATAAATGACTATCAAAAAAGAGAAAAACCTTACATTATGTTCTACTAGTTAAGTTTTCAAGGACAGTGTTCACTAGTCTACCATAGACCCTAGAAGAGTTACCCAACACATAGTAGCACTCAAATATTTGTTGAATGAATTATAAAAATGACTACTTGTACTGTTAATTTTGTGTATTCTAGTGAATTAAATCTCTTCGGCATCATTTACTCCCTTAGGTATTTGACTTTGTGTCAAATGTTTTGGCAAGGATAAAATTATAACAGACTTTCTTGAACATCCAAAATGTAATCTATTAAGGATTTTCCTTCACTTTTCATAAAATAAGAAAAAAGGAAATTAAAACCTTGCATCCTAATGTAAAATAGAATTATATGGTGTTTAATATCAGTGTCCCTTTAGCTATTATATTAAACTACTATAGTTAATAAATTTTATCATTATTTTGTATGTTGGTTTTTAAAAATTTCATAAAGCTATAAAAAGATACTTGGTCAGATAAAGTTTCCTCTGCTTTTAATTTTAATAAAGTATTATTATGTATATGATTTCTTTTTCCCTATTATATATATGCATCTATTGTTTTCTCACTGGTAAATATGGGACGGACATTTTGTTAGAAGGTTAGAAGTGAGTTAAATTTTCACATTCCTAAGGATACTTTTGTCTTGGGTTGTTGAATACATTTTAAAGTGTTTATAATAATCACTTCAAAATATTTAGGTAGTTAACTGTAAATTATGTTTTGGTATTCTCCAGGGACAATGGCCTTAGAGCTATTGAGAATTTGATGCAAAAGAAGGGGAAATTTGATTACATACTGTTAGAGACCACTGGATTAGCAGATCCTGGTAAGAAGTGAGATTATTAATAACCAGAATATAGTTCTGTGATATATTGTAAATAGATGTATTAGAGGAATATCTAAAATGAGTATTAAAGCTTTTGTTAGTATTAAACGAAAAACTTTTTTTGGTTTAAAAGAGGAAAAGTACTCGGTTGTCATTTTCTTTGGCAATTGAATGAATGATCAGAGTATTTCTTGGTACTTTTAAGCTGTTAATAGAATTTGAAGTTTTATTGATTGACTTAGGATTATTTGTAAGAACAGAAGTTGTTAAAAATAAGGACATGTAGGAAGAGCAGAGACGTTCTACCTCTAAGTACAATTGTCCCTTGGCATCCATGGGGTATTAGTTGCAGAACCTCTGAGGATACCAAAATCTATTAATGTTCAAGTCCCTTACATAAAATGGTGTAGTATTTGCCTATAACCTATGCACATCCTCCCATATACTTTAAATCATCTGTAGATTACTTATAATACCTAATACAATGTAAGTGCTGTGTAAGTAGTTATTATACTGCATTGATAAGGTAATCATGACAAGACACTCTAAACTCTACTATGGAAAGCTACACAGAGTCAACCTGTTTCTAACAATGGGTTTCTGTTACCTTCTTACCAAGCTCTAATTCTTGATAAAGTCTGCTTATTTTCCCCAAATAACTTTTAGATAAAATCTTTATTTTCAGTTTGCATAAAAGTTAGTGCTTATTCTATGAATCTGACCCATACCATTATTTTCTTTTTGATCTGGGTCTCTGGCATTGGGGCGATTTGTAAAACTATGTTAAAGTATTTGGGGGTAATTTACTAAACAGGTCATAGTTGTCCAAAAGAAATATTGAAGTATCCTGAGAGTTCAAATGTGATCAGTGGTTATTGTAATTAAAACAATTACATAATAACATCATCCCCATGTTTTCAAAGTAGTATTGAATTAGGCTATTTTGGTCCTTATAGTAGGCATGGGTTTTCATACCTTTCTGATAAATCTGACTGATGATAGGACTTGGACTAATATGTTGGCATTAAATATTATTTGAATCTGGTAAGAAAGAAAAATATATTGTATGCTTTTATTAGAAATAGCAAATATCAGTTTATTTCATCATAGCCAGTTTTGCCATTTTATAGACAAAAACTTGATACTTTTGAGAGTTTAATTAAACACGATTCAGCTTTTCAGAGGAAGAAAGAAAAACTAAAGATCACAGAGAAAGCTTTTATACAAATTGTAGTTATAAAAAATGTTAATGTTTCTTGCTTCTAACTTTCTTTACAATAAAGATTTTATTGTTTGGGTAAACATGGAACATTCATTGTAAAAAAATTTAAATACCTAAAAAATACAAAGAAGAAAGTTGAAAAGTAATCATCTCACTATTGTGATATACAAGTAGGGGCTGGGCATGGTGGCTCATGCCTGTAATCCCAGCACTTTGGGAGGCTGAGGCAGGTGGATCCCTTGAGGCCAGGAGTTCAAGATCAGCCTAGCCAACATGGTGAAATCCAGTCTCTACTGAAAATTCAAAAACTAGCCAGGCGTTGTGGCGCACCCCATAATCCCAGCTACTCAGGAGGCTAAGGCATGAGAATCGCTTGAAAGCTGGGAGGCGGAGGTTGCGGTGAGCCGAGATCACGCCACTGCACTCCAGCCCAGGCAACAGAGCAAGACTGTATACACACACACACGCACATGCACACACACACACACACACACATTCATACACACACACACAAGTAGGTAAATTTTATTCCAGGGATCTCTCTATGCCAGTGCTACTTGGTAGTATGTTGAATGGCAGCCTCAGCCTCAGCTGGGAGCTTGTTAGAAATGCAAATTCTTGACCAACCCAGATCTACTGAATCGGAATCTCTAAGGGAGGGGGTCAAGCAAGCTGTTTTTAATAAGCCCTTCAGGTGATTCTTATACTGTACAGCCATACCGCAGGGATGTTGTGGGCTTAGTTCCATATCACTGCAGTAAACTGAATATCACAATAGAGTGAGTCACACACATTTTTTTGTTTCCCATTGCATATAAAAGTTATGCGTTTTGGCCGGGTGTGATGTCACAGGCCTGTAGTCCCAGCTACTTGGGAGGATCACTTGAGCTCAGGAGTTTGAGGCTGCAGTGAGTCATGATTGCACCACTGCACTCCAGCCTGGATGACAGCATGAGACCCCATTTCTTAAAAAAAAAAAAAAAAAAAAAAAAAAAAAAAGCTGTGTTTATACTATACTGTAGTCTATAAAATGTGTAATAGAATTGTCTAAAAAACATACATACCTTAATTAAAAATATTTATTGCTAAAAAATGCTAACGATCATCTCAGCTTTCAGCAAGTCATAATCTTTTTGCTGGTAGAGGGTCTTGCCACAATGTTGATGGGTGCTGACCAATCAGGGTAGCAGTTACTGAAGGTTGGGGTGGCTATCGCAATTTCATAAGATGATAATGAAGTTTGCTGCATTAGTTGACTCTCCCTTTCATAGAAGATGTCTCTATAGCACATGATGCTATTTGATAGCATTTTACCCACAGTATGACTTCTTTCAAAATTGGAGTCAGTCCTCTCAAACCCTGCTTTATCAATGAAGCTTCTGTCATATTTTAAATCCTTTGTTGTCATTTTGACAGTGTTCATAGCATCTTCACCAGGAGTAGATTCCATCTCGAGAAACCACGTTCTTTTCCCGTCCATAAGAAACAACTTCTCATTAGTTAAAGTTTTCTTATGAGATTGCAGGAATTGAGTCACATCTTCAGACTCCCCTTCTAATTCTAGTTCTCTTACTGTTTCCACCACATCTGCAGTTATTTCCTCCATTGAAGTCTGGAATCCCTCAAAGTCATCTGTGAGGGCTGGAATCATCTTTCAAACTCATTCATGTTGATACTTTGATCTCCCATGAATCACAAATGTTCTTAATGGCATCTAGAATGATGAATCCTTTCCAGAAGGTTTTCTGTTTACTTTGCCCAGATCCATCAGAGGAATCACTGTCTATGGTAGCTATAGCCTTATGAAATATATTTCTTAAATAAGACTTAAAAGTCAAAGTTACTCCTTGATCAGTGGGCTGCAGAATGGATGTTGTGTTAGCAGGCATGAAAACAACATTAATCTCCTTGTACATCTCCATCACAGCTCTTGGGTGATCAGGTGCGTTGTCAATGAGCAATAATATTTTGAAGGAATCTTTTCTTTTCTAAGCAGTAGATCTCAATGGTGGGCTTAAAATAAACCATGCTGTAAACAGATGTGCTGTCATCTAGGCTTTATTATTTATAGAAAACAGGCAGAGGAGATTTAGCATAATTCTTAATGGCCCTAGAATTTTCAGGATGGTAAATGATTATTGGCTTCAACTTGAAGTCACCAGCTGCTTTAGCCTCTAACAAGAGAGTCAGCCTGTCCTTTGAATCTTTGAAGCCAGGCATTGACTTCTCTATAGCTATGAAAGTCCTAAATGGCATCTTCTTCGAAAAGGAGGCCATTTCATCTCCATTAAAAATCTGTTGCTGGCCGGGCTCGGTGGCTCATGCCTGTAATCTCAGCACTTTGGGAGGCTCAGGTGGGCAGATCACGAGTTCAGGAGTTCAAGACCAGCCTGGCCAACATAGTGAAACCCCATCTTGACTAAAAATACCAAAAATTAGCCTGGCTTGGTGGTGGGAGCCTGTAATCCCAGTTACTTGGGAGGCTGAGGCAGGAGAATGGCTTGAACCTGGGAGGCGGAGGTGGCAGTGAGCTGAGATTGCACATTGCACTCCAGCCTGGGTGACAGAGCGAGACTCCATCTCAAAATAAATAAATAAATAAATAAAAAATAAGTCTGTTGCTTAGTGTAGCTACTTTCATGAATGATGTTAGCTACATCTTCTAGGTAGTTTACTACAGCTTCTATATCAGCATTTGCTGCTTTCCCTTGCACTTTTATGTTATGGAGATGGCTTCTTTCTTTAAATCCTGTGAACCAACCTCTGCTACCTTCCAACTTTTCTTCTCTAGCTTCCTCACCTCTCTCAGCCTTCATAGAACTGAAGAGAGTTAGGGTTGCTCTGAATTAGGCTTTGGCTTAAGGGAACATTGTGGCTTGTTTGATCATCTATCCAGACCACTTCATATCAGCAATAAGGCTGCTTTATTATCATTTGTGTGTTTACTGGAGTAGCACTTTTAATTTCCTTCAAGAACTTTTCCTTTGCATTCACAACTTAGCTAACTGGCTCAAGAGACCTAGCTTTTGGCGTATCTTGGCTTTCAACATAACTTCCTCACTAAGCATAATCATTTCTAGCTCTTGATTTAAAGTGAGAAACAGGTGACTGTTCCTTTCACTTGAACACTTAGAGGCCATTGTAGGATATTAACTGGCCTAGTTTCATGTTGATCATATTCTTTATGTTGTCATGGTTCTGTCATAATTCTTTTAGTTCTATGTTTTAATAGTTTTGGTGCTCATTACCAGTACTGTTGCTTCTCCATTCCCGAGTTAGTCTATCTCCTGATTGAATTTCATTGTCAGGCAGTCTTTTCAAGTTACAGGTACTGCATGCATTCTTTGGGTTCTTATACACTTCATTGATTCAAAATATTTGTCTTTTGTTTTTATATTACTTGAAGGATTACTTGGCTAGGTATAAAATTTATCAGTCACACTTTTTTCCCCCTCAACTTTGTAAATGTTGTTCCATAATCTCCTAGTGTTTGATTGGCTGGATTTCATTGTCCAATGTTTTCTCCTTTTATTAGGAAGAATTTGTGAGTATTATAGTCTCTGAGTTTCAATGCTTGCTGTTTTCTTTAATGCTTGAGAATGTCTGTCTATTGCTTTCGTTCCTGAAAAATAACTTGTTTGGGAACACTTTCATTAGAACTTTGTGGTCACTGTTTTATTATTTTGGGACATCTAGTGTTACTGTAGAAAAGTCTGATTTTTCTCCCTCCCTCCTTGAAGGCACTTTTTTTTTTTTTAAATCTAAAATGCCTGAGAGTTTTCTTCTTTATTTTTGAAATTCAGTAATATAAACAAGGTATATCTAAGTGTCACTTATAATCATTTTTCCCTAAATTATAATATGCCCTTAGTTCTTCTAAGAACATTTTCCTGGTTTATTACCATGAATACTTTTTTTTGGTCAAATTATTAGATCCTCTACTTCATGACACCAGTTTTTTTAATACTGAATTTTCTTTTGTTCTTCGTATGTATTCTAATTGCCTTGATTTTGTCTTTTCAGATGCTGTGATCATCTGAAGGCTTTCTTTTTGTCAATAATTCTGTTTTCTCCAGTGTCTGTCCTGTTTTTGATATTTTAAATGAATTAATTGGTTAAATCATTGTGTTATATAGGCTCTAAGTTTCTTTAGCACTACAAACTGCATTTTCATCTTATTCTGCTTCTTCTTGCTTTTGAGCTTGTTTATTATAAGGTTGTATTGTTTTCAAGTTCTTCATTATGATGAAGTTGTTGAGAATTTTCTTTAGTTTTTATTGGGTTATGTATCCTTCCAGAATGGGTTCTTTGCCACTTGTGTGCCCTATTCATTTCTTCATTTTGTGTTCTTTCTTGCTTTTTATTCCCTGTATGTGTGTGTTTCTTTTTGTCAGGCTGTAATACATATGCATACATGTTTCTTCTTGATATGGGAGAACTTCTATGTGGTGCTGATGGGAAATATTTTTAATACTCCACTCTCCTTACCCAAGTTTGTTTTTCTCCTGAGCCCTAGTTTGAAAGCTGTATATTGTTGGAGTGGAGGGAAAGAGAAGGGAAAAGTGGTGATTCAGAGAGCCAAAGGGGGCAATGTGGCTTTTAGGCTCTGCTCTCTTGAAGTACCAAGTATCTCACTCTTGGGTCTGCCCAACTGCTTATGAATAAAATTCCTTTGCCTTGTATGGGGACATCATTCGACCTCAGACCTCTCATTTCTCTTTGTTCTGAGCCCTAGAATGTGACCTGACCTTCTCCTTCCCAAAGCATGGAGATGGTTAAAACTCACTCTTGAAATTTTTTTGTTGACTTTTCCCTGTGTTGCTTATTCATTCCTCGGCTCTACTTTTTGCCATTTTGGAGTGTATTTCTGGTAAGTGTTTAGGATTTTGTAAACTATTTCCCTACAACCTCTTATTGGAGGTAGGGGTAGAGTTGGGAATGACCATCAATCACCTATAACTTTGTTTCTTATTTTGACTATCAGTCTTCAAAATTTATGGCAGGCCCTTTTATATTTGGTTGCTGCTAATAAAATGTTGGCCTTTTTGTTTTATTTTTTGTTTTTATTTTTTGTTTTATTAGATTTTGAAGAAGGGAGATCCTAAAATGTAGTTCAGGTTTTCTCAGTGTCAGCACAAATAACATTTTGGGTTGGATCATTATTTGTTGTGAGGGGGTTGCCCTGTGCAGAGTGGGATATTTAACAACATCCCTGGCTTCTACCCACTAGATGCCAGTAGCATTCCCCTAGTTAAGACAACCAAAAACATCTTCAGACATTGCCAAATATTCCCTGGGGAGAAAAGCACCCTGGTTTGAGAGCCACTGATCAATTTTGTTCATTCATCTTTACTCCTCCTAAATACCTACATCCAAATTTTAAATAGATCTTTCTCATGTAGTCTGGCAAGTATTATATCAAAGATAAATACCCGTTTTAGAATAAAGCATTAATATACTCTCACATTTCAACTTAAGAGGCAAATATTAACAGTAGGATTTGTAAACTATTTATTGGAATAAAAATCAATGAATTTTTAAAAATTACAAAATGATTTATGTATGTTAGATATTTTACTGAGTGAAAAAATTCATGCTTTTTTAAATGACTTATTGTTTGGAGTAGTGATACAGTAGGTTTAATTTTCCCCCTCATTAATTAAAATCATGTTTTAGCCAAGAAAGTGAACAAAATTCTTATTTCCCGTTTTGGAGACTGACACTCTCCAGTTCTAAGTTAAATAATCGTCATGGTAAAGTAATTTCCTTGAAAAGAACGGACATTGATTCAGCCCCTGTTACTCACAAATCCTATTTGAGTCAAATTGGAAAACTATTAAGTTTTTGGGAAAAAAAATCAATAGGTATCAGGAAACCATTAGATCTTGTGGCCCTTGCTATATCTTGCATGAGTAATCACTGTAAACAGCTGACAGGTATTTCATTGTTGACACCGAGTGATGCTTGGGGGACTACATCTTGTCAGAGTAGGTGGACAGCTTTAGACGTTGGAATGCGTTTGATTATCCTTGTTTTTCTCCTACACTCATTCTTTTAGACAGCCCTGTCACTAACTGGGCCCGTGATGCTTTCAAAAATCAAATACTTTCCTTGCTGTCAGTTTTCTTTTTCTTGCGTTGTGGCATACTAATCAGGGTATGTGGTTTGGTACTGAACCAATTTCTGTCAAAAGCAAGTTTTAATTTATTATTTAGGAAAAATTTTTCCTAAGACCCAGGTTTTATACAGTACTAAATAAATAGTGTGAGAAATAATTAGTAATGCCATAGAGTATATAATTTTACTTCTAGTTCTACACAGATTGCAAGTAAATTTTTTTGGGGCAAGTGATTTTGGAATTATCTATGTTTTGTTTTCCTTTTCCTTTAGAGTGATAATTCACTATTTATGATTGAATGATTATCATATTAAAGAGGTGAGAAAATAAAAATAAGTCTGATGTGCACAAAGCCATACTGCTCAAATTGTTTGATAATATCTGTTAATTAAATTATTATGGCATCGGTAGAAGAATGATGTTTTGTTTATATGTGGTTAGAATTGGTCTTTTTTAAAGGAAATAACGAGAGATGGAAATGGAATGGGTATAAATAGTAAAAGGTTCTATCACTATAATTCCCTTTTGCTATAAATAGTTAAAGGTTCTATCACTATAATTTCCATAAGAAGATATATGTGTTTACCTGTTAATTTTATCAGGGCAAATTAAAACATGGATAGAATCATGTTTCTCAGTGTGAAGAAATATTTTTATTTGATGAATATTATATATTTTCAGGTGCAGTGGCTTCTATGTTTTGGGATGATGCTGAATTAGGGAGTGATATTTACCTTGATGGTAAGTTAAAAAACAGTTTTCTTTTATCTTTCTTGTTTTTTTTTTTTTCTGAGACAGAGTCTCACTTTGTTGCCCAGACTGGAGTGCATGGAGTGCAGTGGCATGATCTCAGCTCACTGCAACCTTTACCTCCTGGGTTCAAGTGATTCTCCTGCCTCAGCCTCCCGAGTAGCTGGGACTACAGGCATGCACCATTGTACCTGGCTAATTTTTGGATTTTTAGTAGAGATGGGGTTTCGCCATGTTGGCCTGACTGGTCTTGAACCCCTGACTTCAGGTGATCTGCCAGCCTCGGCCTCCCAAAGTGCTGGGATTACAGGCGTGAGCCACCACACCCTGCCTCTTTTGTTTTTAAGTAAAATCTTTATGGTTAAGCTTATTGTTGTTCATTCATATTATAACTTTAATTCCTTGCATTGTTGTTCTTTTCACACTTTAGTTTAATGATGAAATCTTTGTTCATATAGATTAAAAAACCCCAGACATTGGTGGAACTCGATGTCACTCAACTTCCAATTTAGTACTTCCACTAAGGTTTTCTTTTAAAAAAAAAATGCTTTGTAGGTTTTCTGTATCCTCTGTTGTTTGATTTATGCCCTTAATATAATGTTAGAGCCTTTTATTTTAATCCGCCAGGCAATATGAGGATCATATTTTTGCTTTTGTTTTCTCTTGAAGATAAGAATTAAACACTCCTCCCTTACTTTATTTACCTGAACACTTTTGGGCAATGATATGCCTTCATTTAAAATATATTAGAAACTTTCTTAGTTAAGCGACTATGTTTTCTCCCTTTCTCTTTCCCTTTTTCACCTTTTTAAAAACCAGTCGAAATTTTCTTACTTTTTCAAAAGTAATAATCATTAAGAAATTTAAGAATTATTAAGCTGGGCCCCATCATTGAGCTCTAATATATGTGGCGGGTAACTGGTTGAATTCCTTAGGCATAATTAAACTCATTCTTTTGTTATCAGCATATATTCAGAGATTGCAAAATGAATTGGTAGTTTGGAAACTTAGGCATATGTTATGTAAAACATTTATGAGTTGGATTTGGATTTGGTGAGAGATGTTAGGAATGATACCTTAAGATGTCTCATTCTTTAGGCAATAATTTAAATCTTAAGAAAAGTCTTGATTTTGATTATGTGAAAATAAACTAGAAATAACCTGTCTTATGTACTTATCACATTTGACTATGTTATGAAATTTGACTTATATTTTGGATTGTAAGCTTTTTCAGTGCCAAGGAAATCTTATTTTCTTATTTATTTATTTTAAAATTTTTATTTGTTTTATATCTTCTCTAGTGCCTTAAAGTAGTGCTAGCCACTCAGGAAACGCATTGACTTATTACTGGAATTTAATTAAATGGCAGCACTGGCAAGAGAAAAAAACAGTACATTGTTTTATTGAGTAGTATTTGTGAACTGAAATAGGTTAGTTTTAATTTTCATTCTGAAGTATGGTTGCATAAATATTAATAAACATTCTTTTTAAAAAGTGATTAAAATGTTTTTTCCTTTGTAGGTATCATAACTATTGTGGATTCAAAATATGGATTAAAAGTAAGTTGAAAGATTGCTATGAGTGGCTCATTATTGAGAGCTGGGAATATGGGGATTGATTGTTTAATTTTCTTTACGTTTGTATCTGAAATTTTCTTTAACAAAAACCTTTCTCAAAAAGATATCCTGAACAATAGGTGAAATTTGTGTTTTAATTATTAGTTTGTGTTAAATATTTCTTTTCTATTACTGTGAGTTTGATTTGGTGATAAAATTTGGAATTATAACTTGTAATAAGCATATGGGGTTAGGATAGAGTTTGGTATGTATAACTCTTCACAAGGATTCAACCCCAATATGGGTAAGTTTTTCTGTTCCATAGAAGAAGCTGAGCTTGATAAAGCATCTGAGATCTTATTTTTCTTGTTAAATTACTATTAAACACACACTGGAAATGAGTTTTTAAAAAATATTGAAGACCTAGCTGATGGGTTAATAGGTGCAGGAAACCACCATGGCACCCGTTTACCTATGTAACAAACCTGCGCATCCTGAGCATGTACCCTGGAACTTAAAATTTAAAAAGTACGTATTGAAGAAAATCAGGATATACACATAGGATTAGTAAGAAGACTCTCTCCATTAAAAGGCATCTTGCATCGCTTCTTGGTCTTTTGGCTAAGATCAAGTGTAAAAGACATCCTGCTATGAATGTTTTTGTTAACTTCTAAGGTCCTAGAATGCATTTAAATGAGGTTTAATTTATAAAATGCATTTAGTAAGATCTTTAAAAGTATGTTGTTACATACAGTAAAATGATGTTTCTCAACTTCCCAAGTGAAATACCACTAAAGGCAGAAGAGAATGAAATCATCCCACCCACTGACCCGTTCCCAATCTGAGCATATGGATAGGGCCCAAAGCAGTAAGTTCTTAGAAGTTTAAATTCAGTGTTTAAAAATTAGTGTCTGTTTTGTATCCAACCTAATATCTGAATGTGTTAATTTTTTTTTTTTTTGAGACAGAGTCTCACTCTGTTGCCCAGGCTGGAGTGCAGTGGCACCATCTTGGCTCACTGCAACCTCCACCTCCCAGGTTCAAGCAATTCCCTTGTCTCAGCCTCCTGAGTATCTGGGATTACAGGTGGACACCACCATGCCCAGCTAATTTTGTATTTTTAGTAGAGACCGGATTTTACCATGTTGACCAGCCTGGTCATGAACTCCTGACCTCAAGTGATCCACCTGCCTCGGCCTCCAAAAGTGCTGGGATTACAGGCATGAGCCACCACGCCTGGCCTGAACTTGTTAATGTTTAAGTTTGCTTTTTTTTCCCAAATCTTTGCTGAAATTATGCTCTAAGGGGATATGTCAGGTTTGTCAAATAGCTACCAATACCTCTTCACTGGGTCTTCTCTCCCTCGTTGATAGAGTGCCCTAATTTGAAAAGTTTGGAAGAAAACTCCTTTTTTAGAGTTTAAAATCTCAATTTATGAATTTATGAATATAATTTAAGAATCAAAGAATGATCCCAAATACAGTATTACAGTTTCACGCAGAAAAATTCCAATGACTGTTGGAAATCATATTTCTTGCAAAATGCTTATGGAGGTAGCAAAAAAGCCCCAAATTATTCATTTTGAATGTTTATTATAGGCATGTTTGAATCTACCTCTTCCATAAATTTATTACAAAATTTGATATACCTATGTGACAGATAACTGCTAAGACATTTTGTTTTTTTTTTATTTTGATAGACTGAAAATGCCATGCTAAAAGTCAAACTGTTTATGTATTTTATGATTATAGGAATAATTTTATATGTATAGTTGGGTATGGAGAAGAGTTAAATAGAATCTATTATCAGCATGATAGAGGCCAAAAAAACAAAGCAACATTCTGAATAATGCAAACACAGTAAACGTTTAACCTCCTGCTACCTTGATAAAACCTCTTAAATTATTAAATCAATATACCTACACAAAACTGACACAGTGTCAGGATAATGGAAACTTTAGATTTTCTAAGTCAGATGCCAGATAAATAACTTTGCCTTGATATAAAGAATTTTCCAACTTGTCCAATTCCTCTGGTTGCAAAGCTTGACCTCAGTAGCTGCTTGTGATTCAGAGAATTCTGAGGCAGTACAAGTAATGACACTTGGATAATGGGCAGCAATTTAAGAATGTCATGCTTCACAGAGCCAGCCCATCACAAGTAAAGCTGAGAAATGGTACCCTGTGGCCAGCCAGCCAAATTGAAACTGAAGTGGTAATTGATATCATGGGGTATCATGCTAATGGGATTGTCACCCATTGATCTGAAATATTCATTTTTTAATCATAGGCAAAGAATTGGACAACTTAAAATGACAGCTCTCTATTCTCAGGACTTGACACCCAGGCTACTGACATTGTTCTTTTCAGTTCCACAAATGTGACAGCATTTAATGCAATAGAAGCAATGAATGAAGTTACCCAGAGAAGGTCAAGTGAGAGGTTTCTTCTTGGTTCCTCTGTTATATTGCACAATCTGTTGAAACAATTCAGTCAGAAAACAGTTAGCTTGGAAAAGGCCAGAACAATAAATAGACTGACATTATGCAATAATTTTTTAAAAACTAAAGTAGTGTTACATCTGTAACCAATCCATTTGAAAGAAATAGTTCCTGCTGCTGCTTTTTAAAAATGACACCAGACATCTTTGACACTAGATTTATTTCCACTCTGGTCAACAGCAGTGTTCTTTCATAGCCAGTGGGTTTTAAGATAGTTTTTTCTTTTCTTTCTCTTTTTTCGGTCCGGCTTCTTTCTTTATTTCTGCAAAAAAGGACACCCTATAGCCCTTCATGAAGTTAGGTCTACAGTGGTGTTATTTCAGAGAGTTCCTTTGTTTCTCTCCCTAACCTCCCCAGCTTTATTGAGGTATAATTGACAAGTAAAAATTATATATATTTAAGGTATACAATGTGTGAAATATAAAACAATCGAGCTAGTTAACCTATCCATCACCTCACATTGCTATTTTTTTGAGAGGGGGTGGTAAGAACAATTAAGATCTATGTTTTAGCAGATTCAAGTATACAATAGAATTAACTACAGTCATCATGCTGTAATTAGCTCTCCATGACTTATGCATCTTGTATAACAAACTTTGTATTCTTTGACCAACATCTCACACCACTCCCCTTTAATTTCCTTTGTTTCTTGTGGTAAGTTAAATTGGGGTTTTGATCCTTAGCCTTTTGAATATGTTGGATTAATTAGTATCAAAATTATTTTTGTCTTTTTTGATATATAAGCAAAAGCCATAGTTGTTAAGCAGAGATAAGGAATACTTTGGACATCTATGTAATATAAAATATTTAAAAAATATTTTGCAAAAATTTTTTCTTCACTTACTTATACAGGTGGAATAGAATGCCAAAATTTCCATTTTGTTTTATTTTATAAATGAAAGTCATCTGACTTAATGACCAAATGGTATATAATGTATTATTGGAGAATGTTCTTTTGAATAGAAGACATTGATTTTATACTTTTTGCAGAGTTTGACTTGGGAAGGTAGGAAGTCACATGAAGGAAATGCAGGGCTGATGTCTAAAGAAAATAAATGTTAATATGCACTTATTTTTTTAAATGTTTGTATAGCTTTCCTATGGGCATAGAAGAGGACATTTATCTCTTCTGCTATAATTGTATATGATTACATATAATTTTAATACAGCTGTAAATATTGGCAGGCTCTCATTTGGGGTGATTTTCATTTATTTTTATATTTGATACTTTCTCACTGCCTGGAAGTAGTAAAACGTTAGTCTACCACTGTTAGCTTTGAGTGAAGAATTCTAATATTTTGGAGAGGTAAATGCATTTAAAACATTGCACATTACCTTGTGAAACTAACATTGTATTAGTTGCATTTAGGCATGGAAATGCAAAAACAAATCTGTAATTCTTCTGTCATATCATTTTTATGCCTCACAAACTCATAGCCAAATAACCCCAATTTCATATGTTAAAAAAGCTTTCATAAGGTCAATAATATAATATCTTGAAAAATATTTCAGTTTAAAAAGAATTTTCAGTACTATAGGATCATTCAGAGGCAGATGCCTTGCCAAAAATATATCATTGTTAAGTAGATTTACTGCTTAATGGGAAGAGATTTGTTGCTGCATGTTAGATGGCATTTTTCATGTAATATGTTTTATGTATCCCCACAACAGGAGGTGTTAATTACAATTCATTCAACAAATATGTCTTGAGCCTTTGTGCCAGGCACCATTCCAAGGTCTGTTAGCAGCCTCTTTCTCTAGAGGCAGAGTATATAACAATAGGACTTGTTGTAGCCTCAAGCCAAGATGAATTATGAAAAAAATATTAAACTTGATCTTTTGGCATGGAATGATTTTTGATACAATACTTGTCAAGTTCTGTGACTTCCATAATTGCAGAGTGGGTCTGCAGTTGAATTGAACAAGATTTTGCCTGAAGTAGAAGTATCATTGCCATGATTTTATTTCAGTTTTGTTTTCCTCAAAATAGAATTTGCTGAACTTTTAGAAGGAAAAAATGTTTCTTCTATAGACCTAATCAAGCTTGTTAAATAAAATTATTACCTGCTTGCTCTGAGGTTCCAAACTATTCAGATACCCCTAATGATCATCTCCCCATGAATTATGAAACTGGTTTGGCTCTGATATATGGTTATTGACATTTGTGTAGCATTGTACACAGACTGATTTTATGTGGCATAAAAGATTTCACAAAGACTTTAAAATTATGTTCATTTTACTTGATGGGTGTGTGTTCAATTAAAAAAAAAAGTCCCTGTGATTGTATATAAAATATAGTATCTTGTGATGATGAGGGTGTTAGATTTAGTTTCTTCCTTTATAAATGAAAATAGCCATCTCCCATAATTATTATGAAAGTAAATGAGAAAAATGTATATAATTTATAAAGTTAGATTCAAGGATTTAATTCATTTGTAAAGTTGGCTTCAAATATAGAGTATTACTATAATCTAGTTGCCTCTAAACCTCAGTAGCCAGCTTTTTATTGTGACAGGGAACCTCTATTGAGGTTTGAGGTAATGAGGGTAAAAGTGTAATTTCCCAGAGAAGAAGCTTGTGATGTTGATGACGTTAGGGATGTAAACAGGATTATGAGGGGGAAAAAAAAAACAGACAACAAAACTTGCCTCCAGAGAGATGAAAACTACCACTTGGGCTCTAAGTCAGTGTCAAAATATTTTTTGGAGTTAGCCTGACTCTGGAGAGGTCAGTAAAATAAACAGTTGCACTGAGAGGCCAGATTAGCAAGTATAGGTTTCTAAATGATAAACTGCTTTTAGGCTAGAATCAGGGCTGAATCCGCCTTCCCACCACTTATTTGTTTCTAGGGTGTTTGAAAGGCCTAGTACTGAGTTCACGTGGTGCATGATTGTGGGCTGGGGTGTAGGGAAGTATTTTAGATTCTAATATGGGGGTTTGGTGTGAAGGGAAGTATATTAGATTCTAAGAAAGTATATTTCAGTGGTTATCCTTTTTTTAAAATAAGTAATAATGAATATTTAGAACCAGAACAGTTTTGTAAGAAGGAAAATACCTAAAATCTGAACTGTAATCTTCTATGTTTTTATGACATTATGTGAATCAAAGGGGTTTTCCTTTTAAGTAAAAGAAAAGGTCAGGAGTATGAAATCCTAAGCCCTCTTCCTCCCCCTATAAAACCCCACAGGTTCACTTGTAGAAAAAAATTGCAAATGGGGAAGAAAAATGCTTTCAGCTAGAAAAGTTAGTTTTGGATTTGTGTATTCAGTAACAGAACATGTTGAAGTTTTTATTAGATGCAAGAAAATGTCTCTAAAGTAAAATCCTTTGTGTTGACATTAGATTTTTTATTGTATTATAGTAACTTTATTCAAACTTTTTTTTGTTTAGCATTTAACAGAAGAGAAACCTGATGGCCTTATTAATGAAGCTACTAGGTATTCATATTTAAAGTATATATTGATTGCTGGCTCATTGTAAAGAGAAAAATCACTAAGATGAAAACCAAAAACAAACTAAGAAATTTTAAAACATAGTCAAGGAAAATTTATTTTCTTTTTTTCCCTTAGTTGAATTATTGCTATCTATTTATAATGATCTCATAACTAAACTTTTACTTAAAGTCATTTTTATCGTAGCATAAAGTGAATGCTGAACACAGGAGTTCTGTAATTTTGAGGAACTCGGGAAATATTAACATTTAAAAATATTTTCTTGTCATACAATTTCTTTGGGATTGAAGATTTTATATATATATATATATGTATAATAATAATAATAATTATTATTTTTTGAGACAGAATCTCACTCTGTCACCCAGGCTGAAGTGCAGGCTCACTGCAACCTCCGCCTCCCAGGTTCAAGCGATTCTCCTGCCTCAGCCTCCCAAGTAGCTGGGATTACAGGCACCCGCCACCATGCCCAGCTAATTTTTGCATTTTTATTTATTTATTTTATTTTATTTTATTTTTTTTTAGTAGAGATGGGGTTTCACCATGTTGGCCAGGCTGGTCTCGAGCTCCTGACCTCAGGTGATCCACCCGCCTCGGCCTCCCAAAGTGCTGGGATTACAGGCGTGAATCCACTGCGCCTTGCTGAACTTAAGTATTTTTATAACTTTTTTCCTTATGAAAATATGGTTATTATAGAAAATATAAATAAGCCAAAAAGAAAATAGCCAAATTGGATTTGTGATGTACATACTGTTGAAACCTGCTCTTTCAGTGAACTAAAGTTAATTTAGTTTTGAGAATTTAGTTGTATTCTTTGAGATAAAGCATAAGACCCTGAATAATTGAGGAAAATTGAAAGAATTTCCAGTTTTACTATCCTGTTAATAGAAAATAGAGCTTCTGATTATTATCATCTACTTTGTTATCTAGCATTCAGTCAACTGGATTCTTTACAGAGATAATATACAGTATATTTATAGTGATAAAGAAGACATTTGGGCAATATCCTGATATATCTTCTGAAGTATAGCTTATTTTTTTAAAGAAATGGAGTCTTGCTATGTTGCCCAGGTTGGACTTGAACTCCTGGGCTTAAGGGATCCTCCCTCCTCAGCCTCCTAAGTAGCCAGGACTACAGGTGTGCTCTACCATGCCCAGCTCTGAAGTATAGTTTTAAAAAACCTGTTTAATACAGTTTTTAGTATTAAGTGAAGTTATTCTATTTCTTTGAAAATTTTGGTAAATATTACAGTATTTTAGTAGGTAAACTCTTCTTCTTTTTACCATATTGGATATCTGAATTTTATGCTTTTCTTCACAAAGAAAATTATGAGTTTAAAATCATCCTTTTGATTGTAAACTTTTTGAGACTTATCTTTGTAGCACAAGAGTAGCAAGTAACAGAACTTAGTAAATACTTTGCGAATGGGTAATGTGAAATCTGAACTTGCATAGTAATGAATACAGTTCATTCACATTGAAAAATTAGTGGATTAGGAGTAAACTGAATCACTCCTATAGAGCACTATATAATTCTTAACTGATATATTGATCTATGTGAGGTGTTTTTATTTATTTTTAATTTGTTAACATTTCTCTTTTGATGTATTAATCTGCATGCGTGTATATTATTTAAAATTTCTTAACATTTCTTTTTGTTTGCTATTTTAGGCAAGTTGCTTTGGCAGATATCATTCTCATTAATAAAACAGACTTGGTGCCAGAAGAAGATGTAAAGAAATTAAGAACGACAATTAGGTACAAAATGATAAGTGTGTTAAGTGCCTACAGATCCATATTGTATACACAGAATATTTTTTACTCTGATTGTTGCCCTGTAGAAACTTAAGGTATAAGGTTGACCTGCTTCAAGAACGTTAGGGAATCACATATATTGTTGAAGGCTAATTGTTATATAAATGGTAATACATAAAATTAGTCCCCAGTGCTTGCAGAATATAGTTCACAGTTAATAGACTGATATTCAGGGTCTTCTCACTCCATCTTTCTTTTCCTGTCTTCTCTTTGACTCTTTCCTAATGTCAGTCTTCCCTAACTTTACCCAGGATGGTTAATTCACTTTCCCATGGATGCATCCTGTCAGTTCCTGTCTTTACTCATAATGTATTCTCACTCTGCCAATCCCTGAGTTCTTTCTTGTTCTGTTTTTTTTTAATTTATTCTATAGAGCCTATTCTGTCTCTCCCCCCTTCCTATGTGAAGTCTTCCCTGACTCAAGTGGTCTCAGTTTTCCCTGAACTCTTGTTGACTTCATCTTCCTTAACTGTCAACCATGCCTTGTCTTCCAGCTTGCTTTAATATCTTCTTTGTCCATAGCCAAGGCTGATCAGCATAGGACAATCAGGACAATATGAATGATGCTCAAATATGTGCTAACAGTCATTTTGCTGACTGTTCTGGAGACTCCCATTCCTTTTGAAAACCAAGATGAACTTTTCAAATGAGGTTATAGTTCAGGGGCTTTGTTTTGAATTATTTTGTAAGACCTGAACTAGTAAAAGCCCTATACAGAGAGACATTCGGTAGCTATTATTATTGGTTATCTTTAATGTGTACAATGCTTTGAGCGTGATGGCTCAAAATTACTATTCTTAGTATTTATAAGTTCTACTGACATTAGATTTTGAATCTGTCATCTCAGTTCATATAGTATATATTATAAATTGAATCAATGAAGGTACGGCTCATTAGGAGATTATTTGCCATGATTAATGATTGTGGAAGAAAGAAATTCATATTTTTTTCCACATATTTCATCTTATTTTAATAGTAATGTCCTTAAACTTTACTATAAAAAAATATAATGTCTCCACATGGAGGGTAGGTATTGTTGCGTAGTGTTAAAGATCACAGACCTTGGAATCTGCTTGGGTTCTAATCCTTGGTCTGTTTCTCATTGTCTTCTTAGGGAGCTTATTTACCCTTTTAAAGCCTCCTCTGTAAAAGGCATAATGCCTATCATAAGTTTGCTTTGAGTATTACATGAGACAATGTTGGTAAACTTTGCACAGTGCTGACACATAGTAAGTGCTCTGTTAGCTATTATTATGTAACTTTTTTCTTAGCTTACATAGTAAGTTCAAGGTATAGTAAAGAAGGGAAGAAAGAAAAAGATGGCTGATTTTGAAAAGGAGAAAGTGATGAATGAAGATTGCTTTTACATTTTTTGACACTGGTCTTCTAATCTTGTTTCTCTTCATAAATCTTGTGCACCATTGTGATTGCTAAGAAGAACACAATCTATTTAGCAAACGTTTTTGGCATAAAAGGAATGATAATTATTACTTGACTTTTATATCCTTATAGAGACCTAAGCTAAATCTCTGACACTGACAATATTGACTATTAGCCAGCTTGTTAACAGTACTAGAAATGAATTTGGAAGAAGCAATTTGATAAATTACACACCCTTTTGGCTTTTACCCTCCCTTTATATCAGACTTGTGACTGACTCAGAATATTTGGGGAGGTGAAAAAAGGTAAACATGTTTGAGAGGAATTAGCCATCAGACTAGAGTGTATTCAAAAAAGAAGATTTAAGAATTTTGTAAAATAGTGGAGAGACTTGCCTCAGAATCATTATATGTGGGAAGCCTTACCCATGAGAACAAACTTGAACAAGTAGCAAGAATCTTGGGTAAGTAACCCTAAAGACAATTGAATTCATGATAGAGAATTGATGATTGATGATAGGCAATGGAAAAGATAAATAGATGAGGTGTACAGTGTGTTGAAAAGAATTTAACAGGTACTTTTTGGTGCCATACAAAGCCATATTCTATAGTATCAAAAGAGGGAGAACAGGCATAACGGGTAGAGAGCCTAATTAGGGAACTGACGAGGTTATTCTATAAAGGAACCTGGGATGTGTGACTTAGAATTACTGTGAATACTAAGGACAGGCTGGGGGCAAAGCAACTTACAACTAGGTTTTTATTTTTAGTGTGTATATAGCCATTTCTACCATGTATGCCTGAGGAAAAAAGTGACCACCGTAAAAATTTTGAGTATCTACTCATTTTTAAGAACACTAGGATAACTGACTATTTATGAATGATTTTTTCTAAAGTGAAGCGTCTTTTTATTAACCACAAAGTAGCCCTTAATCGGACAGTTGTGCGAATTTTTGCATATATGCTTTATTGATGTATGAGTGGAATATATGTGATTTATTGTTTGAAGGAAAATCATAATTATTTTTTAAAGCAAGTTTTGTTTTTCTGTTTTTAATTATTTTCTGGTTCCAGATGTATTTGGGTATGCTTATTTCCTGTTTTAGAAACAATATACTTTGTATACTTTTTTAAAAAGTTAATTTTTACTTTTAAACTTTGTCTTTCTCATTTATTATTTATTTCAGATCCATAAATGGACTAGGACAAATCTTAGAAACACAAAGATCAAGGTACTTTAAAAAAGCTATTCCTATTAATAACAAATCATTTTAGTTATTAATAATAAACATTAAGTAATTGACAAATATGCTTGATTCTGATATAAGAAAGATCTAAGTGCATTTAAAAAGAATTGGATCCAAAATGTTGTTTGGAATGCTCTTAATAAGTTAGTTTGGCATATTTGGCTAGTACATTTGCCTGTCTTCAAAACTAAGATTACAAAGCCATGATAACACTGTGTAAGTGTTTGCTTAATGAGGAAGGAAAGACTTCCAAACACTCGAGAGGGTAACTCAGTACAGAAATCTGAAGTATATTGAGGAATCTTAATTTGAAGTGTTTAAATGGCTTTTTAATATTTAAAAAGCCTTCTTAGTGTTTTATAGTTGCCAAAAAATACATGGAGTCTTTACCTTGAAGTTCCTGACAAATTCTTTTATTAAATTTTGACTTTCATTTTCTCTAGGTTCTGTTCCTAAAACATCTGTGAAGTGTATTTCTGTAGATTAAATTCTGTTTTCCATTGAATGTTATCTTAATTTCAGAAAATTTCTGTGCAGGGTTATTTTATTAAGCTCATTTTTTTTTTTTTTTTTTTTTTGGTGAGAAAGGCTCAGCAGCTGATAGACTCAGCAACAGGCAGCCAGGAGCTCTGAGGCTCACAGCTGGCAGTCTAGTTCCACTCAGTCTCTACTTGAGAAATTCTTTCTTTGGAAGTACAGCAGAGGCCTTAGGTGAGTGGCTTGTCTGCTATGGCAGAGATTAGAGGTGCTGCCAGACTGCCATAAGTATTAGGCAGTAACAGCAGCAGCTGCTTATATGCATGTGAACAGCTGGGGAATTAATTTGGTATGCATTCTCAGGAGCCACTCATCTGCTGGCAGAGGTAGCAGAAGAATGCCCTTAGTGTAAGTCCTCTACAACCATACACCAAATGTGCTCCCTGCATTTCAAATTCCATTGTAGAAAGTCTCTGATAATCTCACTTATACCACGAGCCATTCCTCAGTATCTGTCCTCTTCCTGTTAGTGTTCTACAATTCCTTTCTCCTTAATTTTTCTCCGCTTTACAAAATGTCACACAGACAAGTGCATAATACTTAAACAAGCTTTTAAAAATAATGCTCATAAATAGCTTTGGTTCTGTCATAATATTCGTATTTATAAACATTTTAAGTCAATTCTCTTCTTTTGTTTTCATTTCAGAAATATCCATGTCCTGAATAAAAGTTGTGTCTTGATTAGTTTATTATGTAACAATTTAGTGTGTTTGACATTTCTAACTTTTATTTCTAACATTTGCTTTATTATAGAACAATAAACATGCAGTGATTGATTTTTCTTACTTCAAGTGGATGAGTGAGCAAGTGACTAAAATCTTCTGTGAGTTCTTCAGTGTATGGTGCTTGCCAATGCATCTGAGAATCTAGGGACTTTCTGAAATAGTACTTCCTTGCTATGAGGACTGAAGTTGGATTAGAATCCTTTTCAATGAAGATCAGATGTCCTGAGTAGAATTCTTACTATTGGTTCCTGAATCTTACATTAAATATTCTCTCAAATTCCTTGAGGCATAGCAACTTGAGCTTACCAGTTTAGAAACTGGAGATTTGGGCTGGGCGCGGTGGCTCATGCCTGTAATCCCAGCACTTTGGGAGGCCAAGGTGGGCGGATCACGAGGTCAGGAGATGGAGACCATCCTGGCTAACACTGTGAAACCCCGTCTCTACTAAAAATACAAAAAATTAGCTGAGCCTGGTGGTGGGCGCCTGTAGTCCCAGCTACTCAGGAGGCTGAGGCAGGAGAATGGCGTGAACCCGGGAGGCGGAGCTTGCAGTGAGCTGAGATCGCACCACGGCACTCCAGCCTGGGTGACAGAGCGAGACTCTGTCTCAAAAAAAAAAAAAAAACAAAAAACAAAAAAACAAAAAACCAGAGATTTGGTTAACAAAATAGTCAAAGTCACTCTTATAGAAGTTTTCTTTTGTTTTTTGTTTTGTAAAATTTTTTTACCATTTTGTAGCTGACAAGTACTGACAATAAACTGCTATAAGCATGTGTAGAAAAAGGCTCACCTTGAGTAGTTAAGAGTAAGGAAAAGGAATAGTGTGTAGCATCGTCTTAGTGGTAAGACTTAAGTTGATTTAGTAGCAAATGGAAGTACTAGTGAACCACATAGATTTCAGAAGTAGGAGTAAAAGGTTAGAAGACGTGTCATTTTAATCTTCTCTAGACTTTTTCTTAATTTTTAGAAATGTAAGTGGACTGAACAGAGGAAAACCAAAACACAGCTGGTCAATAATAAGTTAAATTAATTTGACAAACTGCCTGCTATGCATTTCATAGCATTTTAAGGACTATATAAGCAATGGATAAGGCAAAAACTCTGCCTTTAAGGAGATCAGTCATTGGGGGGAAACAGAAGCAAACAAACAAAAAGGCAACATAATAGATATTAATATTAATACAAGAATTTTAAAAGCACAGAGTTCTATAATAATAGGAAAATAGAGGGAATGATTGCTCAACTTTTCTTGAAAAAGAGTCAGGAATATATTGACCGAGAAGGCAGTCATTGACCTGAGTCTTAAAGAATGAATAAGGCTTTTACAGATGGAGTAGGGTAGGGATAACTTTCCAGGTATAAGGAAGATTTTGTATTCCAGGGACCTTTGAATATTTTAGAATGGCTAGAAAACTTGGTATTATGTAGCACAGAAAAAGTGGTATGACTGAAGAGATAGAGAACTTACCACAAAGGGTCTTGAATGCCATGATACATAGTTTGGATTTTCTTCTGTAGGGAGCAAGGAGTTAGTGAAGGATTTTAAAAGCAACATGACTCTTGGGAGGTAGATTCAATGTGAGGCTAATCTCCGAGGTATAGGAAATACAGGAAGGAGGAGCAACAGGTCGGGTAGTGGTGGAAGCAGGTTTGGAAAATGTGATTAGTTTTGTAAACGTTTTTGAGTTTGAAGTGCCACTGGGGAAGGCTTTTGGAAATTTATTTCCAGAGTTCAAGACTGAGCTATCATTGCAGTTTGCTCAGCTATTTACTGAGCTATCTACTGTCAATTTGGATAGTATCTACAGTTTGCATTGTAGATACTGGATACTTGGATTGGCTGGTGCACCCTGTTTGTGAGACTCACTGGAGTTTGAAGAGATGACCACTGGAAAATATCCCTAAGCAGTAGCTGCAATTCCACCCCCACTTTGGAGAGCCAAAACCCTCTTCGTTTTCACTCTCCTGTCCTTGGTCTTAGGCTACTTAAAGCAGCCTTTAGACCTAGGGAAAAATTGGAAGCCTCTCTTTTAAGAAAAACATTAGGTACTTCTGGAATAGAGAGTTCAAGAAATGAGTAGAAAAATGAACTTTTGAAGCTTTTTCTTTCCCTTTTTTGTTTACTTCATTCTCTTACTCAGTTTTAAAATGCTGGTAATGGTCTTTTTTTTCTTTTCTTTTCTTTTTCTTGGCGATTTTAATGCTTTGGAAAAGATCTCATGGTTTTATCTCCAAAGGAGGAAATTAATTTGATGCCATGGAAATTAGTTTTCTAGTCGTATGCCTTGAATGAGTGAAGAATTTCTTTTTCATGGTGGTACTAAATTTGGGGAAAGCTATAGAAACTTTCATCTGGAAGCTTACACTTTTCTTCTTTTTTGAAAATTTGGTGAGAGACTTGGATATTTTATTATTTTCTGTAAAAGAGTGTAATTTGTTGTACAGGTCTAATATTGATCCTTTTTTGGAAGTATGGAAAGAATCTGAGTATAAAGCAGAATTACCTCTGGATGACATGTATTCTCAAGGACACTGTCACGGTGAAACAGTTTATTTAGAAGCTTGTGTTTCCAAACTGTTGAATTTGATATTCACAAAATTGGCATGTGTAAACTTTATTAAACTTTAAGCTATTTCCTAAGATGAAGATGACAAACTTGGAGGGAAACTTCATTCATTTGGTTTATTTTTATTTTTATTTTTATTTATTTTTATCTTTTTGAGACAGAATCTCACTCTGGTTTGAGACAGAATCTCACTCTGTCCCCCAAGTTGGAGTGCGGTGGTGCGATCTCGGCTCACTGAAACCTCTGCCTCCTGGGTTCAAGCGATTCTCCTGCTTCACCCTCCGAGTAGCTGGGATTACAGGTGTGCACCACCACACCCAGCTAATTTTTGTATTTTTAGTAGAGACGGTTTCGCCACATTGGCCAGGTTGGTGTCAAACTCCTGGCCTCAAAGTGATCCGCCCACCTTGGCATCCCAAAGTGGAGCCCCCATGCCCCTTGTTTGTGACCTGTCAATATAAATATGCTCAGTAGTGGGGGGAGGGGTGGAGGGTGAAAAAGGAAATATGTTTAATATTAAGACTTTGGCCTTTTAGTGTAAACTGATATTCAAAAATTTCTTCATAGAACATTTGCTTCTTTGCTTGATCATTTTTCTAATTCTGTACATCTAAAATGCCCAGAATTTGAGTTGCTGTTATAGTCTACTAACATAGAACTTTGGAGTAATAAGATGGGAATTTGTCTCTCTTTTGCGAAGACAAGCATTCGTAATCTAACACAGTATTGTTGCCACGAGTACGAGTATGTGATAGACTGTTGAGAATAAAGAAAGCTGGCACAGTTGGTCAGTCCTAAGATAAAGGAGATGTTTTTTCTTATATGTTTGTGCATTAAAGAAAAAAAAATCTTGAATCTGACCAATGATTTTTTTTTCCTTGTAAGAAAATTTAACAAATGTTTGGCAAGCTTCTGGAATCTAAATTTGAAATTATACATTTGTCATTTTCTTTAAATATTTCTTCACCTTAGCTTTGATTATGAGAAATCACTGTCCTCTGCTGTTCTTTTTTTTTTTTTCTTTTGAGGCGGAGTCTCACTCTGTGCCAGGCTGGAGTGCAGTGGTGCAATCTTGGCTCACTGCAACCTCCACTTCCTGGGTTCAAATGATTCTCCTGCCGCAGCCTCCCGAGTAGCTGGGACTACAGGTGCGTGCCACCACACCCAGCTAATTTTTGTATTTTTGGTAGAGACAGGGTTTCACCACGTTGTCCATGGCCAGGATGGTCTTGATCTTGACCTTGTGATCCGCCCGCCTCAGCCTCCCAAAGTGCTGGGATTGCAGGCATGAGCCACCGCGCCCGGCCTGTCCTCTGTGGTTTTCTGGGCTTATGAAAAATTATAACTCAATCACCAATCTTTATAAATTTGCTTTTTTATATTTAAACCAAACCTAATGCTAATTGTGATATGTTATTTATTCTCACCTGATTTGAATCATTGGATTCAATTAAATGAGTTTAATTATCATTAAATAATTCTAAGAGAAATAACGTCTATTCGGATGGTGGGAATTTTCTTTCTACATGCAGCCCCATTCTGAATGAATGAAATCAAATCACGTGAAGATCAGGGTCCTAGAGTAACTTAATATTTTGTACATTGGTTATTTGACTCCTCATTTTTATATTACATGTTATATCAAGGGAGGGGGTATAAAAGAAATACAAAAATTGCAGAGGTATCTGGAATGTACCTATTTGTTAATTCTATTTGTCATTTCTTTTGTTTCATCTTTTGAGTAATAAGCTGCTTGGAAAAGTTTCTGTTCTTTAGCTGATTTTTTAGCTATAAAAATGTATTTGAAAAGCTCATAAATTTCAGGATTGAAAAGAAAATTGAAAGTTTAAAAAAAACCTAATTCATTGAAGTAATAACCAAATAATTTTCAATCTTGATTCAACTGTGATTCAAATCTTACACCATTTGCCCACTTCTATGAATTTTATGTATAAAATTTTTTAAGAGTCAGAGTTTTTTTTTCTTGATTAATTGGATGTATTTCACAGAATTTCCAACTGCTCACGTTAGTTTTCTTCCTTTTAGAGTTGATCTCTCTAATGTATTAGATCTTCATGCCTTTGATAGTCTCTCTGGAATAAGGTATGTTTTGTATAATTTGGTTACTTTTATTGTTATATACCTTTTTTCCCCATGGTTAACAGGAATGATTTGCACAATTGCATCCATGATTTAAGCTTCCTGCCATGCCTTTGGCATACAAGACCATTCTTAATGAGGTATATTCTTGGAAGTTTTACTAATTGGTTGTTTGGAAATCATATTGCATTTTCCTGTAGAAATTATAGTGTAAATGATAGTTAACTTTAGAGGCTAATCGTTAACACTTCTACACCAAACACTATGTCTAATACTCTTTCTATGAGAAAATGCATGAAATACATAGAAAATTTTAGCTTGGCGTTTTCACACAAATAACTCTCTTCACTTTATTTTTTTATTTTTTATTTTTTCTTGAGGTTTTTTTTTTAATTTATTTATTTATTATTATTATACTTTAAGTTTTAGGGTACATGTGCACAATGTGCAGGTTAGTTACATATGTATACGTGTGCCATGCTGGTGTGCTGCACCCACTAACTCGTCATCTAGCATTAGTTATATCTCCCAATGCTATCCCTCCCCCCTCCCCCCAACCCACAACAATCCCCAGAGTGTGATGTTCCCCTTCCTGTGTCCATGTGTTCTCATTGTTCAATTCCCACCTATGAGTGAGAATATGCGCTGTTTGGTTTTTTGTTCTTGCAATAGTTTACTGAGAATGATGATCTCCAATTTCATCCATGTCCCTACAAAGGACATGAACTCATCCTTTTTTATGGCTGCATGGTATTCCATGGTGTATATGTGCCACATTTTCTTAATCCAGTCTATCATTGTTGGACATTTGGGTTGGTTCCAAGTCTTTGCTATTGTGAATAATGCCGCAATAAACATACGTGTGCATGTGTCTTTATAGCAGCATGATTTATAGTCCTTTAGGGTATATACCCAGTAGTGGGATGGCTGGGTCAAATGGTATTTCTAGTTCTAGATCACTGAGGAATCGCCACACTGACTTCCACAACGGTTGAACTAGTTTACAGTCCCGCCAACAGTGTAAAAGTGTTCCTATTTCTCCACATCCTCTCCAGCACCTGTTGTTTCCTGACTTTTTAATGATTGCCATTCTAACTGGTGTGAGATAGTATCTCATTGTGGTTTTGATTTGCATTTCTCTGATGACCAGTGATGCTGAGCATTTTTTCATGTGTTTTTTGGCTGCATAAATGTCTTCTTTTGAGAAGTGTCTGTTCATGTCCTTCGCCCACTTTTTGATGGGGTTGTTTGTTTTTTTCTTGTAAATTTGTTTGAGTTCATTGTAGATTCTGGATATTAGCCCTTTGTCAGATGAGTAGGTTGAGAAAATTTTCTCCCATTTTGTAGGTTGCCTGTTCACTCTGATGGTAGTTTCTTTTGCTGTGCAGAAGCTGTTTAGTTTAATTAGATCCCATCTGTCAATTTTGGCTTTTGTTGCCATTGCTTTTGGTGTTTTAGACATGAAGTCCTTGCCCATGCCTATGTCCTGAATGGTAATGCCTAGGTTTTCTTCTAGGGTTTTTATGGTTTTAGGTCGAACGTTTAAGTCTTTAATCCATCTTGAATTGATTTTTGTCTAAGGCGTAAGGAAGGGATCCAGTTTCAGCTTTCTACATATGGCTAGCCAGTTTTCCCAGCACCATTTGTTAAATAGGGAATGCTTTCCCCACTGCTTGTTTTTCTCACGTTTGTCAAAGATCAGATAGTTGTAGATATGCGGCGTTATTTCTGAGGGCTCTGTTCTGTTCCATTGATCTATATCTCTGTTTTGGTACCAGTACCGTGCTGTTTTGGTTACTGTAACCTTGTAGTATAGTTTGAAGTCAGGTAGTGTGATGCCTCCAGCTCTGTTCTTTTGGCTTAGGATTGACTTGGTGATGCGGGCTCTTTTTTGGTTCCATATGAACTTTAAAGTAGTTTTTTCCAATTCTGTGAAGAAAGTCATTGGTAGCTTGATGGGGATGGCATTGAATCTGTAAATTACCTTGGGTAGTATGGCCATTTTCAGGATATTGATTCTTCCTACCCATGAGCATGGCATGTTCTTCCATTTGTTTGTATCCTCTTTTATTTCCTTGAGCAGTGGTTTGTAGTTCTCCTTGAAGAGGTCCTTCACATCCCTTGTAAGTCAGATTCCTAGGTATTTTATTCTCTTTGAAGCAGTTGTGAATGGGAGTTCACTCATGATTTGGCTCTCTGTTTGTCTGTTGTTGGTGTATAAGAATGCTTGTGATTTTTGTACATTGATTTTGTATCCTGAGACTTTGCTGAAGTTGCTTATCAGCTTAAGGAGATTTTGGGCTGAGACGATGGGGTTTTCTAGATATACAATCATATTGTCTGCAAACAGGGACAATTTGACTTCCTCTTTTCCTAATTGAATACCCTTTATTTCCTTCTCCTGCCTAATTGCCCTGGCCAGAACTTCCAACACTATGTTGAATAGGAGTGGTGAGAGAGGGCATCCCTGTCTTGTGCCGATTTTCAAAGGGAATGCTTCCAGTTTTTGCCCATTCAGTATGATATTGGCTGTGGGTTTGTCGTAGATAGCTCTTATTATTTTGAGATATGTCCCATCAATACCTAATTTATTGAGAGTTTTTAGCATGAAGGTTGTTGAATTTTGTCAAAGGCCTTTTCTGCATCTATTGAGATAATCATGTGGTTTTTGTCTTTCGTTCTGTTTATATGCTGGATTACATGTATTGATTTGCATATATTGAACCAGCCTTGCATCCCAGGGATGAAGCCCACTTGATCATGGTGGATAAGCTTTTTGATGTGCTGCTGGATTTGGTTTGCCAGTATTTTATTGAGGATTTTTGCATCAATGTTCATCAAGGATATTGGTCTAAAATTCTCTTTTTTGGTTGTGTCTCTGCCCGGCTTTGGTGTCAGGATGATGCTGGCCTCATAAAATGAGTTAGGGAGGATTCCCTCTTTTTCTATTGATTGGAATAGTTTCAGAAGGAATGGTACCAGTTCCTCCTTGTACCTCTGGTAGAATTCGTCTGTCAATCTATCTGGTCCTGGACTCTTTTTGGTTGGTAAGCTATTGATTATTGCCACAATTTCAGATCCTGTTATTGGTCTATTCAGAGATTCAGCTTCTTCCTGGTTTAGTCTTTGGAGGGTGTATGTGTCAAGGAATTTATCCATTTCTTCTAGATTTTCTAGTTTATTTGCGTAGAGGTGTTTTTAGTATTCTCTGATGGTAGTTTGTATTTCTGTGGGATCAGTGGTGATATCCCCTTTATCATTTTTTATTGCGTCTATTTGATTCTTCTCTCTTTTTTTCTTTATTAGTCTTGCTAGCGGTCTATCAATTTTGTTGATCCTTTCAAAAAACCAGCTCCTGGATTCATTAATTTTTTGAAGGGTTTTTTGTGTCTCTATTTCCTTCAGTTCTGCTCTGATTTTACTTATTTCTTGCCTTCTGCTAGCTTTTGAATGTGTTTGCTCTTGCTTTTCTAGTTCTTTTAATTGTGATGTTAGGGTGTCAATTTTGGATCTTTCCTGCTTTCTCTTATGGGCATTTAGTGCTATAAATTTCCCTCTACACACTGCTTTGAATGTGTCCCAGAGATTCTGGTATGTTGTGTCTTTGTTCTCTTTGGTTTCAGAGAACATCTTTATTTCTACCTTCATTTCGTTATGTACCCAGTGGTCATTCAGGAGCAGGTTGTTCAGTTTCCATGTAGTTGAGTGGTTTTGAGTGAGATTCTTAATCCTGAGTTCTAGTTTCACTGTACTGTGGTCTGAGAGATAGTTTGTTATTATTTCTGTTCTTTTACATTTGCTGAGGAGAGCTTTACTTCCAAGTATGTGGTCAATTTTGGAATAGGTGTGGTGTGGTGCTGAAAAGAATGTATATTCTGTTGATTTGGGGTGGAGAGTTCTGTAGATGTCTATTAGGTCTGCTTGGTGCAGAGCTGAGTTCAATTCCTGGGTATCCTTGTCAACTTTCTGTCTCATTGATCTGTCTAATGTTGACAGTGGGGTGTTAAAGTCTCCCATTATTATTGTGTGGGAGTCTAAGTCTCTTTGTAGGTCACTCAGGACTTGCTTTATGAATCTGGGTGCTCCTGTATTGGGTGCATATATATTTAGGATAGTTAGTTCTTCTTGTTGAATTGATCCCTTTACCATTATGTAATGGCCTTCTTTGTCTCTTTTGATCTTTGTTGGTTGAAAGTCTGTTTTATCAGAGACTAGGATTGCAACCCCTGCCTTTTTTTTTGTTTTCCATTTGCTTGGTAGATTTTCCTCCATCCCTTTATTTTGAGCCTATGTGTGTCTCTGCACGTGAGATGGGTTTCCTGAATACAGCACACTGATGGGTCTTGACTCTTTATCCAATTTGCCAGTCTGTGTCTTTTAATTGGAGCATTTAGTCTATTTACATTTAAAGTTAATTTTGTTATGTGTGAATTTGATCCTGTCATTATGATGTTAGCTGGTTATTTTGCTCGTTAGTTGAGGCAGTTTCTTCCTAGTCTCGATGGTCTTTACATTTTGGCATGATTTTGCAGCGGCTGGTACCGGTTGTTCCTTTGCATGTTTAGCGCTTCCTTCAGGAGCTCTTTTAGGGCAGGCCTGGTGGTGACAAAATCTCTCAGCATTTGCTTGTCTGTAAAGTATTTTATTTCTCCTTCCCTTATGAAGCTTATTTTGGCTGGATATGAAATTCTGGGTTGAAAATTCTTCTCTTTAAGAATGTTGAATATTGGCCCCCACTCTCTTCTGGCTTGTAGGGTTTCTGCCAAGAGATCCGCTGTTAGTCTGATGGGCTTCCCTTTGAGGGTAACCCGACCTTTCTCTCTGGCTGCCCTCAACATTTTTTCCTTCATTTCAACTTTGGTGAATCTGATAATTATGCGTCTTGGAGTTGCTCTTCTCGAGGAGTATCTTTGTGGTGTTCTCTGTATTTCCTGAATCTGAATGTTGGCCTGCCTTGCTAGATTGGGGAAGTTCTCCTGGATAATATCCTGCAGAGTGTTTTCCAACTTGATTCCATTCTCCCCGTCACTTTCAGGTACACCAATCAGACGTAGATTTGGTCTTTTCACATAGTCCCATATTTCTTGGAGGCTTTGTTTGTTGCTTTTTATTCTTTTTTCTCTAAACTTCCCTTCTCACTTCATTTCATTCATTTCATCTTCAATCGCTGATACCCTTTCTTCCAGTTGATCGCATCGGCTCCTGAGGCTTCTGCATTCTTCTCGAGCATAGTTCTCGAGCCTTTGTTTTCAGCTCCATCAGCTCCTTTAAGCACTTCTCTGTATTGGTTATTCTAGTTATACATTCTTCTAAATTTTTTTCAAAGTTTTCAACTTCTTTGCCTTTGGTTTGAATGTCCTCCCGTAGCTCAGAGTAATTTGATCGTCTGAAGCCTTCTTCTCTCAGCTCGTCAAAGTCATTCTCCATCCAGCTTTGTTCTATTGCTGGTGAGGAGCTGCGTTCCTTTGGAGGAGGAGAGGCACTGCGTTCCTTTGGAGGAGGAGAGGCGCTCTGCTTTTTAGAGTTTCCAGTTTTTCTGCTCTGTTTTTTCCCCATCTTTGTGGTTTTTATCTACTTTTGGTCTTTGATGATGGTGATGTACAGATGGGTTTTTGGTGTGGATGTCCTTTCTGTTTGTTAGTTTTCCTTCTAACAGACAGGACCTTCAGCTGCAGGTCTGTTGGAGTACCCGGCCGTGTGAGGTGTCAGCCTGCCTCTGCTAGGGGGTGCCTCCCAGTTAGGCTGCCCAGGGGTCTGGGGTCAGGGACCCACTTGAGGAGGCAGTCTGCCCGTTCTCAGATCTCCAGCTGCGTGCTGGGAGAACCACTGCTCTCTTCAAAGCTGTCAGACACTGACACTTAAGTCTGCAGAGGTTACTGCTGTCTTTTTGTGTGTCTGTGCCCTGCCCCCAGAGGTGGAGCCTACAGAGGCAGGCAGGCCTCCTTGAGCTGTGGTGGGCTCCACCCAGTTGGAGCTTCCTGGCTGCTTTGTTTACCTAAGCAAGCCTGGGCAATGCCAGACGCCCCTCCCCCAGCCTCGCTGCCGCCTTGCAGTTTGATCTCAGACTGCTGTGCTAGCAATCAGCGAGACTCCGTGGGCGTGGGACCCTCCGAGCCAGGTGCGGGACACAATCTCCTGGTGCGCCGTTTTTTAAGCCCGTCGGAAAAGCGCAGTATTCGGGTGGGAGTGACCCGATCTTCCAGGTGCCGTCTCTCACCCCTTTCTTTGACTAGGAAAGGGAACTTCCTGACCCCCTGAGCTTCCCAAGTGAGGCAATGCCTCACCCTGCTTCAGCTCACGGATGGTGCACGCACCCACTGACCTGCGCCCACTGTCTGGCACTCCCTAGTGAGATGAACCCGGTACCTCAGATGGAAATGGAGAAATCGCCTGTCTTCTGCGTCTTGCACGCTGGGAGCTGTAGACCGGAGCTGTTCCTATTCGGCCATCTTGGCTCCTCTCTCCTCTCTTCACTTTAATAATGGATTAGTTTTCTGCCTTCTCCTGTGGGGAATCTTTTTGGTAAGGGAGGGAAGAAAATTTAGTTATTCTTGTGCATCAGTATCTTTTTCTTTTTTTATTGTAGTAAGAACATCTAACATGAGATCTACCCTCTTAACAATTTTTTAAGTGTACAATATAGTATTGCTAACTATAGGCATGAGGATGTGCAGCAGATCTCTGGAACGTTTCACTCTTTATAACTGAAGCTTTATACCCCTTGAATAGCAGCTTCCCATTTCCCTGTCTTCATAGCCCCTGGCATCCACCATTCTACACTCTTTCTGTGGGGTTTACTATTTTAATTACCTGACAGAAGTGGAATCATGCATTATTTGTCTTTCTGTGACTAGTTTATTTCACGTAGCATAAAGTCATCAAGGTTCATCCATGTTTTTGCATATGGCAAGGTTTCCTTTTTAAGTCTGAATAATATTCCATTTTCTACATATGCCACATTTACTTTATCCCTTTTTCTGTTAGTGGACATTTAACTTGTTCTCACAGCTTGGCTATTGCAAATAATGCTGCAATGAATATCTCATAAGTCTCGTATATGTCCATAGAAGATCATGAAAATGGACGTGTCTCTGGGTATTTTGAATTGGTGGGACAGTTTTGCTTAAGGGTAGGCATAGTGGGTGGCTCTATACTTGAGAGTTCTAATTCCCATTCCTATATATATTTCTTTTCTTTTTATTTATTTATTTTTTTGAGATGGGGTTATCTGTCACTCAGGCTGGAGTGCAGTGGCACAAACATGGCTTACTGCAGCCTCAACCTCCTGGGCTCAAGTGATCCTCCCATCTCAGCCTCCCAAGAAGCTGGGACCACAGGCATGTGTCACCATGCCTGACTTTTTTTTTTTTAAATTTTCTGTAAGCGTGGGGTCTTGCTATGTTGCCTAGGCTGGTCTCAAACTCCTGGGCTCAAGGGATCCTCATGCCTCAGCCTCCCAAAGTGCTGGGATTACATGTGTAGGCCACCACACCCAGCATTATATATAGATTTCTAATTTTGCCTTAGCCATGCCCTTAAAAACTAATTCTACTTTCAACTAGGGTGCCGCTCCCCCTGCGATGGGGGTCCCAAGAGCCAGGGGGGGAAGTGCGGCTGGTTCTACGTGCGCGCCTCGCGAGGGGTGCCTCCTCCCCCTGCGATGGGGGTCCTAAGACCCAGTGGGGGAATAGGGGCTGGCTCTCAGTCACCGCCTCGCGGGGGGGAGCCTCCGCCCACTGCGATGGCATTCCTAAGAGCAAGAGGGGGAAGAGGGGTTGGCTCTCAGTCCCTGCCTCGCGGGGGGTGCCTCCCCGCCCTGTGATGGGGGTCCTAAGAGCCAGAAGGCTTAGAGGGGCTGGCTCTCAGTCACCGCCTCGACGGGGGGTGCCTCCGCCCGCTGCGATGGGGTACCTAAGAGCCAGGGGGGGAAGAGGGGTTGGCTCTCAGTCCCCGATTCGCCGTGGGTGCCTCCTCCCTCTGCGATGGGGGTCCTAAGGGCCCAGGAGGAAGAGGGGCTGTCTCTAAGTCCCCGCCTCGCGGGGAGTGCTTCCCCTTCCTGCGATGGGGGTCCTAAGAGCCAGGAGGGGAAGAGGGGCTGGCTTTCAGTCACCACAGCTTGGGGGGCCTTTATGTTCTGGTTTTACCCAAGCGTCAGCTGATTTGCTTCTTGTACTAGCAGGGCAGTTGCTGCCAAGGCCCTCAAACAGGGGGGCCATCCTTTAGAAACCCTGTCTAGCTGTTTAGAGAGGTAGGCCACCGGCCTCAGCCAGGGCCCCACAGTTTGGGTTTAAAGTCCAGCTGCCACCTTTTCTCTCACGCATACAGTGGAAAAGGCTTTGTGAGATCCGCTAGCCCCTGGGCTGGGGCTTTCAGAAGTTTTTCCTTTAAGTCATGAAAGACTTGCTGTTGTTGGAATCCCCATTCCAAATGTTCCCGGTCCCCACCCCCTTTGTGACGTCATACAAAGGCGTGGCTAATACTGCAAAGTTGGGCTCCGCAGTCTACAAAACCCCACAGCTCCTAGGAATTCTCTCACCAGCCTTCTGCCCTTAGGCTCTGTTAGATTGCAAATGACCTGCTTTCTTTGGGATCCCGGGCTGCTTTCGGACACCTGTCCAATAGTAAATCCCAAGTAAGCTACCTGCGGTCATCGGCAGATCTGAGTTTTCTTCTTGGACACCTAATACCCACAGCCCTCCATGTCGGTCATAAGGATCTTAGAATCCTCGATGGGGGTCATAAGCCAGGGGGAGAAGAGGGACTGGCTCTCAGTCCCCGCCTCGCGGGGTGTGCCTCCCCCGTGTGATTGGGATCCTCAGAGTTGGGCGGGGAAGAAGGGCTGGCTCTCAGTCACCGCCTCGCGGGGGGTGCCTCCCCGCCCTGCGACGGGGGTCTTAAGAGCCAGGGGGGAAAGAGCGGCTGGCTCTCAGTCTCCGCCTCGCGGGGGGTGCCTCCCCCCCTGCGATGGGGGTCCTAAGAGAAATGCAGGGAAGAGGGGCTGGCTCTCAGTCCCTGCCACGAGGGTGGTGCCTCCCCCCCTGCGATGGGGGTCCCAAGAGCCAGGGTGGGAAGAGCGGCTGGCTCTAAGTCCGCGCCTTGCGAGGGGTGCCTCCCCCCACTGCGATGGGGGTCCTAAGAGCCAGAGGGGAAGAAGGGCTGACTCTCAGTCCCTGCCTCGCGGGGGGTGCCTCACCCCCTGCGATGGGGATCCTAAGAGCCAGGGGTGGAAGAGGGGCTGGCTCTCAGTCCCCGCCTCGCTGGGCGTGCCTCCCCCTCCTGCGATGGGGGTCCGAAGAGCTAGGAGGGGAAGAGGACATGTCTCTCAGTCCCCACCACGCGGGGGTGTGCCTCCCCCACTTGCGATGGGGGTCCTAAGAGCCTCGGGGGGAAGAGGGTCCGGATTTCAGTCCCCGCCCCGCGGGGGGTGACTTGCTACACTGCGATGGGGGTCCTAAGAGCCAGTGTGGGAAGAGGGGCTGGCTCTGAGACCCCGCCACGCGGGGGGTGCCTTCCCCCACTGCGATGGGGTTCCTAAGGGCCAGTGGGGGAAGAGGGGCTGGCTGTGAGACCCCGCCTCGTGGGGGGTGCCTCCCCCCCTGCGATGGGGGTCCTAAGAGCCAGTGGGGGAAGAGGGGCTGGCTCTGAGACTCCGCCTCGCTTGGAGTGCCTCCCCCCCTGCGATGGGGGTCCTAAGAGTCAGTGGGGGAAGAGGGGCTGGCTCTGAGACCCGACTCACGGGGGGTGGCTCCCCCCACTGCGATGGGGGTCCTAAGAGCCAGTGGGGGAAGAGGGGCTAGCTCTGAGACCCCGCCTCGCTGGGGGTGCCTCCCCCCCATGCGATGGGGGTCCTAAGAGCCAGTGGGGGAAGAGGGGCTGGCTCTCTGTACCCGCCTCGCGGGGGGTGCGTCCCCCCCTGCGATGGGGGTCCTAAGAGCCAGAAGACTTAGAGGCGCTGGCTCTCAGTCCCCGCCGTGCGGGGGGTGCCTCCCCCCCTCGCGATTCGTATCCTAAGAGCCAGGGTGGGAGCAGAGGCTGGCTCAGTCCCCGCCTCGCGGGGGGTGGCTCGCTCCGCTGAGATGGGCATCCTAAGAGCCAGGGGAGGAAGAGGGGGAGAGGAGGATAGTAATTTCAGCATCGCAGGCTGTGTTCACCCAGCCTGTTAAATTGTTATTAGTATCCTGAAAGGGAGAGGATGATATTACTCCCCATAACAGACAGATATGACTCCCCATCGTAGAGCACGAGGTGTACACCCGCCCTGTGATTTTCTTCCTCATATTCAGAGACCGAGAGGTTGATGTCACTCCCAATATCGGAGGAAGTATACACCCCCGTGTGAGATGTTCCTTAATGATATTCCACGGCGGAGGGGGTGATATGACTACATACATGGCTGAAAGTGGAAAGCCCCCAGGGATATTATTCCCAGGATCCTGGAGGGAAGAAGATGATGTTACTTTCAATATGACAGAAGGTGGATGAAGTGGTGGACTGCCCCTCCACACCTGTGAGTATTTCTAGTTGGGTGGGACGAGAGACTGAGAAAAGAAATAAGACACAGAGAGAAGGTGTAAAGATACAACAGTGGGTCCAGGGGACCGGCGCTCAGCACACCAAGGACCTGCAACGGCACCAGCCTCTGAGTTCCCTCAGTTTTTATTGATTATGATTTTCATTATTTTAGCAGAAAGGAATGTAGTAGGAGAGCAGGGTGATGATAAGGAGAGAGTCAGCAGAAGACATGTGAGCAAAAGAATCTATGTCATAATTAGGTTCAAGGGAAGGTACTATGACTGGACGTGCACGGAAGCCAGATTTGTTTCTCTCCACCCAAACATCTCAGTGGAGTAAAGAAGAACAAGGCAGTGTTACTGCAAACATGTCTCGCCTCCCGCCACAGGGCAGCTTTTCTCCTATCTCAGAGTTGAACGAATGTACAATCGGGTTTTACACCGAGACATTCAGTTCCCAGGGGCAAGCAGGAGATAGTGGCCTTCCTCCATCTCAGCTGCAAGAGGCTTTCCTCTTTTACTAATCCACCTCAGCACAGACCCATTACGGGTGTCGGGCTGGGGGACAGTCAAGTCTTTCTCATCCCATGAGGCTATATTTCAGACTACCACATGGGGAGAAAGCTTGGACAATACCCTGCTTTCAAGGGCAGAGGTCCCTGCGGCTTTCCACAGTGCATTGTGTCCCCGGTTTATTGAGACTAGAGAATGGCGATGACTTTTACCAAGTACACTGCTGGTAAACATTTTGTTAACAAGGCACGTCCTGCACAGCCCTACATCCCTTAAACTTTGATTTTATACAACACATGTTTTTGTGAGCTCCAGGTTGGGTCAAAGTGGCTGGGGCCAAGCGGCTAGGGCAAAGCTACAAATTAACAACATCTCAGCAAAGCAATTGTTTAAAGGACAGGTCTTTTTGAAAATGGAGTCTCTTATGTCTTTCCTTTCTACATGGACACAGTGACAGTCTGATCTCTCTTTCTTTTCCCTACAGGTGTACACGCCCCCACTGATATTCCTTCTAATTGCAACGTGGTAGAGGAGGATATGACACGCGATATCGCAGGGAGCAGAAACATCCCTGTGATACTGTTCTTCATATTCAGGGACGAAGAGGATGATATTACTCCCAATACAGACGGGTGTACACCCTCTGTACACCGAGGGTGTACACCCGTCTGTGAAAGAGTTCGTAATCTCCAGAGGGGGAGATGATATTACTCACAATATGGTAAAGAGGCTGTGAGTCCACGGAGGATCCTCAGAGCCAGCGGGGGAAGAGGGGCTGGCTCTGAGACCCCGCCTCGCTGGGGGTGCCTCCCCCCACTGCGATGGGGGTCCTAAGAGCCAGTGGGGGAAGAGGGGCTGGCTCTGAGACCCCGCCTCGCGGGGGGTGCCTCCCCCCCTGCGATGGGGGTCCTAAGGGCCAGTGGGGGAAGAGGGGCTGGCTCTGAGACCCCGCCTCGCTGGGGGTGCCTCCCCCCCCACCGATGGGGATCCTAAAGGCCAGTGGGGGAAGAGGGGCAGCCTCTGAGACCCCGCCTCGCTGGGGGTGCCTCCCCCCCCCTGCGATGGGAGTCCTAAGGGCCAGTGGGGGAAGAGGGGCTGGCTCTGAGAACCCGCCTCACGGGGGGTGCCTCCCCCCCCTGCGATGGGGGTCCTAAGGGCCAGCGGGGGAAGAGGGGCTGGCTCTGAGACCCCGCCTCGCAGGGGGTGCCTTCCCCCCCTGCGATGGGGTTCCTAAGGGCCAGTGGGGGAAGAGGGGCTGGCTCTCTGTACCCGCCTCGCGGGGGGTGCCTCCCCCCCCCCGTGATGTGGGTCCTAAGAGCCAGAAGGCTTAGAGGGGCTGGCTCTCAGTCCCCGCCTCGTGGGGGGTGCCTCCTCCCCCTGCGACGGGGGTCCTAAAGGCCAGTGGGGGAAGAGGGGCTGGCTCTGAGACCCCGCCTCGCTGGGGGTGCCTCCCCTCACTGCGATGGGGGTCCTAAGGGCCAGTGGGGGAAGAGGGGCTGGCTCTGAGACCCCGCCTCGCTGGGGGTGCCTCCTCCCCCTGCGATGGGGGTCCTAAGAGCCAGGGGGGGAAGAGGGGCTGGCTCTCAGTCACCACAGCTGGCGGGGCCTTTATGTTCTGGTTTTACCCAAGAGTCAGCTGATTTGCTTCTTGTACTAGCAGGGCAGTTGCTGCCAAGGCCCTCAAACAGGGGGGCCATCCTTTAGAAACCCTGTCTAGCTGTTTAGAGAGGTAGGCCACCGGCCTCAGCCAGGGCCCCACAGTTTGGGTTTAAAGTCCAGCTGCCATCTTTTCTCTGACGCATACAGTGGAAAAGGCTTTGTGAGATCCGCTAGCCCCTGGGCTGGGGCTTTCAGAAGGTTTTCCTTTAAGTCATGAAAGACTTGCTGTTGTTGGAATCCCCATTCCAAATGTTCCCGGTCCCCGCCCCCTTTGTGACGTCATACAAAGGCGTGGCTAATACTGCAAAGTTGGGCTCCGCAGTCTACAAAACCCCACAGCTCCTAGGAATTCTCTCACCAGCCTTCTGCCCTTAGGCTCCGGAAGATTGCAAATGACCTCCTTTCTTTCGGATCCCGGGCTGCTTTCGGACACCTGTCGAATAGTAAATCCCAAGTAAGCTACCTGCGGTCGTCGGCAGATCTGAGTTTTCTTCTTGGACACCTAATACCCACAGCCCTCCAGGTCGGTCCTAAGGATCTTAGAATCCTCGATGGGGGTCATAAGCCAGGGGGGGAAGAGGGACTGGCTCTCAGTCCCCGCCTCGCGGGGTGTGCCTCCCCCGTGTGATGGGGATCCTCAGAGTTGGGCGAGGAAGAAGGGCTGGCTCTCAGTCACCGCCTCGCGGGGGGTGCCTCCCCTCCCTGCGATGGGGGTCCTAAGAGCCAGGGGGGAAAGAGCGGCTGGCTCTCAGTCCCCGCCTCGCGGGGGGTGCCTCCCCCCCTGCGATGGGGGTCCTAAGAGAAATGGAGGGAAGAGGGGCTGGCTCTCAGTCCCCGCCACGAGGTGGTGCCTCCCCCCCTGCGATGGGGGTCCCAAGAGCCAGGGGGGGAAGAGCGGCTGGCTCTAAGTCTGCGCCTCGCCAGGGGTGCATCCCCCCACTGCGATGGGGGTCCTAGGAGCCAGGGGAGGAAGAAGGGCTGACTCTCAGTCCCCGGCTCGCGGGGGGTGCCTTGCTACCCTGCGATGGGGGTCCTAAGAGCCAGGCAGGGAAGAGGGGTTGGCTCCCAGTCCCCGCCGCGCGGGGGGTGCCTCCCCTCCCTGCGATGGGGGTCCTAGGAGCCAGGGGGGAAAGAGCGGCTGGCTCTCAGTCCCCGCCTCGCGGGGGGTGCCTCCCCCCCTGCGATGGGGGTCCTAAGAGAAATGGAGGGAAGAGGGGCTGGCTCTCAGTCCCCGCCGCGCGGGGGGTGCCTCCCCCCCTGCGATGGGGGTCCTAAGAGAAATGGAGGGAAGAGGGGCTGGCTCTCAGTCCCCGCCTCACGGGGGGTGCCTCCCCCCCTGCGATGGGGGTCCTAAGAGAAATGGAGGGAAGAGGGGCTGGCTCTCAGTCCCCGCCGCGCGGTGGGTGCCTCCCCCCCTCGCGATGAGGATCCTAAGAGCCAGTGGGGGAACAGGGGCTGGCTCAGTCCCCGCCTCGCGGGGGGTGGCTCGCTCCGCTGAGATGGGCATCCTAAGAGCCAGGGGAGGAAGAGGGGGAGAGGAGGATAGTAATTTCAGCATCGCAGGCTGTGTTCACCCAGCCTGTTAAATTGTTATTAGTATCCTGAAAGGGAGAGGATGATATTACTCCCCATAACAGACAGATATGACTCCCCATCGTAGAGCACGAGGTGTACACCCGCCCTGTGATTTTCTTCCTCATATTCAGAGACCGAGAGGTTGATGTCACTCCCAATATCGGAGGAAGTATACACCCCCGTGTGAGATGTTCCTTAATGATATTCCACGGCGGAGGGGTTGATATGACTACATACATGGCAGAAAGTGGAAACCCCCCAGGGATATTATTCCCACGATCCTGGAGGGAAGAAGATGATGTTACTTTCAATATGACAGAAGGTGGATGAAGTGGTGGACTGCCCCTCCACACCTGTGAGTATTTCTAGTTGGGTGGGACGAGAGACTGAGAAAAGAAATAAGACACAGAGAGAAGGTGTAAAGATACAACAGTGGGTCCAGGGGACCGGCGCTCAGCACACCAAGTACCTGCACCGGCACCAGCCTCTGAGTTCCCTCAGTTTCTATTGATTATGATTTTCATTATTTTAGCAGAAAGGAATGTAGTAGGAGAGCAGGGTGATGATAAGGAGAGAGTCAGCAGAAGACATGTGAGCAAAAGAATCTATGTCATAATTAGGTTCAAGGGAAGGTACTATGACTGGACGTGCACGTAAGCCAGATTTGTTTCTCTCCACCCAAACATCTCAGTGGAGTAAAGAAGAACAAGGCAGTGTTACTGCAAACATGTCTCGCCTCCCGCCACAGGGCAGCTTTTCTCCTATCTCAGAGTTGAACGAATGTACAATCGGGTTTTACACCGAGACATTCAGTTCCCAGGGGCAAGCAGGAGATAGTGGCCTTCCTCCATCTCAGCTGCAAGAGGCTTTCCTCTTTTACTCATCCACCTCAGCACAGACCCATTACGGGTGTCGGGCTGGGGGACAGTCAGGTCTTTCTCATCCCATGAGGCTATATTTCAGACTACCACATGGGGAGAAAGCTTGGACAATACCCTGCTTTCAAGGGCAGAGGTCCCTGCGGCTTTCCACAGTGCATTGTGTCCCCGGTTTATTGAGACTAGAGAATGGCGATGACTTTTACCAAGTACACTGCTGGTAAACATTTTGTTAACAAGGCACGTCCTGCACAGCCCCACATCCCTTAAACTTTGATTTTATACAACACATGTTTTTGTGAGCTCCAGGTTGGGTCAAAGTGGCTGGGGCCAAGCGGCTAGGGCAAAGCTACAAATTAACAACATCTCAGCAAGGCAATTGTTTAAAGGACAGGTCTTTTTGAAAATGGAGTCTCTTATGTCTTTCCTTTCTACATGGACACAGTGACAGTCTGATCTCTCTTTCTTTTCCCTACAGGTGGACACGCCCCCACTGATATTCCTTCTAATTGCAACGTGGGAGAGGAGGATATGACACGCGATATCGCAGGGAGCAGAAACACCCCTGTGATACTGTTCTTCATATTCAGGGACGAAGAGGATGATATTACTCCCAATACAGACGGGTGTACACCCTCTGTACACCGAGGGTGTACACCCGTCTGTGAAAGAGTTCGTAATCTCCAGAGGGGGAGATGATATTACTCACAATATGGTAAAGAGGCTGTGAGTCCACGGAGGATCCTCAGAGCCAGCGGGGGAAGAGGGGCTGGCTCTGAGACCCCGCCTCGCTGGGGGTGCCTCCCCCCACTGCGATGGGGGTCCTAAGAGCCAGTGGGGGAAGAGGGGCTGGCTCTGAGACCCCGCCTCGCGGGGGGTGCCTCCCCCCCTGCGATGGGGGTCCTAAGGGCCAGTGGGGGAAGAGGGGCTGGCTCTGAGACCCCGCCTCGCTGGGGGTGCCTCCCCCCCCACCGATGGGGATCCTAAAGGCCAGTGGGGGAAGAGGGGCAGCCTCTGAGACCCCGCCTCGCTGGGGGTGCCTCCCCCCCCCTGCGATGGGAGTCCTAAGGGCCAGTGGGGGAAGAGGGGCTGGCTCTGAGAACCCGCCTCACGGGGGGTGCCTCCCCCCCCTGCGATGGGGGTCCTAAGGGCCAGCGGGGGAAGAGGGGCTGGCTCTGAGACCCCGCCTCGCAGGGGGTGCCTTCCCCCCCTGCGATGGGGTTCCTAAGGGCCAGTGGGGGAAGAGGGGCTGGCTCTCTGTACCCGCCTCGCGGGGGGTGCCTCCCCCCCCCCGTGATGTGGGTCCTAAGAGCCAGAAGGCTTAGAGGGGCTGGCTCTCAATCCCCGCCTCGTGGGGGGTGCCTCCTCCCCCTGCGACGGGGGTCCTAAAGGCCAGTGGGGGAAGAGGGGCTGGCTCTGAGACCCCGCCTCGCTGGGGGTGCCTCCCCTCCCTGCGATGGGGGTCCTAAGTGCCAGTGGGGGAAGAGGGGCTGGCTCTGAGACCCCGCCTCGCTGGGGGTGCCTCCTCCCCCTGCGATGGGGGTCCTAAGAGCCAGGGGGGGAAGAGGGGCTGGCTCTCAGTCCCCGCCTCGCGGGGAGTGCCTCCCCTTCCTGCGAGGGGGGTCCTAAGAGCCAGGAGGGGAAGAGGGGCTGGCTTTCAGTCACCACAGCTGGCGGGGCCTTTATGTTCTGGTTTTACCCAAGAGTCAGCTGATTTGCTTCTTGTACTAGCAGGGCAGTTGCTGCCAAGGCCCTCAAACAGGGGGGCCATCCTTTAGAAACCCTGTCTAGCTGTTTAGAGAGGTAGGCCACCGGCCTCAGCCAGGGCCCCACAGTTTGGGTTTAAAGTCCAGCTGCCATCTTTTCTCTGACGCATACAGTGGAAAAGGCTTTGTGAGATCCGCTAGCCCCTGGGCTGGGGCTTTCAGAAGGTTTTCCTTTAAGTCATGAAAGACTTGCTGTTGTTGGAATCCCCATTCCAAATGTTCCCGGTCCCCGCCCCCTTTGTGACATCATACAAAGGCGTGGCTAATACTGCAAAGTTGGGCTCCGCAGTCTACAAAACCCCACAGCTCCTAGGAATTCTCTCACCAGCCTTCTGCCCTTAGGCTCCGGAAGATTGCAAATGACCTCCTTTCTTTCGGATCCCGGGCTGCTTTCGGACACCTGTCGAATAGTAAATCCCAAGTAAGCTACCTGCGGTCGTCGGCAGATCTGAGTTTTCTTCTTGGACACCTAATACCCACAGCCCTCCAGGTCGGTCCTAAGGATCTTAGAATCCTCGATGGGGGTCATAAGCCAGGGGGGGAAGAGGGACTGGCTCTCAGTCCCCGCCTCGCGGGGTGTGCCTCCCCCGTGTGATGGGGATCCTCAGAGTTGGGCGAGGAAGAAGGGCTGGCTCTCAGTCACCGCCTCGCGGGGGGTGCCTCCCCTCCCTGCGATGGGGGTCCTAAGAGCCAGGGGGGAAAGAGCGGCTGGCTCTCAGTCCCCGCCTCGCGGGGGGTGCCTCCCCCCCTGCGATGGGGGTCCTAAGAGAAATGGAGGGAAGAGGGGCTGGCTCTCAGTCCCCGCCACGAGGTGGTGCCTCCCCCCCTGCGATGGGGGTCCCAAGAGCCAGGGGGGGAAGAGCGGCTGGCTCTAAGTCTGCGCCTCGCCAGGGGTGCATCCCCCCACTGCGATGGGGGTCCTAAGAGCCAGGGGAGGAAGAAGGGCTGACTCTCAGTCCCCGGCTCGCGGGGGGTGCCTTGCTACCCTGCGATGGGGGTCCTAAGAGCCAGGCAGGGAAGAGGGGTTGGCTCCCAGTCCCCGCCGCGCGGGGGGTGCCTCCCCTCCCTGCGATGGGGGTCCTAGGAGCCAGGGGGGAAAGAGCGGCTGGCTCTCAGTCCCCGCCTCGCGGGGGGTGCCTCCCCCCCTGCGATGGGGGTCCTAAGAGAAATGGAGGGAAGAGGGGCTGGCTCTCAGTCCCCGCCGCGCGGGGGGTGCCTCCCCCCCTGCGATGGGGGTCCTAAGAGAAATGGAGGGAAGAGGGGCTGGCTCTCAGTCCCCGCCTCACGGGGGGTGCCTCCCCCCCTGCGATGGGGGTCCTAAGAGAAATGGAGGGAAGAGGGGCTGGCTCTCAGTCCCCGCCGCGCGGTGGGTGCCTCCCCCCCTCGCGATGAGGATCCTAAGAGCCAGTGGGGGAACAGGGGCTGGCTCAGTCCCCGCCTCGCGGGGGGTGGCTCGCTCCGCTGAGATGGGCATCCTAAGAGCCAGGGGAGGAAGAGGGGGAGAGGAGGATAGTAATTTCAGCATCGCAGGCTGTGTTCACCCAGCCTGTTAAATTGTTATTAGTATCCTGAAAGGGAGAGGATGATATTACTCCCCATAACAGACAGATATGACTCCCCATCGTAGAGCACGAGGTGTACACCCGCCCTGTGATTTTCTTCCTCATATTCAGAGACCGAGAGGTTGATGTCACTCCCAATATCGGAGGAAGTATACACCCCCGTGTGAGATGTTCCTTAATGATATTCCACGGCGGAGGGGTTGATATGACTACATACATGGCAGAAAGTGGAAACCCCCCAGGGATATTATTCCCACGATCCTGGAGGGAAGAAGATGATGTTACTTTCAATATGACAGAAGGTGGATGAAGTGGTGGACTGCCCCTCCACACCTGTGAGTATTTCTAGTTGGGTGGGACGAGAGACTGAGAAAAGAAATAAGACACAGAGAGAAGGTGTAAAGATACAACAGTGGGTCCAGGGGACCGGCGCTCAGCACACCAAGTACCTGCACCGGCACCAGCCTCTGAGTTCCCTCAGTTTCTATTGATTATGATTTTCATTATTTTAGCAGAAAGGAATGTAGTAGGAGAGCAGGGTGATGATAAGGAGAGAGTCAGCAGAAGACATGTGAGCAAAAGAATCTATGTCATAATTAGGTTCAAGGGAAGGTACTATGACTGGACGTGCACGTAAGCCAGATTTGTTTCTCTCCACCCAAACATCTCAGTGGAGTAAAGAAGAACAAGGCAGTGTTACTGCAAACATGTCTCGCCTCCCGCCACAGGGCAGCTTTTCTCCTATCTCAGAGTTGAACGAATGTACAATCGGGTTTTACACCGAGACATTCAGTTCCCAGGGGCAAGCAGGAGATAGTGGCCTTCCTCCATCTCAGCTGCAAGAGGCTTTCCTCTTTTACTCATCCACCTCAGCACAGACCCATTACGGGTGTCGGGCTGGGGGACAGTCAGGTCTTTCTCATCCCATGAGGCTATATTTCAGACTACCACATGGGGAGAAAGCTTGGACAATACCCTGCTTTCAAGGGCAGAGGTCCCTGCGGCTTTCCACAGTGCATTGTGTCCCCGGTTTATTGAGACTAGAGAATGGCGATGACTTTTACCAAGTACACTGCTGGTAAACATTTTGTTAACAAGGCACGTCCTGCACAGCCCCACATCCCTTAAACTTTGATTTTATACAACACATGTTTTTGTGAGCTCCAGGTTGGGTCAAAGTGGCTGGGGCCAAGCGGCTAGGGCAAAGCTACAAATTAACAACATCTCAGCAAGGCAATTGTTTAAAGGACAGGTCTTTTTGAAAATGGAGTCTCTTATGTCTTTCCTTTCTACATGGACACAGTGACAGTCTGATCTCTCTTTCTTTTCCCTACAGGTGGACACGCCCCCACTGATATTCCTTCTAATTGCAACGTGGGAGAGGAGGATATGACACGCGATATCGCAGGGAGCAGAAACACCCCTGTGATACTGTTCTTCATATTCAGGGACGAAGAGGATGATATTACTCCCAATACAGACGGGTGTACACCCTCTGTACACCGAGGGTGTACACCCGTCTGTGAAAGAGTTCGTAATCTCCAGAGGGGGAGATGATATTACTCACAATATGGTAAAGAGGCTGTGAGTCCACGGAGGATCCTCAGAGCCAGCGGGGGAAGAGGGGCTGGCTCTGAGACCCCGCCTCGCTGGGGGTGCCTCCCCCCACTGCGATGGGGGTCCTAAGAGCCAGTGGGGGAAGAGGGGCTGGCTCTGAGACCCCGCCTCGCGGGGGGTGCCTCCCCCCCTGCGATGGGGGTCCTAAGGGCCAGTGGGGGAAGAGGGGCTGGCTCTGAGACCCCGCCTCGCTGGGGGTGCCTCCCCCCCCACCGATGGGGATCCTAAAGGCCAGTGGGGGAAGAGGGGCAGCCTCTGAGACCCCGCCTCGCTGGGGGTGCCTCCCCCCCCTGCGATGGGAGTCCTAAGGGCCAGTGGGGGAAGAGGGGCTGGCTCTGAGAACCCGCCTCACGGGGGGTGCCTCCCCCCCCTGCGATGGGGGTCCTAAGGGCCAGTGGGGGAAGAGGGGCTGGCTCTGAGACCCCGCCTCGCAAGGGGTGCCTTCCCCCCCTGCGATGGGGTTCCTAAGGGCCAGTGGGGGAAGAGGGGCTGGCTCTCTGTACCCGCCTCACGGGGGGTGCCTCCCCCCCCTGTGATGGGGGTCCTAAGAGCCAGGAGCAGAAGAGGGGCTGGCTCTCAGTCCTCGCCTCATGGGGGGTGCCTCCTCCCCCTGCGACGGGGGTCCTAAAGGCCAGTGGGGGAAGAGGGGCTTGCTCTCTGTACCCGCCTCGCGGGGGGTGCCTCCCTCCCCTGTGATGGGAGTCCTAAGGGCCAGTGGGGGAAGAGGGGCTGGCTCTGAGACCCCGCCTCGCGGGGGGTGCCTCCTCCCCTGCGATGGGGTTCCTAAGGTCCAGTGGGGGAGGAGGGGCTGGCTCTCTTTACCCGCCTCGCGGGGGGTGCCTGCTCCCCCTGCGACGGGGGTCCTAAAGGCCAGTTGGGAAGAGGGGCTGGCTCTGAGACCCCGCCTCGCTGGGGGTGCCTCCTCCCCCTGCGATGGGGGTCCTAAGAGCCAGGGGGGTAAGAGGGGCTCGCTCTCAGTCCCCGCCTCGCCGGTCGTGCCTCCTCCCCCTGCGATGCTGTTCCTAAGAGCCAGGGGGGGAATAGGGGTTGGCTCTCAGTCCCCGCCTCACCGGGGGTGCCTCCCCCCCCTGCGATGGGCTGCCTTAGAGCCAGGAGCAGAAGAGGGGCTGGCTCTCTGTACCCGCCTCGCGGGGGGTGCCTCCGCCCCCTGTGATGAGGGTCCTAAGAGCCAGAAGGCTTAGAGGGGCTGGCTCTGAGCCCACGTCTCGCGAGGTGCCTCCTCACCTTGCGATCGGGGTTCCAAGAGCCATGGGGGAAGAGGGGCTGGCTCTCTTTTTGGATGATTCTTTTTCCTTTCTCAGGCAGTTTTCTTTTTTCTTTCTTTTTTTTTTTTTTTTTTGAGACTGAGTCTTGCTCTGTTGCCCATGCTTTGCTGGATCTCGGGTGACTGCAACCACTGCCTCCCAGGTTCAAGAGATTCTCCTGCCTCAACCTCCTGAGTAGCTGGGACTAGAGGCGTGTGTCACCACACCCTGCTAATTTTTGTATTTTTAGTAGAGATGGGGTTTCACCATGTTTGCCAGGATGGTCTCTATCTCCTGACCTTGTGATCCACCCACCTCAGCCTCCCAACGTGCTGGGATTGCAGGTGCGAGCCACCGGGTCCAGCCTTTCAGGCGATTTTCATACCTGCATACTCTGATCACTACTCTGTTAAACAGTCAAGGAGGGTAAGTATTATCTTCAGATTTCCAGAGCTCTGTCTCTGTACAGCCCTCTCCTCCTCAATATTCTGCCCTATGAATTCTAGCCACATTGGACTTCCCAGACTCACAGTTCTCTCCTCTCAACTCAGGAAGATCTCTGAGCTCCATCTGCATTCTTTCTTCCTGTGCTGTGGCCTGGAAAGTTTTCTAAGTGTTTGGGAGGTCAATTGTGTGGCTAGCCTCATTTGTTTCTCATTTCTTGAGGATCACTGCCTTTTGATGCTTGATTCCAGTGATTGATTCCCTTTGTTGCTTGAGGGCCATAGTTTCATATATTTTGTCCAGTATTTTTGTTGTTTTAGGTCAGATAGTAATTTTGGTCTCTGTTACTCCATCTTGGCCAGAAGTGTAAGACCTAAGCATTTACACATCAAAATACTGCACACATAATTTTAGTTTAAGCTACTTTTTAAAAAATCTCCTTCATTTTCCATTTAGCATTCTATTTAGGGTATTACATTGGTTTTTTTGAAATTCTGTTATTGGCAGTTTCTATTGCCTATCAATCCCATTTAAAGATAGTGCATAGGGTATTCTAAAATAGCTGTTAAGCAGAGAGAAAATTGGGCCTGATAGGGTGAGAATCACAGCTCTAATACCTAGAGTGACCTTATAATATATTGTCCAAGGGAGATATTTTTGACAGTGAAAGAGGGTGTTGTTAGTAATTATATCAGGACCATGGCCTAAACCAGGACTATCCCAGGCAGCCTGGGACATATTTGTACCCCATCTCTATTTAATGCCTTTATACAATTCTTTACTTAATTCTACCAGCCTTTATTGAGCCTGCTTTCTTTGTCTAGCTGAGTGCCACGTGCTGACATCACTAAGATCAATACAGCAAACTCTGAAAGATGGACAGAGAGACAGGAGATCGTCCTTTGTAATTCAGTGTGATCTGTGCTGCAATAGAGGTGAGCACAAGGGCCTTACGAAGGCTCAATGAAGAGCATGCTTGACTGCAGGGGAGGGTACTTAGGTTAGAAAAGATGAATCGAAGTATGTTCATAGGGAGCATGGGAGGAGAGGTGGTGGGAAAGGTGTTCCAGACAGTGTGTGTCAAGGCCAAGAGCCAGGGGAACACAGGTGGGGCTTCTTTTTTTTTCTTCTAAGATGGAAGAGTGTTCTGATCGGCTGGAAAACAACGCACATGGGAAGCTGTACAGAAATGAGTGGGGAAAGGTAATACTTAACAGCAATAGCAGTTAATATTTAGTGCCCACTTACGACATGCTGGACACAGTTCCGGGTACTCTGAACATATTCGCTCATTTAATCTTTACAACAACCCTATGAGGTAGGTACTATTATTATCCCCATTTTCAGGTGCGGAATCTGAGGCACAGAGAGATTAAGTATGTTGCCCAGGGCCACGCACCAAGTATGTGGTAGGTCCTGGAGTTGAATGCAGAGCCCCTCCACTCTAAACTCCTGAAAGCCAGATGCTACAAGGCGTTGTTATTCCAAGTGGAGGAATGCTAAGGACAGCATCCTGCAGGTGACCAGGAAACCCTGAAGCATTCAAAGCAGGGAAATGGCTTAAAACAAGGTGGTATAAGAAAGTATTCCCAGAGCAGCATGCAAGTCTGGTTTAGTGGAGGTCTCCGCTAGCCACAAGAGGTGGTAAGAGGCTGAGCTGAAGCAGCTGCAGCAGGGATGCAGAGGGTACATTCCCCAAACCCTTATGGGCAGAGTCCTTTGGCTTCAGTGACCACGGCCAAGGGTGCAGAGGAGAAGCCCAAGAAGATGCCAGGTGTCTGGCTTATGCCCCTGTGTGAACGTGAAGCCTCTCATTGACATGCAGGTTACAGGAGGAAAAGCAGGTTTATTTGGGAAGGAGGCTTCTAGACCATGACTCCCATTTTAGCCATGTAGTTTTTGAAGTGCTTGTACAAGTTCTAGGTGGAAATGTCCAGGAGGCAGTGGGGAACTCAAAGTAGATCTCAGGAGAGAGGCTTAGGCCAGAGGGCTTGGGAAATCATCAGCATGGGGGTGGGAGGAGAGCTGGTATTTGGATGAGATTGCAGTGGAGCATGAACAGAGTGGGAAAAGGTGGTGATGAACCCAGGGACTCCAGTATGCGGTAGCTGGCTGTGAGATTAGGAAGCAATGAAGGAGGCCAAGAAGGATGTGGGGGAGAAGCATCAATAAGGAATAAATGAGTTGCATGTGCTCCAGAGAGGCCAAATAAAGACTGGATTTGGCTCTCGCAGGTCATACACGAAAGAATCTTGGAACCAAAAGGAAAACGGTGGTGGTTTAAAGGGTATATTCAGTTTCTAGGTCTGCTGTCACAAAATACCAGAAACTGGGTGTCTTGTTAAAACAACAGAAATTTTTTGTCTCACAGTTTTGGAAGCTAGAAGTTCAAAATGAGGTTTTGGCAGCACCATGCTCTCTCTGAAGATGCTAGGAAGAATCTGCTCCATGCCTTTCCATTCGCTTCTGGGGTTTCCTGCAAGCCCTGACATTCCTTGGCTTGTAGATGCATCACCCCAGTTTCTGCCCCCATCATCACATGGCCTCCTCTCTGCGTGTGCCTCTGCGTTCCCTCTATTCTTCTTCTAAGGACACCGACACCAGTCATAGTGGATTAAGGATCCACTCCTAACTAATTACATCTGCAACAACCGTATTTCCAAATAAAGTCACATTCTAAGATTCCTAGGGAGAACATGAATTTTTGGGGGTGTGTGGATACTGTTCAACCTGGGACATGGAGTAAATAAATGGCAAGGAAGATTACAGATGACTTTAAGCTAAAGAGGGAGATAGGGTTAAATGTAGGACTTTTTTTTTTTTTCCAGGACGGGAGAGGTTTAAACATGTTACTACATTGAATAAATGAAATAACCATGAACATGGAGTGGCTAAAGATTCTGAACTAAGTGCAAGTAATTGATAGCGCAAGCTCCCAAGGGGCTGGGGCCTGGAGCGCAGATGGATGGATCCACTGTGGGCAGAACTGGGGCGTGGGAGGGGTGTGCCGATGCAGATGTGTTTGAGTGTGGGGGGCCAGAAGCTGATTGGGATGAAGCGTGACAGTGCAGCTCCAAGCCCGCTGGAGGTGTTCACCAAGCAACTCAAGAGCAGATGGCAGAACGAGCAGCTGAAATACCAGCTTGTGAAATCAACCCTACTTTGTGGGGAGAGGATTGGTTAAGGATTCTAGCCATGAGAACCAAGAAGAGGAGGATAATCTGTTCATGCCTATTATGGGGCTTTGGGGGAGCAGTTTCAGCCTCAACCTGGATAATGTTTTAGAAGGCCAGAGAAAGGAACCCTGCAAATCATGTGAGCTGGCCCCTCACTTTGAGATGAAGTGTCCATACAGCAGTAACGCCACCCTCTGTAGTGGTTCTAGAGTGTGGCAATCTGGAGGGGTCATTATGGAAAAGGGCTGAAGCATAAGAATGTAGGACCAATACTGAGATAGAAAGAGGATTCTCTGAGATGACTTAGGCAGGGTGATGGTGGTGGAGGTGGGTGTAAGAAGCCCTCTGCTGCCTCAGTCCGAGCATGGAATTCAATTGGTCAAGAGCAGAGCCAATCACCATTTAGGCCCCCTTGTTAGCCTTAATTTATTCCTCAGGTATGGAGAATACTCCTCAAGATGCATTCAGAGTGTAAGCTACCTCTTCCTCAGCAGAGGACTGCCCTGCAGGTTTGCAGTTCTGTCATTTGGAAACTCCCTGATGTGTCCCTTGGCTCTTCCCATTCTTTTGCTTCAACACATTTCAAGACCAGGCACCTTAACTGCAGAAACAGCATGAAAAACAAGTAGGTTTCAGGAAAAATTATCCCAAGTGGAGTCTCTACTGTGCTCTGTTTATCAGATGTAAAGCTTAAAACAGTGTAAGAGTTTTTACAGAGTGTATTCATATCACACCAGTTTTGGGTCCATAGACAGGGGCTTTTTCTAGATCAAACCGTTCAATTGTCCTGTTGATCCTGGCCTAAAATCTGAGTGGATAAAAAATATTTTAGGAGAGATGAGATTCTAACCCTCAATGGCAAAAAGCAGGGCTGAGCCCTAAGCCCACGTTTTTACACATATTTTACAATTGAATGTGTTGCACTACCGCTAGAACACTAGTTCTCAACCAGGGGCGATTTTGTTTTCCAGGGGACATTGGCAATGTCTGGAGACATTTTTTTTTCCATTTTCAAAAATTGTGGCAAAGCACATAACATAAAATTAGCCATTTGAACCATTTTCATGTGTATAGTTCAGTGGCACTAAGCACCTTCACACTGATGTGCAACCATCACCACCATCCATCCATAGAACTCTTTTCATTTTGCAAAACTGTAACTCTGTACCTATTAAACACTAACTCGCCATTTCCCTCTTCTCCCAGCCCCTGACAACCATCATTTGACTTTCTGTCTCCATGATTTTGACTACTCTAGGTACCTCAAATAAGTGGAATCATACTGTTGAGGGATTTTTGATGGTCACAATTTGGGATGGGGTGCTGCTGGTGTCTAGTGGGTAAAGGCTAGGGAGGCCACTTAACATCCTGCAATGCACAGGATGGTCCCCACAAGAAAGCAATAACTAACCCCAAACGTCAATCCTACCAAAATTGAGAAACTCTGAGCTAGAAAAATCCCATGAGTAATCTTACACCATGGAGTATCAGTCAATAGAGACTAGTTATGTTGCAATAAGAAACCACCTCCAAATTTCTGTGGTTTAAAACAACTTATATTTTTGCTCTAACATGGAGCATCCTTAATCAGCAATCCAGGCTGGTGGGAGTTCCATCCTGACCTGGGCTTCTACGATGACTGAAGCAGAACAAGGATCAGTGATAAATTGTGCACTGGCTTTTAAAGCTCCCATTGGAAGTGTCCAGGTCATTTTCGGTCACACTTTCTTGGCCAGATCAAATCACAGGTCCACATCTCACTTCAAAGGGAGGAAGGAAGTGCATTTTTACTCTGAGGAAATACAACCACCACACCTAGCAATTAAAAATAAACCTCATAGTGTTATCACCTGCTTGAAGTGCTGATATCAGAGCAAGCCTACCAGTGGGAGTGGTGCAGGCTGCAGGTTTTTGGTTTTGTCTTGTTTTGTTTTGTTTTGTTTTTGGAGACTGCACTCCAGCCTTAGTCTGTCATGCAGGCTGGAGTACAGTGGTGTCATCACAGCTTATTGCAGCCTTGACCTCCCCACACAAGTGATCCTCCCACTTCAGCCTCCTGAATAGTTGAGACTACAGGCCTGTGCCACCACGCCCGGTTAATTTTTTGTATTTTTTTGTAGAGATGGGGTTTCACTATGTTGCCTAGACTGGTCTTGAACTCCTGGATGCAAGTGATCCACTTGCCTCGGCCTCCCAAAGTGCTGGGATTACAGGCGTGAGCCGCCATGCCTGGCCTAGAAGCTCATTCTTATTGGCCAGAAGCTAGAGAGTGATCTAAAGGCTCCAAGCCAGGCCAGACTGGTTTCAAGCCTTAGGGCTAGTGTATTAATGAATGAGGTTCGAGCTTCTATGGCATGGGAACTGAGGGGCACCACAACACTCAGCTTACTCAAGGGACCAATTCTAGCAGCCTTCGAAGGAGTCTGAAAAAGGTAGCCTTGAATTAGTTTCCGGGTGAAAAATATTTGTCCCAATTGAAGCAAGTACTACTAGTGACTGCCTCTGCTATGGAAGCAGGGGTTACCTGCTTACCTGTGAGCAATAGGATTTCTTGGGGTTGATTTTGCAGGAACATGTACCTCCATGTGGCCAAACAAGCAGGCTTGCTTAGATTTGCACCACAGGATATTAAAGTGGAAAGGAATCTTAAACATCTAATTGAGGGATGGCAAATTGGGTTCATTGTAAGGGTCACCTCTGACCCTTTGGTTGTGGCTGCTAGGAGCACTGGGTGGGAAGAATTCTGTAGTTTTTTCCAGAGAGAGACAGCCACGCTTCATTAGAGAGTCTAGTGGGCATGGAAGGGAGGGGGTGAGTTGTTGTGCCTGTAACAGGATTTTGCCATCCCTAGTTCTAATCTAACACTCAGCTGAGCTGAGGCTCAGCTCCACGAGTGATTTATAGAGGTCCTTCCTTTATTGCTTTTATGTCACCACATCTAGAATTAGGTCTTCTGCTTCCAAGAAAGTCAGCTGCCTCATTACCATGTAGCATAGTTAGATTCCCCATTTCACCTAGAAAATAAATATTTATTGAGGGCTGGCCAAGTGCGGTGGCTCACGCCTGTAATCCCCGCATTTTGGGAGGCCAAGGTGGATGGATCATTTGAGGTCAGGAGTTCGAGACCAGCCTGGCCAACATGGTGAAACCCTGTTTCTACTAAAAATACAAAAATTAGCCAGAAATCCCTTGAACCCAGGAGACGGAGGTTGCAGCGAGCCAAGATCGCACCACTGCACTCCAGCCTGGGCGGAAGAGAGAGATTCCGTCTCAAAAAATAAATAAATAAATAAATAAATTCACAAAAATATTTATTGAGGGCCCACTTGGTTTTTAGCACTGAAATAGGAGCCGAACATAGAGCAGTGAATGAATAGGCCAAGTCCCTGCTCTTCTTGGCCTTACATTTTGGGGGAGGAGACAGATTAGTAATTATTAGGAGAATTATTAGTAATTATTAGGAGAAAGCAGGAAATTTCTGCTTTCATGGGTGGGATACCAGAAGGTAAATCATTATGCAAGGATATTTTGGGACAAGTTTCTATAGCATAGATGTATTTTAGGATGATTGGGGCTGTGTGTTGTGAGCACGGGATCTCTGAGGCAGTCAAAGGGCACCAGGAACCTCATCTCTTAAGACGTGCATGCACCGTAGGCTGCCGTTTGTGTCCCTCACTCTGGCCAAGCTCCCTTCTTCATCATGGCCTTTGCACTTGCTGTTCTCTGTCTGGGGAAGAATGCTCTTTCCCTAGAGATCCAAATGGCTCACTCCTTCAGTGTCTTCAAATCTCTGTCAAATATCACCTAAACAGAGAGGCTTTCCCTGGCCTCTAGAGGACAAAGTAGCACATTTTCTCACCCACTTACCCTGCTCATCCTTCTTTATAGCACCCCTCACCACCTGCTGTATTATTTGTTTATCTTTCAGCTTTCTCTCTAAAATGGAAGATCTATGAGAACAAGAACCTGTCTGCTCATTGAGGTGTTACTCTAGAAAAATGTCTGGCCCATAGCAGGTGCTTAATCAACAATTTTTGAAGGAAAAGTGGAGGAAAAAAGATAGGAGAAAGCAAACTCATGAAGAAGAGTGCTTGTGTGGGGTGGGAGGAGAAGAGGGCAATGGATCCAGGCCCTACAGGGATTCACTGTTCAAGCAGAAAGTCCAGGGAAAGCCACATGGCCTCCTTCAATCGGATGAGCTGGAGCTGCTGACATCCCCTGCAACCTGGGAGCCAGTGCATGCAATGCTCCAGCTGGGCCTAAGGACAGAAGGAGGCTAATGAACAGCCACCTTCGGAGCAACAGGGTCACTTCAGTCCTCCCTGTTTACTTCCAAGCTGCTGGGAGTCTTATGCACATTTCCTCTTCTCACTTGCCTCTTCACATCCCTAGCTGCCACAGGAATTTATGGCTTAATTAAAGTGGGAAGCAGGGTTTATACATGTTTATATAAAGTTATATTTTCCTCCACCTCTTTGTTGGAAGAAAACTCAAATGTTAAAATTCTTAGGAGCCCAGGAGTTCGAGACTAGCCTGGGAAACATTGCAACCCCATCTCTACAAAGAATAAAAAAATTAGCTGGGAGTGGTGGTCCCAGCTACTTGGGAGGCTGAGGCAGGAGAATCATTTGAGCCCAGGAGGTTGAGGCTGCAGTGAGCCATGTTAGTGCCATTGCACTCCAGCCTGGGTGAGAGAGTGAGATCTTGTTTAAAAATAAAGAAAGAAACACCTAGAAAGGACACTAGAGATAAATCTAGTTCATGCTCCTTGTTTTCTATGGGAGGACACTGATGTCCAGGGTCACACAACTCACAAATGGCCAGCCTACGGAAACCCTGTAAGAGGCAGAGTGTGAGGAAAAGGCAGGCACTTGTGATAACCCCACTGGTGGGCAGGAGCTAAGCCTCCATAGGTGGGGAAGGGAATTAACCCCAGGACACAGGCTCCAGTCTGGGGGCTTGAGATGCTCAGGGGACACCAGTTAGAACTAAGGCAGGAGGCCAAGGCAGAAGCTGTGCTCCTCTGCCTGGATGTATCAGGGCAGCAGAGGAAGAAGAGTTGGCAAAGCAGCCCAGAAACACATGAAGAGGAGGAGTGAATGTAAATAGAGCATGCCAGAGATGGCAGATCAAGGCAGGGAGTTAAATTGAAGGAGGAGGCGGCCGCGGCCAAGGGTGCACAGTGATTCAAAGTTACAGTTGGTTATGGGCTGAGGAAACAGCTTTCTGTTTCACTGCTGTGAGAGGCAACCAGGTTGCAAGGAAAGGAGGGGAAGAGGGAGGCGTTAACATGGAGGAGTGAATGTAGACAGAACCTTCCAGATGTTGGCTGAAGATAGAAAGGAGAGGGAGGAGGGGTTCTGGAGGGAGAAAGAAGTTAAAGAGTATTTTTTTATATGGGGAGATATGGGAGTTTTGGGTTTTATTTTTGGCTTGTGAGAATGAGCTAATCTTGTATAAAGGGATTAAAGATTTTTTAAAAAATTTATCTCTGAGCCTTAGGTCTTTCAACTTTAAAACGAAGATAAAAAATCTATGTCTTTGGCTTATGAGGATTAAAATGTGAAAACACATTACTCCAGTGCCTGGCACATTATAAACACATAATACATGGTAGCTATTTTAAACATTTGATTATAAACTTATGTAGTGCTCATCTGGAGGCCTAGGAAAGTGTTATTGAAAGTATTTTAAATCTTAGTATCTTATATTTATCATTTATAGGGTATAGTAGATTAAGAAATACTTCACGTATTTTGAAAGATTGGGCTGGAAACATACCCGAAGAAGCATTCTTTTTATCTCTCATGTACATGTGGACATTATACATTTTAATTAAGTGTTATTATATGAGCCAAATTCCCTCCTCATGGGTGTTAGTAGGAGTTGACCTCGAAGGAGGGAGGATTTGGTTGTGGATTTATGACTCACATCTGCGAAAGGAGTAAGGGCGAATAAGAACAGGAAACTCTCTGATAAGCAATTTTACTATGTTTTCATTTTTATCTGAAACTCTGTAATCCAAGACTGGGGTAACTTTTCATATTTTTTAAAAATACTTTTTTATAGGCTGGAGTGATCTTGTGTAAGCAAGGATAAATCATAGACGTTAGAGAGACGTTTGTCTCTGTGCTCTTTGGTGCAAATTCCATGAAAAAGAGCCAAGGCAGGGGGTGGGGGTGTTTGTCAGGAAACCAAGGGATGAGATGTTTTTCTTTTTCAAAGATGACACCTGTGATGCCAACTAGTGAGCATGGGCGAACAGAGCGGAAAGGAATTCGTTACAGTCCTAAAGAGGGATAAATGCATCTGGTGTCAGATTAACTCCAGCGAACAGCCTCACTCAGTCCTAAATACTGACTCAAAAGCATGTTGATTTCAGTGTGAGAAACAGATGTGTAAAGGTGACTTCTCATGAGGTAAAAATATAAAGCAACATGCCTAGGTCTTAAAATCATGATGTTGAGTGCAACTATAAGAAAAAAATGGGCTTACTGATATAATGTTATTATGTAATTTAAAGCCACATTTGCATATCAAACAACCTTGCCTATTTCTACAGAGATAGTTGTTTTTTCTTTTTTTTTTTTTTCTTGTGACAGGGTCTCACTCTGTTGCCCAGCCTGGAGTGCAGTGGCGCCATCTCAGCTTACTGCAGTCTTGACCTCCCAGGCCCAAGTGATCCTCCTGCCTCAGCCTCCCGAGTAGCTAGGATTACAGGCACAGGCCACCATACCTGGCTAAATTTTTTTGTTTTTTATTTTTAGTAAAGATGAAATCTTACTATGTTGCCCAGGCTGATCTCAAACTCCTGGGCTCAAGTGATAGACCCCCCTCCATCTCCCAAAGTGCTGAGATTACAGCCACCGCGCCCCCGGCCAAGATAGAAAGTTTAAGGACACATATCAAACATACTAGAGAGGTTGCTGATGGGATAGGGAGGATGAGTGTGAGCATCACAGACGAGGGAAAAAGCAAAATGAGACAGCGGCTTTGCCCAGATGGACAATGAAAATGTGCTATGAGTTAAAGAGCATGATTTTTAAAAGGAGAGAAATCTTTTAGTCATTGGTTTTCTCTTTGTTCTGGCTTAATGAATCTGCTGCAAAGGCAAATAGCTTTCAGGCACACTTGCTGTCCTAGTGGTAACATTGGCTTCAAGGACTCCTCGAGCGGTTTGGGATGGCTTCCTGAGGGTGACAAAGAGGAGCTGTGTTTTCAGCCAAATATCAGAACCAGGGCCACTGCCTGCCGCCAAACCCCAGCGGGCACCCCTACTTTGTGTTTATCTGTGGTGGCTATGCTTGCCCACCTGGGTGGGAACCCCGAGAATGACTCCAGACTTTTCCAGGGACCACATGCCAGGGTATTTTTACAATTTATGTGTAGACTTTGTTCGGGTGGAAAAGTTATTTTATGAAGACGAAACAAGCAATTGGGGTACCTACCTTATGGCATTTTTTACATTGAGAGTGTTAAAAATACCCCTCCCCTAACCAAAACCCTGACAAATAGAGCCAGGGAAGGCCATGCAAAAAAGGATTCTTGGGCTTGTATGCCTGATAACAAAAACTTATCACAGAAGACTGCAAAAAACACAATCTTGCACAAAGCCCATTGCAACTTTGCACACAACAATGTTTCTGAAGGATATTTGCCCAACAACTGCCTGTCCAACCTGGGCCTGGCATCACCTTTGTTATTGATCTTTGTAGCCAAGGATAATCATTTCCAAATGATCATATAATCTTCCTCATTTTTTTTTTGTCTTCCTTTACCTCCGTGAATATGCATATAGTTTACTCTGGCTTGCCTATTTCTATTGCAAGGCTCTGTTTCCAAACGAATATCTTTTTCTTGTGGAGAGCCTCTCTCTGTTTGTTATTTAGGTTGATAAGAGAAATGTGAACATTTGAGAGGTCAGGTAAAAGGCCTTAGTCTACAGTAAAACTTTTTTGCACCCTTAGATGCTTACTTCCACTACAACTTGCAGGTGGGCCTTGGAAAGTTCTTGGAATAAGTTTGAGCTTTGATCTTGTCCGGTTCATTTAGCATAGATTCTCAAAATGTGGTCCCTGGACCCACAGCATCAGCATCACCTGGAGATTGTTAGAAATGCAAATCATCGGGCGTCATTCCAGACCCTCAGCTGGAAACTCTAGGGGCATGACCAGACCCTCTGTGGCTGAACAAGCCATCCAGGTGTTTTTGATGCAGCTAAAGTTCTGGAACAACTAATGTAGCCCCATTTGGAAAACTTGGCTGTACAGGCCTCCCTAGCTAGTAAGCTGCTAGCATTTTTTGTTTGTTTGTTTGTTTGTTTTGATACAGGGTCTTGCTCTGTTGACCAGACCGTGACCTCCTGGGTTCAAGCGAGGACTCAGCCTCCTGAGTAGCCGGGACTACAGGTATGTGCCACCACCATGCCCAACTACTTTTTGTATTTTTTTTTTGTAGGGATGGGGTTTTAGCCCAGGCTAGTCTCAAACTCCTGGACTCAAGCAATCTGCCCACTTTGGCCCACGAAGTGCTGGGATTATAGGCATGAGCCACTGTGCCCAGCCCTGCCAGCTTTGTATAAGCTGAGGAGTTTTTAAAAATACCTAGACTCAGGGCAAACCCCAGACACTTAAATCAGATTCTTTGGGAGGTGAAGCCCAGGCACTGGTATTTTTAAAGTCTCTACAGATGGTTCTAATGTGCTGCTAAGTTAGAGAACTGCTGATCTAGACCAGGCCTTTTCAAACTTAATGTGCATGTGAATTGCCTGGACCTTGTTAAAATGCAGATTCAGTCTGCATAGGCCTGGGGTGGAACCTGAGCTTCTGCATTTTTAACAAGTCTCTAGAGGATGCTGCTGCATCTGGGCTGCTAACTACACTTGGAGATAGGAGGTTCTGGAGAGCAGAGGAAAGAGCATGAACCATAACCTAGGGGCTGGTAGTCCTGACTTCTGAGCCAAGGTTTGCCTTTATGTGGCTGGCAACTTGCTTGGACTCCTACCTCAATTCTTTGGGCCCAAGGTTTGTCCTGCCTCAGAAGGATGTCAAGAAAATTGAGTGAGTAATGCAGAATTGTTTCTTAAAGTGTGTGCAGATGCTCCATGAATTTAGAGAGTATGTGGATGCACATTACTAAATTTTAATAGTTGTGAACATGTTGTTATGAGTACTTAGAACAAGTAATAATGGCTTTTGATGTATAGTAGTAAGAAAGCTTCCTTTTAAAAGGCATGTATTTAAGTTTCAAAAGTGGGGCTATTTAAAAATATATGAAATAAATAATAGTAGAGGTAATTGACAGAGCAAAATTATGAAGGCAGGATGAGAATGACTCAAGTTTGGGAAATGCTGAGAAAGCAGATGCCCAAGGGCTATGAAAACTTAAAAAAATAGGTAGCACTTGATTTTGATTGGCTGAATGAGATGATGTGTTTGATCATTTATGGGGTTGGCATTTGGCAACATGCACTGGGTGGCTGGGATCACTGTTTATTAAAAAATATTTGAGTCTCTACTTTGCACTAGATACTCTTTTAGTCTCTTGGAAAAGGGATTGGGGGGGCAGGCAGGATAAAAACAAATCATTTATGCCCACAAGAAAATTGCAGGAAGATAAAAGTCATGAAATAAACTCTGTGCTTCTAATTTAATTTTTTTTATAGATTATGAGGAAAAAGTTTTGCTCACTATCAGCTAGGAAAGCTGTCTTAGCACAACCATTCATTCTTGCACAAATCAAAATCAAGACGAGCCAGATTTAATTTAATATTTTTTTTACAGATTATGAGAAAAAAGTTCTAATTTAATTTTTTTATAGATTATGAGAAAAAAGTTTTGCTCACTATCAGCTAGGAAAGCTGTCTTAGCACAACCATTCATTCTTGCACAAATCAAAATCAAAATGAGCCAGAAGGCTCCATTCTGACAGCTTCTAATGGAGAAGCTACATTTACTGGACATGGGGAAAGTTGCTGGGCTCTAAGGACTGTGCTCATTTCTTGAACTAGATAAATGGTCTTGGTGTAGCATAATACCAAAACTTCTTGTCGCAGCCCGTAAGGACAGAACTCAATCAGCCTGAAAAGGAAGTCAGTGACTCCGACTCAACACAGGAATGTTCTGTGATTCCTAAAGAAGGATGTAGGAGTGTGGCACAATTCAACCACAGTCTGTGGCCCTGTGCCTCTGCCTTGACATGAGTGGGATTTCCCAGCTGGTCATTTTCTTCTTATCTAAGACATTGGGAACAAATTACTTGACCTCCTCTGGGCTTCAGTACTCCCACTCATCAAATTAGAGGACTGGGCAGTCGCTAGGCTCTCTTTAGGCATCATATTTTAGTTTCTGTGATTTTAAATTTGAGAAGGGGTGTCTAAGGGAGAATACATAGGGGAGGGGGAAAGGCTTATTAAAAGTGTAGTTAGACACTGAATTTTTAAGAATTGCATTTTGTAATAATACCTTTACCTAATCAGGACTGACAATCTTACCTGATGACAGCACCTGGAGGAATGGCTGCATTCAAAAACAAAAATGAAATAAAACAAGACCTTATTTGAACTTAGCAATAATGCTGATTCCTCTTTTTGATTTGAGGAGGTTATAGCTGTTGTAAATGCTTGAATTGGGTCTGCCCAGGCAAAACGGAGTCAAGAGTCCATGTCTGATGAATTTTAACAATGTAGACAATAGAAAGGGTTGCTTAAACTGCCCCTCTTTTACCAAAACACATTTACAAATGAAAGAACAACACTTCCATTTTTTAAAAACATTTTTTGAGATGAAGTCTTGCTTTGTCACCCAGAGTGGAGTGCAGTGGTGCGATCTTGGCTCACTGCAAACTTTGCCTCCCGGGTTCAAGTGATTCTCCTGCCTCATCCTCCTGAGTAGCTGGGACTACAGGCGCCCACCACCATTCCTAGCTAATTTTTGTATTTTTAGTAGAGACAGGGTTTCACCATGTTGGCCAGGCTGGTCTCGAACTCCTGACCCCAGGTGATCCGCCGACCTCGGCCTCTGAAAGTGCTGGGATTACAGGCGTGAGCCAACACGTGTGGCCAAAAAATTTCCATTTTTAATTGCAGGGTCTGGGGAATTAAAATGCATCCGTAATTTCTTGCATCTCTCCGCTCGGGCTTGCATGAATGCAGAGGGATGGGGAGGACTTCTTGAGGCAAGCATCCCCCTCTTGTCGCCTGCCATCTGGAGAGAGAGGGCTGTGATTTATCTCACTTTAATCAGGAAGGACCCGATGGGTGGATGGAGAGGTCTGATGGCTTTGTTGCTCCATGTGGGGAAGAAACGGACAGAGTGAATTTGTGTATGATCCCTAAGGAGAAAGCGTCTTTGTGCTCTATTTCTTTTTGACCTGGAGCCCCTGAAAGCAAGCTAGTTACAAGTTGAAATAGGCCGTTTCTAAAGTGTGATTTTGTTTGTGTATGAGCCTTGATTACAAAGGGGAAAAAAACCCGCTTAATTTACATACACCACATGTAGTGCAGGATCCCCTGGGCTGTCTTTTCAGGTATCAGGAAACTTTGATGAAAGTCGCTTGTCTCATCTAGGAGTCATTTCATATTGTTTAGCAGAGCCTGGTATTAACATTTCCTTCCAACTGTTTACTGGAATCTGTGTGTTCCCTTCAAGTGATGCATACTAGGTGCACAGGCTTCCTGCCACTGTCATCCTAATCTTTCCATGCAGACAGGAGCAGAGGGGAGAGCGCTGAGCCAGGCCCCAGCTTGCTTTTCTTTCCTGACACAGCCCGGCTCCGCTGCACTTCTCAGCTCTTGCTCTAGGTAGTGCTGTTTGACCATTTTCTTCATGTGACCCTCCACTCGGTAATATAAATTCATTCGGAGGATGACCTGATATCAAAAAAAATTCCTTTTGATTAGTAGAATCAACTTGTTTCTTCACACGATACTCTTCCCACTGAGACACATGGAGACAATTCTGACTCCAGGTTTGCAACCTTGAGATTTCTCTCAGATGCAATAAAAAAAAACAAAAAAGCATTTTGAGTGGCACAGTGACGCCTAGTGCATGATCATGTTTGTCTGCTCAAACATTAAAGGGAAACTGGTGGGTTTGAGGATGCCCAGCAGCACGACAGCTGCCAATGTAAATGAGCCGTATAGAGAGAGAGGGGGCGGGAGGGGACTACAAACTTCAGAATATGAGCTGATCGTTTATAAGTTAAAAAAAAAAAAAAAAAAACAAGTCAAAAGGGAGCCCAGGATGGTGCAGGAAAAAGGAGAAAGGAAGATTTTCCTTGCAGCTAATCAGGAGAGTTCATAAGGGCTGATTACATGAGTGGAAGCCTTAAGTTCTTTTTTTTAAAAAATGTGAAAGTTTGCATGTATGTATGTATGTATGTATGTATAGCTTCGTGTATTACCATTATTATTGCAATCAGCAAATGGATTTACTTCCTTTATCTCATGGGCTCCTTCCCACTCACTTCTGGCAGCACATTTTCCTTTCTCCTTCATCCCAGAACACCAAAGAACAGATGCGCTTCCTAACCCTGGCTCCAGGGGACTTTATACAATGTAAACAGTGCACCTCTAACGTGGTTCACCGCTTAGAGAACGTGTGTCCCATTTTAAAACTGTGACTCCTTTATATTTTGCAGTGCTTATTTTAATAAGAGACATTGGACTTGTGACTTATTTTTCATGGAGGAGTGAGCTTAATGGTTGAAAGTAATCGATAAACTTGTTTTTCCTCTGATGCCATCAGCCAAGATCCTATGGCAATAGTAAGAGGATGACACTGGGCTGGCACCCCCTCCATAACATATTTGGACCATTTTTTTCCCCCAGAATGCACATGCAATAGCTTTGGTTTGGTAAGAGAGAGATGGTGTACTTGGTTTCCTTCTGTCACACTTTTGGTGAAATGAATTAGACTTTTAAATCAGGAAATTCAGCGAGATGAGTTAGATTTTTACACAAGAGCAGTGGAGGACTTCCAGCTGGTTGGGGGAATGATACGGAAATATCTTGCTAAATCAGGGTCTGGTGGAATGCTGCTCCCCTGGCAGGCTCCTCTTCACAGGGAGCAATCTGTGGGTTGCTTATAGAACAGAGCGAGCAGGAGGCATAGCATGGTCTTGCTCGTGGGAAGACCCGGTGTTCAGATGTTTGTCATTAGGTACTGGGTGTGGGCTTTTTCAAGCTAAACTGAAGCAGCAGTTCTATTAGGAAGAGCCTCCCAGATCAGCATCTTCTGTTTCTGGATACTCTCCCTTTGAAAAGCCAGATTTCAGCAAAAAGCTTTGCTAATGGTGAAATTGCACAACTGAAACCCTATGGGAGCAATTGGAAAGATGGAGAAAGAGGTGGTTATATCATGTACTTCAACAGTTTATTTAGAGGCTGTTGACGTTAGAATAACAAGCCAAGACAAACAAAAATACTCATTTTGGATGAAAATATTGTCTTTTCATGTTATTATAGATAGCTGAGTCCTAAGACTTATACAGAAACACATTTTCCTAATGAGTGGCTGATTTTTCTGGTTGTGCAAGTAATATCCAAATTATTGTACAAATTTTTGGCTCAGGAGCAAACATTGTATTGCATATTGAGCTAATCACTTGCCCTTTCTAAGGTAAGCCCTTACCTCTGCTTTCCCTTCATCTTGTCATTTCTGTTTGTTGGGTACAGGTTTCCTGTTGGTTCTTTCTTTTGGCTCTGATGTAACATGAATGCAGTTCTTAACATCCTTTCAGACATAAACACAACTTAGCTCATTGTTTCTGAGTTCATATAGAGGTTTTCTTGCCCCTGAGACTTTCGTGTCAGACAGCTGGATGTTGCTGTGTTCAAGGCTCTATATGTTGATTTTGTATCCTACAACTTTACTGATTTCACCTATCAGTTCAGTTCTAACAGTTTTCAAATTTTATTTATTTGTTTTTGCTTTTTAAATATTGTATGTTTCATTTTAGAGTCAGGAGGGTAGATGTACAGGTTTCTTACACAGGTATATTGCATGGTGCTGAGGTTTGGGCTTCTAATGATCCCACCACCCAAGCAGTGAGCATAGTAATCGATAGGTAGTTTTTCAACCCTTGCTCCCACGATCCTTCCCTCCCACCTTTGGAGTCCCCCAGTGTCTATTGTTCCCTTCTTTGTGTTGAGTTCTAACCTTTTTTTAGTGAAGTTTGTAGGGTTTTCTATATATAACAAGATCACGCTGTCAGTAGAGACAGTTTCACTTCTTCCTTTCCTATTAGGATGCCTTTTATTTCTTTCTTTTGCCTAATTACCCTGAGAAGTGGTGTCCGTGGGCATCCTTGTCTTGTTCCTGATGGTAGAGGAAAAGTTTCAACTTTTCACCACTGATTATGGTGTTAGCTGTGGGTTTGTCATATATGGCCTTTATTTTGTTGGGATACAGTCCCTCAATACGTGATCTGTTGGGTGTTTTTTTTTTTAACCATGAAAGGGTTTCGAATTTTGTCAAAAGCTTTTTCTATATCTATTGAGATGGCCATATAGTTTCTATCCTTTATTTTTCTAATATGGTATATTATATGTATTGATTTGCTTATGTTGACCCATGACATGATCATGGTGAATGATTCTTTCAATGTGCTATTGAATTTGGTTTGCTAGGATTTTGTTGAGGATTTTTGCATCTATGTAGATCAAGGATATTGGCCTGTCATTTTCCTTTCTTGTAGTGTTCTTGTCTGGCTTTGGAATCAGGGTAATGCTGGCCCTGTAAGATGAGTTTGGAAGTATTCCCTCCACTTCAGCTTTTGGAAGAGTTTGAGAAGGACTGGTATTAGTTCTTCTTAAAATATTTGGTAGAATTAATCTGGGAAGCCATCTGGTTTTGGGTTTTTCATTGATAGGAGACGTTTTCTTACTGATTCAACCTCCTTGCTTGCTATTAGTCTGTTCAGATTTTTTAATTTCTTCATGAGTCAATCTTGGTAGGTTTTATGTGTCTGGGAATTTATCCATTTCTTCTAGATGATCCAATTAGTGTGTAATTATACCTAGCAGTTTCTTAGGATCCTTTGTATTTCTGTGATATTGGCTATGATGTTTCATCTTTCATTTCTGATTTTATGCTATATTGAAAACATGAGGCATAGCAGGTAGGGGACACTGGTCAGGACTTGGGGTATAAACTGGCAGATGTTAAGGTAGGTGATTCTGGTTAACTCAGAAACTCCGAAGTCCCGTGTGGAAGAATTAACTGCCTGTACTCACCTAGTAATGTATATCCTTGGTCAAAAAAAGATCCAGCTGAGAATGTTGGACGAAGGGACCAAATCAATATTCATCATTATATTGAAAACAAGTCAGATTGGCTGTGGTCTTTTGACAGCAGGTCAGTGGCTAAGTCTATTTGAACAAAGTTAGGGCAGGTTCAAGGGAGAATCCTGAGATCGGTATTCATTGTTCCATACAACCTTGCCTTTCAGTTTCTTCTCCCCATGCCTCCAGGATGTCCCTGCACAGCCCGTAGAGCCCCCTCCTTCAGTACCTTGCCTTATGAAGGGGAGAAAATGAGTTTTCCAATGTTAGCATATATTTAGCCTTCCAAAATTTCTATTTCTATTTTAGGGGAGCTCTAGGAAAACAGCAGATTACTCTAAATCCCCAGGTAAAAATCTGAAATGGTGGAATTTCATATGACCAGGAGACATATTTTGGGGCAAGTGGGCTTTTCACAATCACTTGGACATGAAGGCATCTGCTTCTTCTATGCCTAAAATAGTCCTTCAATTTAGTAGTTTAATTCCTCTTCCTCTTTTTCAAATTTCAAGACAATACATGTAGTGACTGAACAATTTGGATCCAAGTTTCACTATTTAACTGCCAGTGTGACCTTGGGTGGGTCGCTTAATCTTTTCAAGGCTCAATTTCATCATGTAAAGTGGAAGTACAAACAATCCCTGACTTACAATATTTTGACTTATGATTTTTCAACTTTCAGATAGTTTGAAAGCAATACACATTCAGCAGAAGCTGTACTTTGAGTACCCATACAACCATTCTGTTTTCCACTTTCAGTACAGTATTCATTATATTACATGAGATATTCAAAGCCCACTTTATTATAAAATGGGCTTTCTGTTAGATGATTTTGCCTAACCGTAGGTTAATGTGAGTGTTTAAGGTAGGCCGAGCTAAGCTATGATGTTTAGTAGGTTAAGTGTATTAAATGCATTTTCAGCTTACAATATTTTCATAAGTTTATTGGAATATAACCCCATTGTAAATAGAGGGGTATTTGTAATAATGATATCTCTTCAAGGAGACTTTGTGAGCCTCTCATAGGAAAATGCATACACAGATGCATATAAATATATAATCTTTATTTTCCATATATATGATATTCTTTAAGGATATTCAAAAATCTGGAAACAGTTGCCTCCAGGGAGATAAATGGTAGTGGGTTGGGAAACTTTTAACTGTATATGCTTTTGTACCTTTTGCATTTTGAATCAGATGAATGTATAATCTACATAAAATATTAAGATTAAAACATCACCAAACAACTTATCAGGAGTTTGGTGAACATAAGGGAAGGCCGCCTATGGTGGCTGTATTTTATTCAGTGTTGGTCACTGTTGGGCACTTCATAGAGTTTATTTCATTTCATCCTCACAAGTGCCGTAGGAGGAAGGGGCCCCAGAGGGATTCATGGTTAGAATAGCAGAGTAGGAGCATTTGGCAGCTATATTCTGTGTAGGTGATTACTTAAAAGATATTTTTGTTATAAAATGTTTCAAACATACAAAAAATATAGAGAAGCAGTTTTCTATAGTTATTAAATATTCTTAATGGGTAGTCACAGAAATTATCATCCAAAGTGGGATATTCTTGAGAGAAAAAGGAGGTTCTATTTATAATTATGGTGGGATAACAAACTTAAGATGAACAGCTCTGGACAAACTGGGTTGTATGGTCCCTGGAAAACAAGGATTACTGTAAATGTGAGTCCCGCCTTGTGCTTCTCTCTGTCCCACCAAGAAAATATGATCTTGATACAGATGTTCATTGTGTCAAGGCTACCATGGCAACCATGATCTAGATACACTGTTCAAGTTTTATGCTGATCCTACCTATATATGTCTCAGGAACTTTCCAGAGTTTCCTTTGAGTGCTTCTAAATTTTGCATAAATGGTATGTTGTCCCTTGTCTCTTTTTAAAACCTGTAAGCCATTTTCCCTTCTTTTCCTGGAAAATTAAAGGAACAAAGACCAGGAAATAACAATGTATTAGCTAAGGTTCTGTTGATTGAAAGCAACAGAACCTAATTCTGGCTGGCTTAAACCATGCTAGGATTTAATGAAGAATACTGCAGAATCTTAGATATCTTATGACTGGGAAAGAGGAGGTTCAGGCAGTTCCTGGGACGTCAGCAACAGGTAGCTGTCAATTAACTGCCCCCACAGCACCCACTGCTGCCATCATCAATATAGCACACCACAATGGCTCCCAGCCTCTGTACGTCTGGGTTCCGGTGTTCAAATTCTAGAGACAGCAAGAGAAATCCCACTGAGTCAGGGATCCTTCCCTGGGTCACACTCCCTGCATATGGTCAGAAATGCAGGATTATGTACTAAAGACACAGCTAAAGAGGACCCACTTCACTGTTTTGGGACCATTTGCAGGGGAGGCAAAATTGTGAGCTACGCACTTAAAGAGGTGATAACCATAAGTTTGCAGGAAAAAAAAAATTGGAGAAGAGAAGGATAACACTATGCTACAGTTTCTTCTGAAAATGGACGAAGGGAATAGCATTTCCATTTGGAAATTCTCTCCTGGCATTTCAATATTTATGGATTCTGAATTCTGAGAAAAATCAGTTGAGAAATGAGGAAAATGGGAAGGAACATTCTAATTTTCCTGTGAAAATTACAGCTTAATAGTCAGTATAGAGAACTTACTGGCTTGAAGAAATGCACTGACTTCAAGTCAAGCAAGATGAGGAAGCACTGACATGTGGAGATGAAAGTTAAGGTGAACAGGACAGGAGCAGTAAAGGAGCCTCAGTCAGACTTTCTTGTATCTGTTGCTGTGTTACAAGTGTGTGTTCATGGCCTTATCCACGGCTAACAGTGAACCATTTCTGCAAATAAATATTAATGTGTTCATAGGCATAGTATATGTTTTACAAATCCTATGAGACGTTTTCTAAGAAATGCCAAGTTTTAGAAACAAAATATGCCCTTAAATCGGCAATTTTGACAGTTGCTTCTTTCTAGTGCTATTCATCTTGCCAGGAGATCAGAATGTTATGTTATTTAAATGGTATTGGAGGGGATGATTGATGCCTTGTTTAACAATGTCATGTAAACAATGATTAAAGCATTAAGTATTTGTGGTGTTACCTTTCAATCTTTAAAGGACTTTTCTTTAGCATTTATTTTGTGATAATATTCATTTCTTTTTAATGTTTTCTCTATTAATGCTATTGGATTTTATAATCTTGTTACAATATGTTGGCTCATAATAATAATAAATCATCATTTGTTATCATATCTTTTTAAAACAGAAGACTACTAAAACTTTTCATATAATCCTGTTACAGAAAAAAACGACTATTTGCTTGTTATTATAGTCACTTATTATTTTTCAAAAACTTGTAAGTGAAGTGTTATGAAAATCATATGAATTTGGGAATTCCCAAGCATTCTCAGAAATTCTATTTCCTTGTTCCCAAATCCCAATGATTAATATCTGCCAGGAGTCGGAAAACAGTGGAAGGAAGTAACATCCTATGTTGGATACCTGGTAGGGTTAGTGAAGAAACGTTATTGCTGAGCTCTGTGTTATGCTCACGAATGATGCCATTGAGGAAGTCACACTTGTTGAAAGGAACGCAGATACACAAAGAGTTTTGCTGCTGTCTGTTAGATAAGAACCCCCTGGTCGATTTAGCTCCTACTGCAAGTTAGAAAAATCAATCCAATGATAAATGAAAAGTGACCAGTGTGCTGGGAAATAACTTATTTTTTGGCTTCAGAGGAAATTTTAGAAACAGTGCCAAGTGAAACGTAAAAACAAACTACGAAGACGTTCATGAATTTCCCTCTGAAGCTGACAGCCATATTTTAGCAGATGGAACTCCTACTATTAGCCCAACTCTTGGGTTGAAACAGTGTGTCCTGGAAACCCTATGTTAAAATGCAATGTGTTGGGGATATTGTTCCTCTATTTGCTTGAGTTAATTTTCAAATTAGTGTACTCTTGCTTAGCTGTGCTCTGAGGGAATGAACAAAAGATTGGTAAACTCTGATGGAGAACACTGGTCAGGCAGGGCACATAGAATCCCTGGGGATGGTGGTTCCTGACAAAAGGGGGAGGAGGACCTGAGCCAGGCTTGGGCTGGGCTGGAGGAACATGAAGATGGGATCTACTCACAACCCCCAAAACTGAGGGGTCCTGGTAACACATTATTTCACCCTCAGCCATGCAAATTCATTATTTTTATGGATAAAATAGCTTTAAAGACTAATTTACATTGAAATGTTAAAATATTTATATAGAGATTAGAAATATTTATATAGAGATTATTGGGAATCCCCTCCTAAAGCCCAAACATAAAAACTACCAAAAAAAAAAAATTCCGTGTAGGCTAAGATTGCAAATGACTGATGGAATGTAATTTAAATTAAACATGGAAAATATATTTCCTCTTTAATAAAGATCTAAATTCTATTCTTTTAAGGAGCCTTCAGAAATGAAATTCAACTATTAAAAAAGGTATAGAGAAGCCTTTAGAAAAGAAACTTTTCTTTTGCTGTATTATATAACAAAGAACTTTGATGAGAATAGTTCTAAAGTGTTTAATAATCGATTACACTGATGTTTCTAGGTATTGTGGGGAACACCTAGAAATTAAATCTTCATCTTTGGCAGATCAGAGGCCTATTATTTTTAGGTAAAACAATTAATATCTGCTTTTAATAAATCACAAATTTTGCAAGTTAGCCATTAATAGTAAGTGCTTTTCAAAGTTGGGCCCAATACATGAAAAAGCCAGAAAAACATACCTGCATTAGTTTTGCCCATCACCTTCTTATGCTGGCCTCAGGAGATTTATTAACAGCATTCAATATTTTAGGTAGGCTGGATGTGGTGGCTCATGCATGTAATCCCAGCACTTTGGGAGGCTGAGGTGGGAGGATGGCTTGAGGCCAGGAGTTTAAGACCAGCCTGGTCAACCTAGTGAGCCCCTCGGTCTCTCTGAAAAGAAAAAAAAATTTAGGTATCCTGTGGCTACCTCCAAAAACAAACTCCAGAGGAACTGAATTTTTTTTTTATTTCATGTGTTGGGATAATGGCTTCTTTTGCAGTTACTTACGAAGAATTTAAGGGTCAGTAAAAATATTTTTTCATCCTTAATAACATGAATTCTCTAATTTGTGTGTGATATAACGCTAGATATTGTGCCAAAAGTGTTACATAGACATAACCCATGCCCGTTTTCAAGGATAATACTAATATAGAGAATAAGAATCATTATTATTGTAGTAATTATTATTTTAGTAATAGTAGTAATAATCAAAACAATTACATCAAACACTTATTAAACCCTTATTATGTGACAGGTACTGTGTAAGCAATCTCCACATATTAGCTCCTTAAATGTGATCACTAACCCCATGAGGTAGGTAGCATTATGTCCATTTTATAGATGCAGAAACTGAGCTTTGAAGAGGGAAAGCAACTTGCCCAAGGCCATGCAGGCAGTCATTGATAAGGGTGGGGAGCGAGAAGTTGAAGTCTGAGATGTAAGTTCACAGACACGAGTACGCAAACATGTACAAGATACTCGTATGACATGTGGGGTTGCTTGAAATATGTAATTGACTTTCCCCAGCACAAGAAAGTGTTTGGACAGATTTCAAAGGGATCTAACACTTCCTTAGAGGACTGCCCTACGACATTTTTCCGTGTGCTTTTCTGCCTCTTGTCCTATACTTTTGGCATTTCTTCTGCTCTTAGAGGCAATGAGTCAACAGCATATTTTTAGCACCTCCTGTGTGCATAGAAGTGGCCCCTGACTGAATGGGAGTGTATAACTACCATGGGCCAAATCAGTGTGCTTTCCTGTCAGCCAGGGGATTATAGAAGAACACGCTCCCCTGATTCCAACAGAACTTGCTGCCACTCTGATGTCTTCATTGTAAGGCCTCTAAATGAATGTTCAAGAAATTCATGTTAAAGGCACATGTCATATGTGTAACTTGTAGACATTTGTGTACTTGTCTCTGTGTCCTTACACCTCAGGCTTCAACTCTTGTTTTTACCTTTATCAATGACTACCTGTGTGCTGTGTGGCTTTGGACCAATTGCTCACCCCCTCTAAAGCTCAGTTTCCGCATCTGTAAAACGGATATAATGCCATATATACATAGATATAGATGGACATACACAAATATATATACACAAATATATATGTGTGTATATACATATATATATAATATACAAACTGAAATATATAGTTATATAAATATTTCAGTTTAAGTTTCAAAAATCACTGGAGGGTATTTTTATAATACCCTTCAGCAATTTTACATGCTGCCTTTGCACATTCTGGTGAATTTCTAAATGGAAGTCTGATCGAGATTAATCTTTTAATGCATCATAAATAAAAAAGAAAATCACAGAATGATGTAGCTGGAGAGGACCCTGGGGATCTAAAGTGTTTCATGAAAGATTAATGTCCTTGATCTGTTTGTAAGTGTTTTGGAAAAATCTTCCATGGTCAAATAAAACTTGGCAATGTTGGATTAAAGTTAAATAGGTTTTTTTTTCCTGCAGAACTTCATAGTCTTTAATATGCTAATGTGTTTTGTGAATCTACAAGGAATGAAGTGTTTCAATACTTATTTTACCCAGATTCTCATTTTGGGACAGGCTGGTCAAGCTGAGTCAGCTAGTATATTCTCTAGATGGAGATGATGGCTGATGCCTTTTTGAGAGCAAGAGAGTCCCCAGGAGAAGCAAGGGTATATCAGTTGCTCCTATTTCATGCCAAGGATCCTCAGTCTTTAGAGGCTCAGAGAAGGCTGAAAGGCTACTCTAGGCTATCAGGGCTACCATTCATTGTGACCCATGCTACAGAGAAGCTTTGAGCTCAGTGCAAAGGAGTGACCAGCCCTTGAGAATCAGGAAAATTTATTTATTCCTGACCTAGTCCACTGAGGACATACAAGAAATGGGGCAGGGGAGTGTCACCAGCTATGGTTACAAGCTAGTCTGATTCTCTTTCATTAAGAAAACTGGTCCCTGTGAGTTTAGATTGGGAAGCACCAGGTTAAAAAACTTTTAGGCCAGGAGTGGTGGCCACTGTACTCCAGCCTGGGTGACAGAGTGAGAATCTGTCTTAAAAAAAAAAAAAAAGTTAAGTGATGTCTTCTCTTGAGGACCTCTCAGAACTTTTAATATGAAAGTGTGCATTGTGAAGAATGGGAGTAGAGTGTACAGGAGTTTTAAAAGCTACTTGGTCATGAAACTCTTGCTTTGTGTAGGATTCGAGGGGCACTAACATTCTGAGGAAAATATTTTGGGAAACATTGATCTAATCCAAACTTCTCATTTTACCAGCAAACAACTGTGGGGCCCTCTAAGTTTCCTTTCTCCATCATTGTGACAAATTCATTGGAATTAATTCAATTAAACCTGGGGTCAGCTTTGAAGAGATTTATTTAGCAGGTAAATCTGTTTTGTACATTTTGAGGGAGTTCTGAGATTCCATAGTCAAAAACCACAGATCAATTTAACCAACCTTTATGGAATATCACCTATGGCCCAAAGACCCTTTAGCTACAGTGATGGTCTACAAAAATATAAACTGTAATTCTTGCAATACAGAAGATTAGTAATAATGGTAAATATAATGATGATGACACCATGAATAGCTAACATTTATTGAATGCCTTTCTATTAGTCAGGCACTTTACTAAGTATTTTAATCCTCCCAACAATTTATGAGGTAGGGATTATAATAATTCCCATCTTATAGTGAGGACACTGAGGTTAGGAAATTATCCTAGCCTAAATGTTAAGTATAAGCATGAATAGAAAGGTGTTATCAGCCTATAAGACATTCCTTTATGAGTGATACAAAGTCCTATATAAATTCAGAGAAAAGAAAAGTGGTTTTAGAAATCCTTGATCAGTGAGTGTGAAGCACGTGGTGGCCCAGTTACTGTTTGGTTGCCCATCTGTCCTCCCTCTGGGGATCAGCACCCCCTTACTTTGGAAGAATTGTTTTCCTTTTCACTGTAAGGTTCTTTCTGGCTATGTGGTAGGGCACATTGCCTCAAACTAGCCCTGTTCCAGTCTTTGAGAACCTTGAAATTGGAACCAAGGGAAGAGGATTGCCTCTTGAATGGTAATTCTCTAAAATCTAGTCTGAGGTGCTGGTGCCTAATCCCTGGGTCTGTGGAAGGAGCTGGGCTGTGAGAGGGGAGAATGATGTTGATGTCAAGAGAGAGGCAGGTGCTAGGAGCAGAGAGATGGAGGCCTGGAGGGTTTCTGGGCTTCTCTGAGGCTTAGGGTTTGGATCATTGTCTTCATTACTGGAACAAAGGATTTACCATACCTGCTCTTCTGGGAATGAAACTGTCCTGCTTTGCAAAATGAAGTGTCATTAGAAAGAGATCTTAAAAACCCCACACCATAGACAGGTGCACAGATCCCTAGAAGTGTTAAAGTTCTGTCTGTTGGATGCTAAGCCAAGACTCCTAAGTATGTTCTAAAGAGAAACTGGTGTGTGTAGGCTGTGCACTCCCAGGGAGATAAAAAGTTAGGAACTTTATGGGTTGGGCTTGGTGGCTCCCACCTGTAATCCCAGCACTGTGGGAGGCTAAAGTGGGCAGATTGATTGAGCTGAGGAGTTCGAGACCAGCCTAGGCAACATGGTGAAACCCCATGTCTACAAAAACTACAAAAATTAGCTGGGTGTGGTGGCATGTACCTGTAGGCGGGAGGATCGCTTGAGCCCAAGAGGGAGAGGGTGCAGTGAGCCATGATTGTGCCAGTGCACTCCACCTGGGTGACAGGAACTTTATGGGGAATGGGATCTTGGAGACTGAGTAGAGACTAGAGGAAAAAAAAAAAAAAAAAACTACCTCCCCGACTGGCCACACTATTCTTTTAAAAAAATGTTAATTGACAAATTAAAATTCTATGTATTTACGGAGGTATAATGTGATGTTATGATATATGTATACATTGTGGAATAATTAAATCCAGAGAATTAATAGATTCATCACCTCAAAACCTATCTTTTTTGTGGTGAGAACATTTGAAATTTATTGTCTTAGCAATTTTGAAATACACAATACTTCATTGTTAACTACAGTCACCATGCTGTGCTGTAGATCTCAACAAAATGTATTCTTCTCGTCTCAACTAAAACATTGTACTCTTTGACAACATTTCCCCATTCCTCTCACCCCCTCCAAAAACACCCATTCTTTATGTTGAAGAGAATGGCTAAAAAGTCCCAGCAGGTTTCAACTGACGGCTTCACTGGTTTTCCCATCACACTTCAATGTTATTAATAGAAAGGGGAGGGGCAATACGTAATTCGGACAGGCGGAAAGTACCATTGTAACCACTTTCTTGACTTCACAGAAAAAGTCCTCTTGTTTTCATCTGTAAAATGGGAACTGCGTGAATACCATTCTTCTTTTCTTCAGCCTCCAAAGAAAAAACAGATGCAAAGCCCTTTATCAATTGCAAAACAGTATACAATGTGTGTTATTACTCACAGTTGTCTTACTGTGACCAAACACTTTATAAGCCTGCGGCAAGTCAGCCTCACTCTCAGGAAGTGGACAATATTTGGGGAAGGAGAAGCAGCAGGATATTTCAGGACAGTAGCCTTGGTGGGTCCAAAAATTCCTTGAGAGAAATGGGAGACAGAACTTTCTTCCTGCTTTGGGTTTTATCCTGTTAGTCTTTTCTCTCTTCACTCCTATTTTCTATGGAGAATTTCCTGGTTTTGGAGTTTGGGTGTGTTTTATGGAGAGGAGGCAGAAAATCTTTAGCTCCAGCGGAATGAAAGGATACATGCAAAGGAAACTAGCACAGTATCTGGTACCCAGTTCTCCTTTAACTTGGCTTTATTCATTCACTCCTGGTAGGGCATTAATAAGGGATTTAGCCCCCTCCTATTGAAAACGATTAATTCAGGGAAGAGTTCAGACAGTGTGGACAGATACAGTGTAGGCCAAGCCTGTTTCTAAGGCAGGAGCTGGGTAGGGAGGGTGAGAAGGGCGAGAAGAATAGGGAAATATGTGTCGTCTGTGTTGCTGCTGTTGCAACCACCACAACAAACAAACAAGTGAAAAAAAAAAAAAAAAGAATTGTCCATACCGGAAAGTGTGCTGTTTTGGAGGAGGCTGGGGCAAGTGTGGATGGCTCGAATGGGTCCTGTTGGATTGAAGTCTGACAGTGGTGATTCCCTTCAACAAATGGTCGGGGGGGGGGAGGGTACACACACACACACACACACACACACACACACACACACATATCACACGCAGCGCCCAGCCTCCGATTTCAGCGCTTGCAGGAGATAACCATTCTTAGCTCGCCTTTCCAGGGTTATTTTTGGCTGAGGCTGTTTGCTGATGGCAAAAGGTTTCAGCCCCCTCCCAAATCCCTCCCCGTGCTTGTTCTAAAGAGAAACTGGTGCGTGTAGGCTGCGCACTCCCAGGGAGACAGGGAGACGGGCCGGGTGCCGGAGAGGAACCCGGACTCTGCCCAAAGTCTCGCCGCCCGCCGGCTGTTTTCTGGCGGAGGGTGTGCCCCGGAGGGCGGCGATCGCGCGTGAAGGCTGGGGCCAGGCGCGGGTGCAGGCGTCACCGGGGTCGGGCTAGCAGGCCCTGGAATCAGGCTTTTGGGACACCCCGAAAGTGAGTCCAACTTGGGGAGAAACTGAGGGCACCTCGGGCGGTCTGGCAGCGGAGAAGGTGGGCGGGAGAAAACTTTACAGGAAGGCAGAAGCAATCTCCGCCGAGGGAGTCAGCGAGCGGCCGCGCGGAGAGGAGGGGCGGGCAGTCCCCAGGCGGGCGGGTGCAGGGCGCAGGGTGCCGACCTGCCGGAGAGGGGGCCCGGGCGCGAGGCGGAGTCCCGGCACGCGGCCAGGCTGGTGGAGGCCCCCGGCAGGCTGCAGATTCCCTCCGGCCCCGGGAGCCTCAGCAGGACCGGCCAGGAGGCGCCACGGAGGGGAGCCCCATCCCGGTGCTGACAGTGCCCACCGCGCCCTACGAGGACCGGCGGCCGGCCGGCGGCGGGGGTCTGCGGCGACCTACCGGCCTCTTCGAGGGCCAGCGCAACTACCTGCCCAACTTTATCCAGAGCGTGCTGTCGTCCACCGACCTGCGCGACCGTCGGGGCTGCACCACGGTGGTGGGCAGCGACGGCAGGTGCTTTAGCAGGACGGCCATCGAGATCGTGGTGCAGATGGCCGCGGCCAACGGGGTGAGTGTCCGGATGCCCCTCGCTTCCCGCCGCGCTGCCGCCACGCCCTCTCCTAGCCCTTGTCCCCCTGCTGCCTCCGGGCCCAGCTGGGAGGCCCCTGCCCGGCCCCGGCTTTGCTTCCTCACTCCCGCGTCCTCACCCTCCAGCGCCCCACTCCCGCCGCGCTCGCAGCCTCCCCGGCGCACCCCGGACACTGGGTTCTATTAGTACCCACCGCCCCCAAAAGCCTTGAGGGGTGTCCGTCGTTCCTGGAGCCACTCCGGGCGCCCTGGACTCTTCTCCGACTCTGCGCACATCCCGCACCTGCTCATTTTTCTTTCGGACATTCTCTTACCCGGCCCTGTAGATTCCAAGGCAGCTCCCAGTTTTCCATACTGTTCCCAACGCGTTCACTGCCCACAGTCCCCACACAAACTTCTTTCGCAGGCTCACATCATAGTCCCTCTGCCCCGTGCCCTTTTTGCAATAATCTGCCAGTCCCCTAAGTCTTAGCTCTGCCTATTTAACAGTAGTGGTGTCTCAGAACACACACACACACACACACACACACACACACACACACACACACACACACAATCCCTGACATATTTGGCAAGAGTAGGCCCTGAAGGTTTTTAATATTTTGATTCTTTAACCCAGTGGAATTACTGAATGATCTATTTAATTAGGGTACGGATGGAGTGGATCCATTTGTTTGATGCTAAACAGCCTGAGCTCGCAGTTCCCAGGGGGCATATCTCTAAATGGTCTGAAATGAGATTTGCAGTGGTTTTCTTAATGCAATTCCCAACTTCTCTCCAAATGCCTTTTGACATTTGACAACATTTCATGCCTCTTCCCCTTTCGGTTTTCATCCTTGTTTTCTCTCCCTTCTCCCACGACCTCGGTAGTCTTCTGCAATCCAGATTCTCAGACTTCGGGTTTTTCTCCCTCTGCCCCTTTCCTCTCTGTCCTATAACTAGAAGCACCTTTTGGCATAGCCCCGTATCCCAGTTTCCTCTTTCCCAGGTCCAGCAGCATCTCAAGGACATCTACAAGAGGCATACCTAATTTCAGGGGTCTCTGAATGATATGTGGGAAACATCGTCTAAAAAAGTAATTTTATCCTTATTCATGCAACCAGACCCACACTCATAGAACTTTTCTTTAAGGGGAGTGTCTTGCAGATGTATAAATGAGTGTTAACATCTTTAAAAGCGAAACTGAACAATTCCCTGGCATTTGAATTCCCTCCTTCCTTCCCAACCCTCTCCTTTTCATTTTCTCATTTATTATTAAAAACATTTTTAAAGGATCTCCATGCTTCATATTTATCTACTATAATTCCTCCTTCTCGGTGTTGCAGGGATGGGGAAAGAGGAATTTTTTAAAAAACACAATAAAAAGCAATTGGGAGAAGCAGGGCCAGTGGTGTTGGGGTGGGTAGTGGAATTGTGATTTTTGACTCCAGTAGACAATGATGCTGGATATATGGGGTTTGATTTCTCTCTGGCTCCTCACTTGAGATTGATGAAGTTTGGCTAGAATCAGGGAGTTGAAGAGAGGTTGACAAATGGTCTTTCACTCTTCTCTGACAGGCTGTTCCTGTGGAGTGATGGAGAATAATGAGCCTTGGGAGAGCTATGGGAGCTCTCATACTCCTTCCCAAGCCAATTTTTTAGGGAGTGAGAGAAACATCGCCTGTCCAATACTTGTTGTGGGTCAGGATATTTTTGAAGCTACGGTTGTTGATTTGCATGGGAAAATTATTATGTCTTATTATTTCTTGTCCCACTTTACCATAAGGGCTCCTCAGCTTCTTACTTCAATGGGTCTTCCATGACAAACACACTTTATTAACTCTAAGAGTGGAATTTATTTTAACAGATAATTAGCATAGGTCAATATATGCTTAAAATAGAATCAAATTAAACCTACTAGCTGTTATAAAGGACAGATGACAAAATCCACATAGAAGCATCGACTCTTAAATAATCTGAAAGTACTACTTCTAAGAGGGATGGGCATGGGTGAAGGGAATGGTGGACATGTTTCAGAATTTCAAACAGCCAACTTTAACCAATCTTTTCCTCATTTTGTTCACCTTCTTGGGGGCTTATGCTAAAGTGAAGTGAATAGCCATAAGGCTGGCTTCAGGAGAAAAGCGGTCTAAAAGAACTGGATAATTATAAGCAAAATTGGTCTTGAGTGATTGAAAATTGATGAGAATGTGCTTGTCTCCTGATTTGGCATCCTGAGTTAGACTCAGGAATACTGAACTTGGATCCCAAAGGCTTTGGTCTTTTTTGATATCCTATTGGATAATCATAAGCAGGCTAGAAAAATAGAAAACTAGAATTTATTCTTTTTGAACTGACAAATCTGACCAGTGGGCTGCATTCTCTATATCTGAAAAATCTTGGTTTTGATGGAAAAAGTTAATTTTAAAAAGCAATTTTCATTTTTTAAATTAAATTTCATTTTTTTTTTGAGACAGGGTCTCACTTTGTTGCCCAGGCTGGAGTGCAATGGCACAGTCTTGGCTCACTGTAGCCTTGACCTCCCCAGATTCAGGTGATCTTCCCACCTCAGCCTCCTGAGTAGCTGGGGCTATAGGTGCACGCCACTACGCACAGCTGATTTTTGTGTTTTTACTACTCATAGGGTTTCTCTGTGTTGCCCAGTCTAGTCTCAAACTCCTGATCTCAAGAGATCTGCCTGTCTTGGCCTCCTAAAGTGTCATGAACCACCATGCCCAGCCTACAAAGCAATGTTCTAGGAAAAACTACAGTTACTCTTTGATTATGTAATTGCTGGAGAAGAAAAACATGGCATTTCTAAAATGATGAACTATATTACTTATATTTTAATATCTCATAAAGTTTGAAATAGACATTTCAAACATAAACATGTATAAAAATTTTTATAAATTAAAAATATAAAATCAAAAACATTTTAAAATTATTTTATTATAAAATTATTATAGAATCAAAAACATTATAAATTTAAACAACTTTTTAAAAAATTTATTTTGGGATTTCCCATGGAGTGATGGAGAATAATGAGCCTTGGGAGAGCTATGGCAGCTCTCATACTCCTTCCTGGGCCAACTTTTTTAGGAAATGGGAGAAATATACCCTGTTCAATGTTTATTGTGGGTCAGGATATTTTTGAAGCTATAGTTGTTGATTTGCTTCAAACTTTAAAAAATTTATTATAAAATTATGGGATGTAAAAAAATTTATTATAAAACTTTGAAATTTTCAAACTTTCAGAAAAGCAGAGAGATGAGATTAATGGCACTCATAGGCAAACATAGAACATAGATTGTAAACATTTTGCTATATTTGTGTCATGATTATTTTTTGCTTGTGTTTGAAAGTATATTAAAGAAAATGATATTTTACCCCTAAATTCTTTAGTACAGATTTCTAAAAAATAAGAACATGTTCCTGTATAGTTACAAAATCATCTTTTCAAACAAAATAAAAAATGGCTTTTTTATATCATTTATTACCCAGTCCACATTCAGATTTCCTCAATTATTATGAAATGTCCTTTTATTTTTTGAGACAAAGTCTTGCTCTTTCACACAGCCTGAAGTGCAGTGAAACAATCATAGCTCATTGCAGCCTCAAACTCCTGGGCTCAAGTGATCTTCCTGCCTCAGCTTCCTGAGTAGCTAGGACTATAGGTGCACACCACCATGCCCAGCTAATTTGTTGTTTTTGTAGAGATGGAGGTCTTACTACGTTGCCCAGGCTGGTCTCAAACTCCTGGCCTCAAGTGATCCTTCCAGCTTGGTCTCCCTGAAATATCTTTTGTGGCTGGTTTGTTCAAATTAGTTTCTTCTAATCAAGGGACACACGTTGCATTTGATTATTTAGCTCAAGACTTTTTTAACCTGGAAAATACCCTTACTTTTTGTTTATGTATTTATTTAGTGAAATTGACTTGTTGAAAAACTAGTCAGTTGTCCTGTAGAATATTTCCCCTTCTGGAATTTTCTGGTTGCTTTTTATGGTGTCATTTAACTTTTCACTCTGTTTTTTCCTGGTTAACTGGAAGTTAGTTCTAAAGGCTTTTAGGCCTGCTATTACAAAATACCAAAAACTAGATGACTTATAAAGAACAGAAATTTATTTCTCACAGTTCTAGAGACTAGCAAGTTTAAGATCAAGGAGCATGCGGTTTTGATATCTGGTTAGGACCAACTTTCTGGTTCATAGATTGGCCTTCTTGCTGGGCCCTCACATAGTGGGAGAGACTAGCTAGCTCTCTGGGGCCTCTTTTATAAGGGCACTAATTCCAATCATGAAGGCTCTTTCCTTATGATCTAATGACCCCCTAAAGGCCCCACCTTTTAATACCAGCACCTTTGGTGTTAGGATGTCAACATATTAATTTTGGGAAGACATACACGTTCAGCCCATTGCAAGGTTTAGTTAGATTCAGGTTCGACTTCTTTTTTTTAAAGACTATTTCATAGGCAATAATGTGTATTCACATCCCATCATTAGTGATGGTGAGATGATCGCAAGGTTAGGGTGATCACTGCCTATCTCCTCTGCTATATTCCCCCTTGGGTCAAGCCAGTAGTCTGTGACGTGAACTTTGTACCATGTGTATATTCAGTTATATTCTGTATCAATAGTTACTTGATTGTTTTAGCATTTATTAATTATCCTTGCTTGAGTTGATTATTTCATTAGGGGTTTCAAAATGGTGAATTTCTAATTCTCTAATTCTATCTACATGTTTTAGCTGGCATTTTTCTATAAGCAGACCATTTTCTTCACAACTGGGTTATTTGGCTACCCTGAAACATAGTTCCTTCCGGGAAGGCAGAACATATGTTTATTTCTGTCTTTTAAAAATTACTGGTGTTTAGAGTGAAGATTAGGTGAGTTAACTACCTCCACAGGTGACAAATGAATTTTGTTTTGTCTCACTTTTGCTTTTTTGAATATCACTGTGGATGCTTGGATTTTTATATTTAATTTGAATGGATTAGGGAATAAATGAGAAGATAGGTTTTATCTGTTTCTGTAGTTTTTATGTGGCTGTGTGAACTTACTTTTAAAAATTCCCAGAAATATTTTAATTCCCCTTTAAAGATACAAACTATGTCATACTATAAAGCAAAAGAAAAACCAATCATGTGAAGAGTAAATAGTATCGTTTAAATGAATTGCGGTTAAGCTTAGTTTGTAACTAATTAGTTTTTTATTTTCTTTCTACTTTTATCTGCTTCAGAGCCTCTTCAGTGGTTTAGATCTTCTATGTGTCAAATTATTCTAATCTCTTTAAAAGTTTAAGAGCTAAAATACAACACAATGACTACAAGAATGCCTTTGTCCTTTTCTGGGTAGGTACACCTAAGGCAACTTCTTTTTCTCTTCTTTGTTCTCTTCTTCTTTCTTATTCTTAAATCATCTTCAATATTGGACAGATGACAGCACTATGCCTGCCTCAAGATGTTTCTGACTTTTTCTTTTTCTTTTTTTTTTTTTTTTTTGAGATGGAGTCTTGCTCTGTCACCCAGGCTAGAGTGCAGTGGCACAATCTTGGCTCACTACAACTTCCACCTCCTGGGTTCCAGTGATTCTCCCAACTCAGCCTCCTGAGTAGCTGGGGTTACAGTCATGCACCACCACGCCTAGCTAATTTTTTGTATTTTTACTAGAGACGGGGTTTCACCATGTCGGCCAGGCTGGTCTTGAACTCCTGACCTCAAGGGATCTGCCTGCCTTGGCCTCCCAAAGTGCTGGGATTACACGTGTGAGCCACTGTGCCCGGCCGTTTCTGACTTTTTCTAAACTCTTCTTTCTCTGGAGATGACATTATATAATAGCACTGTTCAATAGAAGTTTCTTTGATGATGGAACTGTTCTATAATCTGCATTGTCCCAGCCACTAGCCAAATGTGACTACTGTAACACTTGAAATGTGGCTAGAGCAACTGAAGAACTGAATTTTGCATTTTACTTAATTTTAATTAATTAAAATAGAAATGCAAATAACCATAAGTGGTTAGTAGCTACCATACTGGACAGCAAAGATCTACAATTCAGCATTTAAAATCGATTTTGTTTTGTTTTCAAAAATGGAGTCAGACTGTTACAACCCAAAAGAACTGTAGGTTAAATTAAGGTAAATCACCAAATACTACATACACATTTGGGAAATCCAAACCAGATTTTTTCATGTGATAACCACACCCTCTTTTGACTTTAGCCTTGGAGGTAATGGAGTATGGCAGAAAAAACCCTGTATCAGCAGCTGGAAGACTCACCTTCTTTTCCTAGCTCTGGCATATATTGACCAAAAGAGTCAAAGTCCATTCAGATGGTTGAGGGGCCTTGGAATTTTGTTTTTGGTTTTCACATACAAGTTGGAGGGCAGATGCGTTAGCCTCTTGAAATACCCAGAAACCACTTGTTTCCTCATCTAAAAATCAGGTATGACAGGATCATTTAATTATCCTGGAAATCAGATGAAGCACTGCATATGAAAGCACTTTGTAACATCGATAGCACTGGGAAATGTAAAGACCTTTTACTGAAATATAAAGGTGTATGGTCAACTGAATATATCTCAGATAATTATGATTTGACTGTATATATTGAATATAACCTGTAGTGGGCCCCTTGGTAAACAGCTTACAGTTTTGTTGCAAGTTTTAGCCAAGAGAAAATTTATTTGTTGACTAGTCATGCCCTTTATTGGCCACATGATGAGCAGCAATGATATTAACACGCAGTGCACCTTGCAGAATTCAAGAATATCTCAGTGTCTTCTGAACTAGGAAGCTGAAATGCAGTGGTATGCAGAAGGCTGGCTCGGTAGGAGCCTTGGGAGTGTCCTCCAGATAGATGTTTGTGCAGGTTGTATTTGATTCCAGTTGGCCATGAAAAGCTGGTTGCTCTAAAGAATGAGAATATGCTTGGTTTTGCATTTACTAGAACTATCTGGGGAACAAATCTTGGGGTGGAAGAAAGAAGGGAGGGAGGGAAAGCTGTGCTTCAATACCTAGGGCTTCTTTCCTGGAATGGATCTGAGAATCTGGGGTGGGTAATATCTCATCTCTAGAAGGGAGAAAGAACTGGGTGGTGATGGCTTTGTATTTTCTACTGGAGTTCACTACAGAATAGGTGAATGGAATGGGCTGCTATGATCCAGACATTAGGGAGGACAGGTTTGTGATACATTAGAAAACTTGAATGAGCCCTTCTATGATTCTCTCTTCCCTCTTTCTGCTTCCCTTTCTGAATCACCATCCCCAGGTTGTGGAATTAGCAAATCTATTATGTGAGCAATAGCAAACTTACAGGAGCCCTTGGCTCCATCTATCTCCCTGTTTGTGTCAGTTCATTCTGGATGCTTTTAGTCTGTGGTCTTCATTCACTCTTTTTATGGGGAAGTAAAAGGAGTGGGACAGATTATGAGAACAGCTGGGTCCTCCCAGTTGCTGGGGTGGTTATTTTAAGCTTTGTTTAATGTGTCCAGAGACCCAGATGGCATTTTTAACTAAGCTGCTTTATTAAATCTTGTGATAAAGCATAGTGATGTTTATTGAAAAGGCAGACACACATCAGCAACGTTATGCGTGAAACTTGCTCTAAGAATTTTCTATAAAACATCTGTTCTCTTTGAGCCTTTTGTGAGCTCTGGAAGTTTGCTAGTTTCTATACAGACTTGAGGACAAGAAGTTGGAACCCACTTTTGGAGATGTCCAAGCATAGGTATTGGAATCATTAATCCTAACCCTCTCAGTTTTAAGGCCCCGGATACCCTTCTGTTAGACAACAGTAACATGAGCAAGCACTGTAATAACATTTAAACAAGATTATTTGGAAATAATGGACAAGAAAAATTAGTATAAATTGTTTGGGGATTTTAAAATTAAAGATAAAAAGCTAGGGCTTCAATGACCTGTGCCAGCCTATAGCCTTAAGAGTCAATTTGCAAACACTCAAGATTTGGCCAATATGCCTCTACTACTTCTACTTAACACAGTCAAAGGGAAATTTTTAGATTCTTTCATCTGATTTGACTCTCTTAGTTATGAATAAGAGGATATCTAGAATATATATGTGACTTGTTAAAATGAAAATCCACCTTCTCTGAGTCTTCAAATATCTTTCATATCTTACATTTTTAGTCACATCAACTTTTGAAGTCATGTCCGTAGTTGTATGAAAAGAAAAATTTCAGGAACATTCAACCTCAAAAGTTCTTTTTCTTAGTCTGAAGTCGTAGAAGCATTTGACTTTTACTTTCTCTTTTTAAGTTTGTACTAGTAGGTATTTTGTATAAATATAATATTTAATTATTGCCTTTGTATTCCTTTTCTCTAGTAAACATCCTGGTTTTTAGCTATCAATATGTAGTTTTACATTTAGGGATTTCTAATGGAAAGAGAAAGGAATCTGAAATCAGAGGACGAGAGTTTATTCTACTTGACCAAACACATACACGATACTGGAAGGAGAGTTTTACAACAAATATTTAATATCTATGACATGTAAAACGTTTTTTGAAATCAAGAAAATTCAAACAATTCAATACAAATATCATCAATAATAACACATGAACAGGTGGCCAACCTTATTAATAACCAGAGAAATATAAATTAAAACAATCCATCAACTTGTAAAAAAGATGAAATTACTCAGAGTTGGTGTAGGTGATGGAAAATTGTCATGTTTGTATACTGTTCATAGAGGTCAAATTGACATAACTTTTTGGTCAGGCAATTTGGAAGTATATATCTAAATTAATAGAGTAGTTTTCTAATAACCTGGGAATCTCTTAATCTAAGAATCTTTACTGCAGATTTTTCTAGAACAAATGTACAAACATCTATGTACAAGGGTACTCACTGCAGCATTTTGCTAAGGAAAAACTCAGAAAAAAATCTGTATGTTCAACAGAGAACAGGTACATAATTTATGACACAACCGCACAATATACACCACTAAAATAAAGGATATAAATTTATATATAGTATGAAAAAGATGTGAATGATAACTTGTTGGTGAAAAACAGCAATGACTGGAATATTGTGTGTAACGTAATCCTGCTTTTCTGTATATAATGTAGGCATAGAAAATAGGATTGAAAGGACATACTCTAGTCAACAGTGTATATAGCTTGGGTGGAGGGGCTGTATAATGGGGAAGGAGAGTCCCTTTTCCTATCTATTCCATATACATCTCTGGATTTAAAAGATCATACATGCATATGCATTACCTTCAAAATTAAAATGATAAAGACAAAAGGAGAAGCTTTGGATTTGAATCATGATACTACTGTCTGCAACTTCTATGACCGTGGGGAAGTTGCCTAGCCTCCTGGGGTTTATTTCCTCATTTATAAAAATAGGGAAAGTAATAATACTTGTCTACATATCTTCTAGGGTTGTTGGGAGGATTGAATGTGATAATGGGTTACAGCATTATGAATTATTTATTCATATAACACAATTATTATAAAAATATTTTGCTCTGATTAAAATAAAAGAAGGATGAGATCATGTGTGTTTTTCAGTCCCAGTAGCTTTACTAACCACAAAGCCCCTGCTGATGTGGTGATCACAGTTGTTTTGGTGCAGCTTCCTCTTGACTTTTGGCATTTCTCCATGCTGCTAGCTAAGGCTGAGGTGGCGACTGTTGAAGGTGTGATCTCCTCCCCCTCCCAGCACACATTTGTGTGTGTACTCACACTCATGCACACACAAACACACACATGCACACTCTATCGCAGTATATGAGGTGGCAGCAGCTGCTCCGGCATAGACTTTCACACAACATAAAGGGCTTTTTTGGTGTGGTCTGTGCATTATTTCCTGTTAAGCATGAGCTGAGTCAGTGCCATGCTTTTCCATGTGAAACCTTTCTGAGGCTCAGGCTGTGTTAAGAGCAAACCTTCTCCCCTCTATGCCCACCCCATGGCCCTCTACTGAAGCCAGATCTTAATCTGCTCATTTCATGAGGATTTTCAAACCGAATGGACTGGGCCATGTGAGAGATCACTGAAAGGAACAGACCAAGCAGAGGCTAAGAGACTCCACGCTAATCTGCTGAGTCGTCTGAAAATGCACAGCTGTGGGAGCTCACAGTGCTTTAAAGTACTTTGGCAGGATGTTTGTTCAGGGGGCCTGTTCCTGCAGCCCTGCTGAATGTTTGGTTAGGAGGCATAATCTTTTTTTGGACAGGATCTCCCAAATGTAAAGTGATAGATGCTAATGTGGAATATAATACAGAAGATCCAGCTTGGATGTCATAAATAACAATAAATTGTTTAATCTTGCTGAGCTGTATGTAAATCTATGATTGCCAGAGGTCTTTAGTTCACTGGAACATAGTATGGGGGCAGGGGCACTTAGCAAATAGGCAGTTATTATTTTCCAACCAGACAGAAACTGGTCTGATGGAATTTATCTAAAAAGGCATACACATGTGTTTTAATTAATTGTGACAATTACTCAGAGAAAACACATGGCCCTAAAGAGGCTGAGGGTTTTTTTGTTCTACCTATAAATGTATATGTATATTCACCTATATTCTACCTATGTATAAGTAAGAGAATGAGTTTTTGTTTTGGGGATATATATTTATACGTATCTATACAGATAGATATACACATACTTAATTTCTGTCTACCTATTAAGGTGCAGTGCCAGATGGAAAGTATTTTTAAGCATTTAGATAGCTTATTCTATAGCATATGTGTGCATATAGCCCCCCCATAAAGCTTTGTCTCTTTTCTGGATATATTTAACAAGAGGCTAGAACAGAGTCCAAAATGTCAGAAATGTTTGAACATTCCATAGAAATGAAGGAGGTGTTTCCAAATGACCTATGTTTCTATGGCAATAAATAGAACTTGTGCTGCGTTGGATGGGTCAGGAGTAAGGAATATAAACAGTGTAAGTATGGCTATTCCAGGCAGAAATCTACCTTGTAAGCACAGCTTTGTGCAGTGAGCTCAACAACATTGATCAGTTAGCAGTCCGGTTCAGTACAACATTGATCAGGTAGCAAGCTGGTTCTGCAGTGCCAGTCGGAGACACAGATGGGGACAATCAAAGAAGATGCAGGTCAGGACAAGGATGCAGACATGTACCTGTCACTACCATGGATTTCAGCAGCTTCTTAGTGAGCAGGTTTATGATTAAAGAAGAAAGACATCGTTGATATGTAAGCATGTTACAATTAATTTGCTGTTTAGTTATTAGCAAACGACATCCAGTTTTTAGTTTTTAGGTTTTTTTTTTCTTTTTTCTTTTTTGAAACACGTTCTTATTCTGTCATCCAGGCTGGAGTGCAGTCGTTATCCAAGCTCACTGCAGCCTTAAACTCCTGGGCTCCGTGGATCCTCCCACCTCAGCCTCCCAAGAAGCTGGGACTACAGGTGCACGCCACCATGGCCAGCTAATTTTTCTTATTTTTTTGTAGAGATGAGGTCTTGCTGTATTGCCCAGGCTGCTCTTGAGCTCCTGGCTTCAAGCCATCCTCCTGTCTTGGTTTCCCAAAGTGCTGGGACTATAGGTGTGACTCACCATGCCTGGCCTACATCCAGTTTAATTTATACTACAGTGTGGGTTTAGTCTTCAAACATGTTTTTGTTTTACATATAAAAATTTGAGGTAAAAGAACATTTTTACATTGGTCAATAATGGTACATTTAAACAATGGACGACTATATCCATTAAAATCGTGTTGTGGAAGAATATTCAGTGACATGGAAAGATTGACTCAAGGGCAAGTGAAACGTGTCAAGAGTCTGTTAGGTACTAGACACTGTAAACTGGGTCTTGGCTGTGTTACTTGCTTACATCCTCCATCATGTGATCTTTTAGATAACAAAATCGAGATACATAGGGATTTGGGATCTTGCGCAAAGTCACTCAGGCAGTAGGTGGCAAAGTCAATTCTTACATTCTTTCCCATTGAACACCAAAATCTCAGCTTACCTCAGGGCACTCAACTCTGCTTTCTTGACCCACACCCAGGTAGACCCAATGGACACTTGTAGTTCTTATCCAGCTGGGGTGGTCACCTCATAAAATGGCAACAAGTGGGGCCCTTTCTTGTTCTAGTGAGTCAGACTGTATACCTTAAAGATTTCAGAGCACTTCCTATGTACTGAAATTGCCTCATTACCAGGAAGGACATACTTCCAATTTTCACCACCTCCATTTTGCATCCAAGGACGATTAGATTTCTTGATCTTCTTAATGAAATCTTGAGAAATGGGTGGGCCGATTGAAGAACAGGACTTGGGCCACACTTCTAGATGCCTGGGACTTTTCGGCACTTATTCAGATATTAGGAATTGATTATGAAATCCATGGTGGTTTGATGCTAATGAACTCTCATCTGTCTCTCCAGCATGTGTGTAAAGACTTCCAGAGGTACAGGAAGTTGAGGATGAGCTCTCTTACTTCCATCTGGTCTCCATGTAACAAATCATATAACTGCACAATTATCCAAATGCAAATGAAGGAGTCCCTTGATGTTTGGATAACCACATTCATGCCTTGAGTTTGTTATTTCTTGAAATTGCCCTTATCCATCTCCTGTTTACCCATGGACAACACTACTTAAGGGCTGGCACTCTGCAACCCATGGCAGCTTGGCTTTGGGGTTCCTTCCAGTGTTTTGTTTTTGTTTTTAACCGAGAAGACAGGAAACAGGCATCTTTGTGTATATGGCTTGCCACAGCCCTTCGTAGATGGACATGATGGAGGTTGTGTGGTCCTGGAGAACACTTCCTCTGTGAAGCATCAGGGAAGTTTCTGTTCATTGTGTCTTCACTCTCTCCAATTCACTTGGGGAGTGATACGGATTACAACACAGTGAGCAGAGGATATTGGGGAATGTCATGCTTAATTTTCTTTTCTTTTTTTTTCTTAAATGACATTTAAAGCTAAAAGAGACTCACAAAGGGTAAGTCTGATTTAAGACATTTCACACATGAAAGAAATCCTGCTTTCATGCGTGTTATGTCACAGGAAAAACTCATTTAGAGTCAACATTCTGCACCTACTCCGAAATTTTAGCCTGAGGGTTTAAATATTACCTCGCTGCTCTCTAGGACTTTAATTTGAGCTAATTAGAAATGGAACTCATACTAAAACTAATTTAGGAAAGAAGCTGTTGATGTTCTGAAGAAAAACAGCTGTCAGAAATAAGATCATTAAAAAACCATAGTTGTATATGGCACAAAATGTAAAGGAATAGAAATGCTGAGAGAAAGCTTTTATAGAATAACATTTTATCTTTCTTTGGACACTGGTCTAAGGCATGTGAAAGGGCATATTGATTCCCTTGGCACCTGGTATGCTCATTTATGGATGAAAAAGCCCAATGACATAATTTTGGTGAGGTTTAAGGCTTGATAGGGGGCATTGGTGCCATTAGAAGGACAGACACAAAGAGTTCTTAAGTAACGGCATCATGGGAAATGATAATTGCACACTCCTTTCTACTATGTCTTGGTTTCCCCAAGCATTTAGAAGTCACGGCTGGGTAGGAACAAATTTATCATGAGTCTGTCTGTGTGTTTGGGAATGCATATGCCTCACAGATGTGTCTGCAGGGGTCTGTGTGATAATGTTCATATATGTGATAGATGTGGACCCTGGGATCTGTATCTGTGTGGACCCTGGGATCTGTACATGTGTGTGAGTGACAGTGGACTAGGGTCCACTTTGCCCCCTTTTCCGTGTGGGAGTTGAAGGAAATGCCCCTTAATGGCAGTAGCATCCACTTGGGTGTGTGCACCTTCTGGAGGACTGGGTGAGGTTGCCCTTCTTCCAGCCAAAGCCAGACCCTATGGTGTGGGACGTTCAGCGGGGAGCAACAGAATGCCATGGCTTGGTCCTCCCTGGGCTGTGGTCTGGATTTCACTCAGGAATGAAAGTCAGATATTGCCTGCTTCAATGCTGTAAACATAACTAAGGATAATTATGTAAGTAGACCATCTTTTCCTTGCAAGGTAGCGGTCTGCTGCATTGACAGAGGGTAGTATTTCTAGGACTTTTTCAGAGAGTAAAATGGTACTTTAAGGGATAATCTGCTATCTAAAGATGAATTTTAAATGTTGGAGGGGGTTGTGGGATTCGGGGAAGACAATAGAATAATTTGTGTCATGGTTAATTTAACAAAGAGTTTTTCTTTATAGAATCTGATCTTCGGTGGATTTTAACAACCCTCTTCTTCCTTGGCTTTTCAGATAAAGACGCAGAGCCTCAGAGAAGTTAAATGATTGATCCTATGTCAGGGGGTAGAGTCAAGACTCATACCTATGCCTTTTAACTTCAAGTTGAGTGCTTTTTCTTTATACAAAAGGGCTTCCAAAAGTTATATTTCTTTTTATCAATGACTAGATCTTGAAAGCCATACCTTTTCTGATGGCATTTATCCTGGGCTAATTGGTAGAGAGAGGGTGAACAGAAGAGAAGACATAGACACGCAGAGAAGAAAGTGACGTGAAAACAGAGGCAGAGATTGGAGTGATGTGAACACAAGCTCGGAAATATGTGGAGGCAACAGAAACTGGAAGAGGCAAGGGAGGATCCTCCCCTAGAGCCTTTCGATGAGGCAGACCCCCACTGACACCTTGATTTTGAACTTCTGGCCTCCAGAACTGTAAGGGAATAAATTTTAATTGCTTTTAGCCACCAAGTTTATGGCAATTTGTTATAGCAGCCTTGTGAAGCTAATACAAACTTTGTATTAGATTACAAACTTTGTATTCATTTCCTAGGACTCCCATAACAAATTACCACATATTTGGTGGTTTAAAATCACAGAAATTTATTCTCTCACAGTTCTGGAGGCCAGAAGTCAAAATCAAGGTATCAGCTTGGCCACACTCTGTAGATGCTCTAGGGAGAATCTGCTCCCTGCCTCTTCCAGCTTCTGGCAGCAGAATACATTCCTTGGCTTCCCGGGTGTGGCTGCATCACTCCAATCTTTGCATCTGTCTTCATATCTCCTCTTCTTTGTGTCTATTCTAGTAAGTACAAAGTGCTGCATCTTCCGTGATGGAAGTGGCCCAAATTAACCAATCTACCACCAGGTAGCTGGCTGATCATTTGGGGAATGGTACCATAAGGAGACTCAGTGTTGGTCCCTGCTGCTGGTAGAGTAGGCACTCTGCAGTGGCCATAGCCAGGTCAGCCTTGGTGAGTGAATGTCCATGTTGTTGAGCCCATGCATAGCCTTCATCCCTGCCATCACGGCCATGGTATTACAGCATTCTTGCATTGCTATAAAGAAATACTTGAGGCTGGGTAATTTACAAAGAAAAGTTTCCTTAGCTCATGGTTCTGAAGGCTGTACAAGCCTGGTGCCGGCATCTCCTTTGCTTCTGGTGAGGCCTCAGGAGCTTTTACACATGGTGGATGACAAAGTGGGAGCAGGCATATCACACAGCAAGAGTGGGAGCAAGAGAACAAAAGAGAAGGTGCCACATACTTTTAAACAAGCAGATCTCATGTAAACTCAGAGCGAGAACACACTTATCATCAAGGGCATGGTGCTAAACCATTCATGAGGGACTCACCCCCATGATCCAAACACCTCTCACTGGGCCCCACCTCTAACACTGAGGATTACATTTCAATATGAGATTTGGAGGAGACAAACATCTAAACCATAACAGCCACTTGGCTCATGAGCCCATTGGACAATGACAGGAATGGCTGGGGGAAAGCCACTCATTGACATCCACAGAACTGGTCATCCTATTATTAAAATCCTCCTCTGCCTAGGTCACCATTTGGTGAATGTCCATAAGGGACACAAATATCTTCACGATTTTCCATGTCTTACCTCAGAAGCCCCATCACCCTCTCTTTCCCATCTCCTCCAGTACTTATCCCCCAGATGATAGGACCATGTCCAGCAATACCTCTTCTCTCTGGTATTGATGGGTTAATGAGCAGATCTCACATAGGTAAAATTTCCAGATATCTAGAATTTAATGTTCTGTTAATTCTCCAATTATAACTAAAGTATTTCAGGTTGAAACTTTATTCAAGTGTAATTACTCACTTTAACCTTCTTAAACAGAACGTATATTACCTTTTCAAAAATAACTGAAATTTAATAAGATAAAAATGTATCTATAATCATTCCTACTTAATAACTTTACATGTTTATTTCTGCATTTTTCCAAGTCCTTGCCCCAAAGTGGACATAGTTTTATACTGTAATAGCATAAAATAATTTTGCATTTGACATTTTTGATTTGGCATTAAACTATCATTTATGTTTCTTTCGCTACTGCTTAAGAAAATGTGGGTGGTTGTAATAAATAAACCTGAAATGTAGGCAATTTTTATTGCCTTAAAAACAATAGAATGTTATTTCTCACTCATACCATAGTCCAATGAGGATGTCCCTGGTGGGCAAAGACTCTTGTCCACCAAATGGGATGGGGACCCAGTTTCCTTCCCTCTTGTGACTCTGGCATTGCCTAGAGCCACATGATTTACCTTTACTGAATCTGTAGAAAGAGAAATAAGCAGTGTAGAGATGATATGTTTGTTTTCTGATATCCTCAGCCTAGAAGAAACACACATTACTTCTGTTCTCATTCTCATACTAGTTTATCACCCATTGTCCAAATGCACCATGTGGCCTCACCTAGATGCAAGGGTGGGTTGGAAAATGTAGCCCCTGGCTGGGCAGCTGTTCCTCAGCATTGACTCTGTGCTATGGAAGGGCTTCCTAAGTTTTTGTGGACTGCTATCCCAGTCTGTCACCACTATACAATCTTCATAATTTTCCCTTTAAATGACTGAGAGAAAATTTTGAACAAAAGCTACAAACATTTTTCAGATTCTTGATTCTCCAGACTTATTACTTGAGGGCAGTGACTAAATTATATTCAGTTCTATATCAGAAGGTTCTTCCATATTGCCGGTTTCATGGTAGATACTCAATAAAATGAGTTGAATGACTACATAAATTTTAGCAAGAGCATGTGGAAAATAATTTATCATGACTTTGGGTAATACTATAGGTGTAATTATTGTCCTTTCTCTTTCCTGACTTGATTAATAGCACCACTATCCATTAAGTTATTAAAGGTAGAAAGCTGAGATTATTCTTGACTCCTTTTCTCACTGGTCCAGTATTAGTTATTTATTGCAGTGTAAGAAATTACCATGAAACTTAGTGGCTTAGTTGGGGCTTGATGGGGGCTGGAGGATTCACTGCAAGATGGCTCAGTCACTTGGCTGGCAAGATGGTGCTGGCTGTTAGCCTCCCATCTGATCCTCCTCTTTCCGCTCCTGCCACTCTTCAAGGTATTTTTTCCAGAGCAGCCATTCATCATTCATTTATTTTTTCCCATTAATTAATTCAACAGATATTTATTGTATACTTACCATATGCCAGATTTGTTCTAGGTTCTTGGAATATAGCAGTGAAAAAAAAAAACAGTCCTTGGATCTTATATACAGTGGGGAAATAAACATATAATGTAGAAAATTAGATGGTAATATGTGTGAGCACATACATTTATTATTTCTCATCATTTCTATGAGACAGGAGATGGGTATTCTGGCTTGGGGACTCACATGAGGTCACAGTTACATGTTGGTATTGGTTTGGTCATATGAAGTCTTGGTGGGGGCTGGAGGATCCACTGTGAGATGGCTCAATCCCTTGGCTGGAAAGTTGGTGCTGGCTGTTGTTGGCAGGCCTTGCTTCCTCTTCACAGGGCTTCTTGAGTGTCTTCATGACATGGCGGCTGGTCTCTCCCAAAATAAGTTGTCCAAGAGAGCAGGGGAGAAGTGTCCATGCCATTTATGGCCTCACCATGGAAGTCACACACAATCACTTCTGCAATATATACTGATTACCCAGATCTGCATCGTTCAGTGTGGGAGGGGACCACAAAAAGGCAAAAATGCCAAAAGGCAAGGACCATTGGGGCCATTTTGGAGGCTATTTACCACAGCCCCTCTCTTCCATATTCCAGTCCACCTGCATATTCTGTTCATCCTCCTTCCAAAAATGTATCTCAAACCAAATGACTAATTTTCATTTCTGTTGGCTCTAGCCTAGTCCAAGACTCTATCAACACTCGACTCGAAGAGTCTCCCATCTGATATTCCTCTTTCTGCTCTTGCCCCCCTTCAAGGTATTTCTCCCAGAGAATCCATTCATCATACATTCATTATTCTCCATTCATTAATTCAACAAATATTTATTGTACGCTTACCACATGCCAGATTTATTTTAGGTTCTTGGGATATAGCAGTGAAAAAAAGTCCTTGGGCTTTACATACAGTGGGAAAATAAATAATATGGAAAATGTTAAAGGCAACATATGTGATCCAGAAAATTATAGCAGGGTGAAGGAAATAGGAAACAATAGAAAAGTTAGGGACTTCTGGCTATAGTATTATATAGGGCTGTCAAGGGTGCTATCTCTGATTAGCTTACATTGAAACAGAAACACAAAAGACAGTAGAGGGCAGGTATGTTAATATCTGGGCAAGTATTCTAAGCAGAGGAAAAAGAAAATGCAAGGGCCCTGAGGCCGGATCATGTTTGGTATGTTTGAGGAATAGCTGTTCTGTTCCGTTGTGGCTGGAACAGAAGAAGGAGGGTGGGAGGGCGATGGAGAATGGTACATGATGGAGGTCAGATTATGTAGGGCCTTGTAGACTACAGTGAAGACTTTGGCTTTGTTTTGGGTTGGTGGGGGACAAGGAAAGCTATTGGAATGTTTTAGTGACTTGATGTGACTTACTTTTTAATAGGACCATTTGGGCTGCTCAGCCCATGATGTTTAAAAATGCAATCAGGTCACTTCCACTGTTTAAAACCTTTCAATGGATTCTGGTTGTACTTAGAATAAAATCTAAGCTCCCTTAGCTATTATTATTATATTATTATTAAAATTGACATCCTTTATTCTCTATTATAGCAGTCTAATTCCTTCCTAATATGTACCTCACTAGTAACTATTATTATTATTGCTTATTTGTTTATAATCTGTCTTCTCTACTTGAAAATATGTAGCCTGGGGATCTTGTGGATTTCCATACTAAATCATCCCAAGGCCACTTTGCTTTTGAGCCGTGTGTGTGTGTGTGTGTGTGTGTGTGTGTGTGTGTGTGTTTTGATCTCTTCTGTATCTTTTTTCCCCCTGATCTCGCTGATTGTTATATTTGGTCAGTGACTGACCTCTAGCAATGATGGTGCCAGGGCAACTTTGTTGTTGAACTGTATGTTAAAGTTTGTTTTGGCTTGTCGGTTATATCAGTACTTATCAAATGAATTATCTGGGAAGAGAGGAGAGGATCTTATTAAAATACAGGTTCTTATTCGGTAGGCCTTGGGTGGGTCTTGAGGTTCTGCATTTCTTTCTTTCTTTCTTTCTTTCTTTCTTTCTTTCTTTCTTTCTTTCTTTCTTTCTTTCTTTTTCTTTCTCTTTCTTTCTTTTTTTTCTTTCTCTCTCTTTCTTTCTTTCTTTTTCTTTCTTCTTTCTTTCTTTCCTTCAGACAGAGTCTCACTCTGTAGCCCAGGCTGGAGTGCCGTGGCGCCATCTTAGCTCACTGCAACCTCTGCCTCCCAGGTTCAAGCAATTCTCCCACCTCAGCCTCCGGAGTAGCTGGGACTACAGGCGTGCACCACCATGCTCAGCTAATTTTTGTATTTTTAGTAGAAATAGGGTTTCACCACTTTGGCCAGGCTGGTCTCGAACTCTGGAGCTCAAGTGATCTGCCCACCTCAGCCTCCCAAAGTGCTGGGATTTCAGGTGGAGCCACCATGCCCAGCTGAGGTTCTGCATTTCTATCAAGCTTGCAGGTGATGCCCATGCTGCCAGCCCTTTGAGTAACAAGGGGGCTTTATTACTGAGTTTGGCTGAACATTGGAATCATCTGTGGAGCTTTAAAACTACTAATGCTGGGCTCTCAACCCCAGAGATTGCAATATAATCAGTCCAGAATACAGTTTGAGTACTAGGGTTTTAAAAAGCTTCGTAAGTGATTCTATTTTGTAGAAATATTGAGAACTACTAGATTGGATGATATTGAATCCAATTTTAAAACAAGGTGTAGCAATAAATGTTCTTCAGCGCTGTGTTGCTGACTTTTTAGAAAGTCAGTTTTGTAGCTCTAGAAAGAATCTGGCTGCATCCATAGATGACCTCCAGATCTCTGCTTAGCATGACTGGGTAATTTCTCCAATGTCTCCAGCACATGCTCTCACTTAACAGCAGAAAGAGAATTCCTACTTTCAGGAGAAAAGTCATTCCTGAAGATTACAGTTAAAATATGCCCACAGATGATGAGGTTGTAGTAAATCAGTCCCCTTGCTCTCTGAGCTTGTTCTAAGTTACAGGAAGCAGAAGAAGCAGAGAAGCACTCCATTTCTTTTTTCTTGTAATCTCTAGCATGTTCACATGCATAGTTTCTGAGTCAGTAGCAAACTAAGAACTTCTTATGTGATTCAAGCTAACCCCTCGATTATCAGAAGCAGATGTTTCAAACGACTGAAGATCAATGAGGCATATCCTATTTACAGGTTAATAATTGACTACTAGATGCAGGTGCACCAAATGGTCTTAGAGACATTAGATAGGAGAGACAATGTCAGTGCTCCCCCTACCCTGCCTCCCCTAATCTAAAGCCTACTCTGTGTCTTTTATCAAGTGATTGGCTGTATGTTAACAGAGCCTGGGGCACTTTCCTGTTGAAATGCCTTTAATCCCAAGCAACTGGATTGATTTTTTTTTTTTTTTGGATGGTTTAGATTGGACGACTGATTATTGGACAGAATGGCATCTTGTCGACACCTGCGGTCTCCTGCATTATCAGGAAGATCAAGGCAGCTGGTGGAATCATTCTAACAGCCAGCCACTGCCCTGGAGGAGCAGGGGGAGAGTTTGGAGTGAAGTTTAATGTTGCCAATGGAGGTATGTGGTTCAGTATATGCCTTAATAATCACGATTTCTTTCCTCTTATATTATTATAGTCTCACAGTGACCCTTTGATGATAGACAAGCAAGGTGCAGAGGACCTAGCTCAGAAAAATTTAGTGAGGTGCCCAAAGTGATCCAACAAAGAAGTGGCATGATGGGCTCATGAACCCATTTGGGTGGTCTCTTGGTCCCCTGTACTCTTCAGCATAAACTATTGAATAATTGATGCTTACCTGATATGGAAGGACTCTGAATTTTAACATTAAAACATACCCTGAAGGTCGCTGTCTAAATGACAATGACCCTCATTTTACACATGAACAAATCAAAGGCCTGAGAGGCTGAGTTACTGCTGAAGGCCACAGGGTTGATCAGGGTCAGATTACTGATTTTTAGCCCAAATCCTGGGCTCTCTTTTACCTACAGTGTTGACTTTCTCTCAAAATCATAGAATTGTTTCACTTTTTCTTATATTCACAGCACTTTATAGTTGGGGGTCCTTAGTGGAGGGGTGGGATATATGTATGGAGTAAATTTCTTTTAAAAATTGAACACACAAAAAAATAGGGAGAATAAGAAATAGATAACATGTACCCATTATCTTGTTTTTCTATTTTGCTTATCTTTTTTTTCTGAAGAATTTTAAAGCAAATTATAGCACAAGAACATTTCACACCCAAATATTTTTGTATGCATCTCTTAAAAAGAAAGACACATTGCTGCATGACCGTGCTAACATACCTAACAATAATAACATTAATTCTCCAATATCACCTGAAAACTAATCTATAGTCAAATTTTTCAATAATCCCCAAAATATTATTATTTATAGCTGTTTTATTCAAATCAGGATACTTCTAAGGATGCCATGCATTTGCTTGGCAAGTCTCTTAAATCTCTTTTAATCTAGAACACTGAGTTTGCATGAATGTGGGTAGGAGCCAAATTTTAACCAGCAACAGTTACCATTATAAATTATTCCTCATCCCAGGCAAAGCAGTGCATTCTGAAGGGAAAACTTATTATCTATCCCTCCTTGTAGACGTTTTACACGTTATCCAAACAAGAAAGTGTATTCATGTTGAATATTTAAAAAACAATATTGTAACCACAAAGCAGAAAACTAAACCACCAAACCACAAAGGTAGACAACAATAGAGGAAGAAGAGAACAAATTATCTACAAAGTAACCAGAAAACAATTAGCAAAATGGCAGGAGTAAGTCTTTTACTATCAATAATAACCTTGCTGGTACATGGGTTAAACTGTCCAATCAAAAGATATAGAATGGCTGAGTGGATCAACAACAAGATCCAACTAGATGCTGCCTGCAAGAGACCCATTTTTAAACTTTAAGAATAGGCATATACTGAAAAGGGATAGAAGGAGATATTCCATGAAAACAGACAGTTACCAAAAGAGAGCAGGGATGCTTATACTTATATCAGATAAAACAGACTTCCAGTAAAAAGCTGTTCCAAGAGACAAAGAAGGTCATGATTTAATGATAAAGAGGTCATCTTATCAAGAGGACATAACAATTGTAAACATATATGCATCCAAAATTGAAGCACTTAAATATGTAAAGCAAATATTAGTGGACATGAAGGAAGAAATATACAGCAATATAACACTAATAGGGGACTTCAGTACTCCACTTGCAACAATGGAGAGATCAACCAGACAAAAAATTAACAAGACAACAATAAATTTGAACTATACTTCAGACCAAATGGACCTACCAGACCTACATTCATCCAACAACAGCAGAATATACATTCTTCTCTAGCATACATAGAACATTCTCCAGGATAGACCATATGTTAGGCCACAAAATAAACCTTAACAAATTCAAAAAGATTGAAATCATGTCTAGTATTGTTTCCAACCACAATGGTGTGAAGCTAAAAATCAATAACAGGAGGAATCTTGGAAAATTTACAAATATGTGGAAATTAAACAACATGCTTATGATGAACTAATGGGTCAAAGAAGAAATCAAGAGGGAAATTAAAAAATATTTTGAGATTAATGACAATGGAAACACAATGTGCCAAAACCTACAGTATGCAGCAAAGTCAGTTCTAAGAGAGAAGTTTATAGCAATAAATGCCTAGATTAAAAAAGGAAAAAGATCTAAATAAGTAGACTAACACTATGCCCCAAGGAGCTAAAGAAAGAACAAACTAAACCCAAAGTGAGCAAAAGGAAGGAAATAATGAAGATCAGAACAGAAGCAAATAAAATGTAGTATAGTAAAACTATAGAAAATATAAATAAAATCAAAAGTTGGTTCTTTGAAAAAATAAAATCTACAAACTCCTAGCTAGATTCACTAAAAAAAGCAGACTCAAATAAATAAAATCAGAAATGAAAGTGGAGACATTGCAATAGATACCTCAGAAATAAAAATGGTCATAAGGGATTATTATGAAAAATTTTATGCCAACAAATTGGAGGACCTAGAAGAAATGGATAAATTTCTAGAAAAACTAACCCATCAATATTGAATTGGGAAGAAACAAAAAGTTTGAACACTCCAACAACAAATAAAGAAATTGAAGAAGTGATTAAAAACTTTCCAAAATAGAAAAGCCTAGGACCAAATGGCTTCATGGCTGAATTTTATCAAACATTCAAAGAATAATTATTACCAACACTTCTTAGACTCTTCCAAAAATTAGAGCTACAGGGAATACTTCCAAACACATTTTGTGAGGCCAGCATCACCTTGATACCTAAAGCCAGACAAACATATTGTAAGAAAATAAAACCACAGGCCAATATCTCTGATAAATATTGACGAAAACCAAATTCAACAACACATTAAAGAAATTATGAATCATGGCCAAGTGGGATTTATCCCTGACATGCAAGACTGGCTAAACAGAATGAAAGATAAAAACCACATGATCATCTCAATTGGTGCAGGAAAGGCATTTTACAAAGTTCAGCATTCTTTCTTAACAAAAACTCTTAACACTTTAGGTATAGAAGGAAAGTTTCTCAACATAATAAAGGCTGTTTATAAGAAACCCACGGCTAACATCATAATCCATTGGGGACAACTGAAAACTTTTCCGTAATTTAGTGTATGGCAAGGATGCTCACTCTTGCTATTTCTATTCAACATAGTTTTGGAAGTACTAGCAAGAGCAATCAGACAAGAAAAATAAATAAAAGTCATCAAAATTGGAAAGGAGAAAGTAAAATAATCTCTATTTACAGATGATATGATCCTATATATAGAAAATTCTAAAGATTCTACACATGCACACACACACACACACAAACACACACACAAATTTTTAGAACTAATAAATGAATTCAATAAGTTGCAGGATACAAAATCAACATACAAACATCAGTAGCATTTCTATACATAAATAATGACCCAGCTGAAAATAATCAAGAAAACAATGCCATTTATGATAGCATCAAAAAAATACTTAGGAATAAATTTAACCAAGGGGTGAAAGTATACTGAAAACTATAAAACATTCATTGAATAAGACACAAATAAATAGATATCCTGTGCTCACTGATCATGGATCAAAAACATTAATATTATTAAAACATTCATACTACCAAAAACAATATACAGATTTAACACAACCCCTATCAAAATTTCAATAACATTCTTCATGGAAATAGAAAAGCAATACTAAAATTTGTATGGAGCCACAAAAAACCAAAGCAATGTTGAGGAAAAAAAAGTTGGAGGTACCACACTTGCTGATTTAAAATTATGTTACAAAGCTAAAGTAAAACCAAAACAGTATGACACTGGCATAAAAACACAAACGTAGACCAATGGAACAGAATAGAGAGCCCAGAAATAAATCAAGACATATATAGTCAACTAATTTTGGAGCAGGGCACCAAGAGGACATAATGGAGAAAGAAAAAAACCTCTTCAATAAATGGTGCCTGGGAAAACAAAAATGTAAAAGAATGAAATTGGACCCTTATCTTACACTATACACAGAAATAAAATGAATAAAGAACTAAATATAAGATCTGAAACCATAAAAATCCTAGAAGAGAACATAGGGAAAAAGTTATTTGACATTGGCCTTGGCAATGATTTCTTGGATATCACATCAAAAGCTCGGGCTACAAAAGCAAAAACAAATAAATGGGACTACCTCAAATTAAAAAGCTTTTTAGCTTTTCCATTTTTCATTTATTTATTTTATACACTTTAAAATCTCTGGGTATTCTTTTTTAGCATCTTAAAATTTATTTTTATATGAGTGCCTGTAGATTTGCCGTATCCTTTAAAAAACAATTATTTTAATATATATTATAATTGTACATATTTTCAGTGTGCATATGGTGAAAGTCATTGGAGTGGAAGATATCAAGGAGCTTGGAAATTGAAAAGGAATTCAGAAGTTGTTGATGAACTCTGAAATTATCAGCATGGATGGTTGAATGGCATCATAGACAACTATCTAGAGAGACAGTACTTGCTTTACTTTTGGAAATCAGTGTGCTGGCATTAAAACTCAGGGACTTGAAAATGATGGACACAGCCAAAGAATATAGTATAGTGCCTGGGGTGTAGGGAGTGGAGGGAGATATTCATGCATTCTATAATCTGGCAAGCATAAAATAATGCAAAAACGAAACGACTACCTATTCTTTAAGTTTTGTGAAGGGTAGAAAATGGTAAGGAGTGAAGCAAAGGGCTATGTTTATTTCTTTGAGGTCTTCACTTTTCCCACACAACAAGAAAATTGTTGGTAAAATCTTCTGGGCTGTCTTCTCTCCCACTTACTAGAATAGGACTATTGCTATTCTTTTTTATGAGCATTTATTGGAATACGGTGATGGTGCTACACTCTAAGGCAGCGTTGTCCAACAGAAAAATATTGTGAGTCACATACATACTGTACATTTTTAGTAGCCACATTAAAAAAGTGAAAAGAAACAAGTGAAATTCACATTGTGTTTTATTTAAACTACTATATCTAAAATATTATTATACCATGTCATCAATATAAAAATTATTAATGCAATCGATTGCATTTTCTACTAACTCTTCAAAATTTGGTGTGTGTTTACAATTGCAGCACACCTCAACTTGACTAGCCACATTTTAAGTGCTCAACAGCTAAATGTGACTAGTAACAATTGTATTGGACAATGCAGTTCTAAGGATTGAGATATTTTAAAAATCAAGAAACAATTTTTGTTCAGTAGAAAGTTACAGTATAGTTGACAAGTAAGATTCATACAGAAAGCTATCTATACATCTAGCAATCATTTATACTTTAGATCTTTCAATCTACTTATTTGTTTCTCAACGTTGTTGCAAAAAAAAAAAAATCTGAAATGGCTTGCATTAAGATATACAAGGTAAAAAAAAAAAAAAAAAAAAAAAAAAAGCAAAACCCCAAAAGGTGAACAAGTATTGATTTCATGTTCAATTTATTTAAAGTCTAATACTACTTGTCAATTTGGCCTTCCGAGGAAATGCATCATATATTTTTAGTTGAGCTTCATTTTAGAAGTGACTAGAGGTTGTGAGTTGGGGAAAATAATTAACTTACCCTGCTAAGCTCACACATCAATTAGGTAGCAGAGCTGGGAATAGAAAGCATAGTTTCCTCTTCTAGATGCACTGGGGAAGCTGCATGGAAATCTGGAATCCCTCACTTCTGTCAAATGCATATCCTGTTTGTGTCTCATAACCTGAATAAAGCTGATTACGTAACCAGGTTTCCCTGGCAGGTGTGAAACTATTTTTAGGAAAGATGTGTCATTGCTTAGAAGTGGATTAAAACAAACAAACAAACAACCTATGGGTTGTTAGTCTACATAGAACAGGTGAGGCTGATCAAATTTCCCCCATAGTGGATGAGTACAGTATAAGAAATATCAAGGCTAATTGAACTGTGAACCATTGATCATTGTTTAGAGAACAAATGAATCTTTCTCTGCCTGGTGGAGGAGGATGGTAACATTTCACTGCTTGAAACTCACGAGACTTTTAAAAACATGTATTTTTGGTGTTCAAATTTTAGGTCCTCCACCCGATGTTGTCTCAGACAAAATCTACCAAATCAGCAAAACGATTGAGGAATATGCTATATGTCCCGATCTCCGAATCGACCTATCTCGACTAGGAAGACAAGAATTTGACCTAGAGAACAAATTCAAACCATTCAGAGGTAACAGAGATTTTATTTTGAAGAAGTCAGAGTAACTATGTGGGTGGGGCTGACTGGTTTCTGTAGGGAAGTAAACTCATGAAAATTATTGCATTGTTAATCTCAGGGGTGACTCGATAAATGTGTGTAAACTTAATATGGTGTAGAGAGAAGACATGAGAGCAGCCAAGATATTCAGAACTGGAAACTTTCAAAAACCACTTCCCAAACTCGATATCATTTTCAACATAGGAAAAGTTTTATGGTTGACTTCATTATAGCATTCCAAAAATAGGCTGTGAATTGCCAAAACTTGTCTAAGCAATTAAGATGAAGATGCTGGAATGCCTTAGTTAAGAAGAAACCTAACAAGTCAATGGGTTATTAAATTTCTCATGAAAGGTAGGAGTTTCTTTTCCAAGCCATAACCAAGCTTGGAATAATTATGCATCAGCTTATTGAATGCATAATTATTGATCACCTGCCCTATACCAAGCACCGTGTTAGGAGATTTTACAAAGGAATTCAGTAACTACCAAATATATTTAGGCAAGTGATTCAAAAATTAAAGAACCAAAATGAGATTGTCAAAAATATTATCTTATATTGTAAAGCAAATATAACTTCTACAGTATTCAGAAGATAGCTTTTTGTTTTATAGATTAATTTTAGACCATATGACAACAACATTAATAACATGTATGTATACAACATTTTCCCCCTATATTTTATCATATTGCTTTTTCCTAGAAGGCATAGAATAGTAATAGATCTAACATGTTTTACTTTTTTAGTGCTTCTATAAGCTTGAATGCAGTTTGTGTTAAGATGGTATCCTCATTTTAGAAGTAATTTAACTTAGCCCAAAAGAGGAAATACCTGGTTTGTGTCCATGTGATATTTTAGGGATAGAGAAAAGATTAAAATGGATTGTGTGGGGGTCACAGTATTTGCCCAATGTTACCAAATCTTTCTTGAGAAGTTTTGAGTCAGTTGTTTGCTTAGGTAATGAGCAGAAATTTACAGAGAGCCATGATACTCACTGGAAGCAACAGTGCCTGCTTTTGCTAATCTAGCTGGGAGAATGCATAGGCATATGTGTGCACACGCATGGGATGGCTGGACAATTAAAGGCAAGGGGTACATTATATTAAGCAAAATGATTTCAGTACGCTGATTACATATGGTTGGAAGGACTAGGCTTATTTTTGGCATCTTCACAATTTTTATAGTTGTCCAAGAGACCCGAATCTTCGTGGGCTCTCATTCAGGCTCATTGCTGCAGCCACATTGCTAGTTGAATGAGTTTTCTAAAAATGTTACTGATACCAGGAGATAGGTAGAGGGATTCCCTGGCTTCCAAGAATTTGGAGATAATCGTTTGGGATAATTTATGTGCTGTATTCTTGCTGGTTCAAGTGTTGAGCAAAGCTTGAGTTAATTAGGAACAAATAATTCCTTTGCATTTCACTTTAAAGTGTCAAGAGCATGAACTATATGATGTGAACTTTCAATTTTTACTGACTTCTTGTTCCCTCGTTTTTCACATTTGTTTGGTACTGTGTGTTACCCATTGTAAATACCAAATGTATTTAGGCAAGTGGTTCAAGAATTGAAGAGCCAGAATGAAATTGTCAAAAACATTATCCTATAATGTAGAGTGAGTAAAACTTCCAAAGTACTCAGGGCATAACCTTTTGTCTTACAGATTAATTTTTTTATGGTGGTAAAATATACATAACAAAATTTACCATTTTAACCATTGTCAGGTGTACACTTTATACAGGTTAATTTTTAATTACTTCATAGATTATTATGCTCCTCATGTAAAAAGATAATTTAAAAGTATCCATGTTACAAATATAATTATATTTGAATGAACACATAGATTACATTGACTTAAGTGTAAGAAAAAATATTTTTAGATATGTATTTGATCAGATGAAGGGATAATATTATATGGCATATTAAGATCTCATCCATTAAATATCACACCTGGATTTACTAAAAATTATTGAAAGTGGGTTGGTAATATCTTCAGTGCAAGTTTAAAAGTATTTCAGGGTTTCAAAGTAGTATGTATTTGAAAAATCTGAAAACAATATACATAAGTTTCAAAATTTAGCTAAGAATTTAAAAAAGCAGGGCTCCTGGACAAATTTTAGCACCTAAAGAATTGATTTACTACTTCTTGGAAAAGTACTTTCTGAGCATTAATTATACACTGATTGACAAGTATGAAAAATGTATTCTGAGCTTTTTGGTATGTCACATAAATGAATAAAACTTTTTGGATTCTTGGTTACTGGGTGGTGCTAGATACTGGAAAGCATTTGTGTTTAATGAGAACTTCTAGATATTTGCCATTCACTTGGAAATTGGGTGCTAGATTGGGCATGAATGAGATTTCACGCAAACCCAGGAATATATTCATCCCCAATTCTGCACTCGAATCTGGTAGGCACAATGGCATTTGGAAAATAGGGGTCACTACTGAGGTCACTTGCTGATTGGTTTCATACCAGCTGAGTCAGTCTTTGGCCAGCCCCCACAAGAAAGGCAACCGGATATGCCAAAATACCTCTAAACATTGAGATGTGGGCTGTGTGCGTTGTTTTGGGAGGGGAAGTGGGAGCAGGAGTCACAGGGCACATTTTTATCTTAATTTATTCTTGTGGTTGATATTTTCCTTGCAAAGAAGAATTTATAACTTGGTATCATTTATACCCATTGAGCACCTGAAAAGCTTGTAGTATCTTGATTGTGCCCTGATTTGTGATTTTTGTCAACAAATGGGCACTTCGCTTCCCACATCATGTGTAGGGATATGATGGGCTTGTGACCAGAATTTCATGCTGTTAAGGTAGTGATTCTTTTTATGCTTCCAAGTATCTTTCATGGGTACAGTCAATGACATTTTCCTTTGTTTTTCTATCTTTAGTGGAGATAGTGGACCCAGTGGATATGTATCTTAACCTCCTTCGGACCATCTTTGACTTTCATGCCATCAAGAGTTTGCTGACTGGGCCCAGCCAACTGAAGATTCGCGTTGACGCAATGCATGGAGGTAAGCCTGTGATTTTCTCCAAATCAGTGGGCAGGAAATATTGAGACCTCTACACCTGTTGGGTTTCAGAGGTTAAGAGGAAAGTTGGATTCATAGATATTCACACAACATGTGTATGTTCAGATATTTGGAATGCTCTGGAAAACTTCAGGACCCTTATTTCTGTCTTTGGATGTAAATGAAAACAAAAGTTGAACAAATGAGTTTGAGGCTATGCATGTTCAAGTGTGGAGTATAGTAAAACTGTTATTTATTTGATCATATGCATGGCATAGTTTAAACAGTCAAATAAATAGTTCAAGATTTATTGTGAAAAAAATCTGTACCCAACTCCTATCTTCCCCCAATTTGTTACCTTCCGGAGTTAAATTTTTCCATTTTTTCAGCTGTTTCTTTTTTGTATTTATCTCCCTATCATTAAATATTATGAATATACAGACCCTTGTTGATTTTTCAGTTTTGAGCATTACTGAATTCATACTACAGGAACTGGAGCTGCAGCTCTTTTTCACCCTCTCCACCCACCACCCACCTCTCCACCCACCCTTTCCACCCACCAGTTAGGGAATCCTAGCATGCTTCCCTAATTATATCATCAGTTTGGTAAGATCATTATCTAGTGTTTACATTACCACAAGACTGCTGAGCCATGCAATATGCTATAATTATATTTCCTTTACAGTACAACTTTTTGATTTCCTTGGAAACAGCAATTATCTTGTTTTCTCATTGCTTGCTTTTAATCAAGTATGTTTACCACTCTTAATCCTCAAGCTCTCCGCTAATGTCTAAATCTTCCTTCACTTCATTTTCCTGGAGACTTTGATCTGCCCCACTCTGCCCTGGTTGCTCTCTGAGCATGCTGTCATCATGAAATCTCCCTTTATCACCATGGTAGTAATTCTTTTTACACATCTCCTATGTTAAATGTCCTGTCCCCTGGTTTCTTTGTCTGACACCTTGATCTACTCGCACATTTTGGAGGAACACATTCTCCAGGAGCTCAGTGAGAGAAAGCTCATGGTAGGTAAATATTTTGTGTATTGTATATCTGAAAAGGCCTTTTATTCTACGCTTGCCCTTGATTAATATTTGACTGATATGGAAATCTAAGTTGGATATTGTTTTTCTTCAGAAGTTTGAGGGCATTGCTCTACTGTGTTATAGCTATTATATTAAACTTGAGAAATCCAGTGCTATTTTGATTTTTAATCCATTGTCTTTCCTTTTTCTTCTCTGGAAGCTTTTAGGACCTTTGACTTACCTTCAGTGTTCCTCTGTTTTACAATAATGGATCTTAGTGTGGGACTCTATTATATCGGACACCTGATGGACCCTTTCAGTCTGAACACTTGTGTCCTTTAATTCTGGAAAAGTTTTTGAATTACTATTTAGTAACCATTCTGGTTATTTTTACTACTGAATTGATCCTTTAATTATTCTATTTCCCCTTCTCCTTCCCAGTTTTTCATCTCTTTATTTTGTTCTACTTTCTGGGAAATTTCCTTGACTTTATCTTCCAGTCCTTTAGTTCTACCATTATATTTTTAATTTCCCAAAACTTTCGTTTGTATTTTCCAAAGATTCTCTCTTGTAAAAACACATCCTAGTTATGTTTCATGGATACCATATCTTTTTAAACTTAGGTTTACTGAGGTATAATTTATACACAGTAAAACTCACTCCTGGTAGGTATACAGTTTGATAAGATTTGACGAATATATACAGTCATGTAACCACTATCACAATCAAGATTGAATATTTCCATCACCCCAAAGAGTTTTTTGCAGCCCTTTGTAGTCAAACCTCTCCCCTTCTCCCCAGTCCCTGGCAACCACTCATCTGCTTTCTGCTCCCATAGTTTTGCATTTTCCAGAAAGTTATATAAATGGAAGCATACAATATGTCACCTTTTGCTTCAAGCTTCTTTCACTCAGCATAATAATTTTGATACACATTCTTGGTGTTGCATGTATCAGTAGTTGTTCCTTTTACTGCTGAGTACAATTTTATTGTGTTGTCGATATACCACCATTTGTTTATCCATTCACTGGTTAATGAAAATTAGATTTCTTTTTCTTCTAGTTGTTGGCTATTGTAAAGAAAGATACTGTGAACATTCATGAACAAGTCTGTATGTTTTCATTTGTCTTGGGTAAACAGCTAGGAATGGGATTGCTGAGTCATATGATACGTGTATGTTTAGCTTTATAAGAAATGGCCAAATCATTTTCCAAAATGCCTGTTCCATTTGCACCACTGGCAATGCATGAGGGCTCCAGTTTATCTGTATCTTCACCAATACTTGGTACTGTCAGTCTTTTCCATTTTAGCCATTCTACTCTATCTTGTTAATCTCTATTAGGATATTACTGATATATTTTAAAAAGTTTTCTTCTCCCTGTATAATTTTTGTTTCCTCCAGGTTTCTCTTTACTTTTTGTTTATTTTCACCTCATCTCAAATACATTCCTCAAAATTTTGGTGATCCTTGGCTTTCTGGCATATTTAAGAATGAGGCACTAAAAATCTGCTGGGAGCTCTGAGCCTGCTGTGGGTCTTCTCCATGGGCCTTTCTCTAAGGGCTTCTGGCTAGGCTGTTCTGTTCTTTCTTGTTGGGCTGATCATATTCCTCAGGAAAAGAACTTTCAGGTTCTTGCCTTAGCATTATCTGGCCTACAGGGAAGACAGCTTTGCTTTTTTTCCAAATAGTATGAGCAATGTTTCTGGGTTTCAGCCTCATTGCCTGGTTTATACTGTATGTCCATCTTTGAATCAATTGCTCTGGCTAGAAGATGGAGGACGCTGATTGCGCAGACCTAGGTCACCTCCTTAGCCTTGGGGAGGTGGGATTTAGCCATACCCAGACCCCATGAACTGAGATGGGGAAGGGAGTTTTTCTCCAATAGAAATCCCAAATGCTGTATCCAGAGGAAGAGGAAATGTGTGCTGGGCAGGCACAATCAAGAGATGTTCACTATTGGAGGATTGTGTGTTGTATTGGTGGAAAATAAGTGGAAAGCAATATCTTTCAGATATTTCAGCTAGGAGGATTACATGCTGTTCCACAAATGTGCCTTATGTTCTACCTCAGGCTCTGTTCCCTTGCTCATAATGTTCCTTCGATTTAGATGGGCTTCCCACTCCAAACCCAAACACTTGCCAACTTTATATTATTCCGTCAAGTTCCACCAGAAATGCTGCTTCTTCCTTGAAGCCTTATGTGTGGTTATTGCTTCTCTGAAGCCGTTGGATATAATTATTTCATCAATGTGCATTGTTTAGTCTTACCACTGCAGTCATTCATTTGCAGCTTTGACTCATCCCACTACTATATTCCAAGCCCAGGAATGTAGAAACTATGTGCTTTGCATCCCTTCAATATGATCCCTTCATTTCCTAGCAGAGCAGCTCCATATTGCATACTCCATAATGTTCATTGAACTGGAAAATACTATTCTTTGGCATGTATTTTGGTAAAATGTGCTTGTTTTTATATGCTTCAGTGGTTTATAGTGTTTAATTATATACTTGGCAGAGTCCAAATGATTGCAGAGACAAAGAACATTGCTAGAGCCCTTTAATGCTTTTGCATATATTCAGCTAAAGCTTTTAATACATGAAAAGCAACAGGCAATGAATCATTATTATGTAACTGATTTCTTTCTGGCAACCTTTTAGAAAAATTTCAGGTGAAAAAATGTATGTAACTAGATGATTGAATACATCTTCTGTATTCCTACCACAGTAACTGGCACATAGTAGATGCTCAATAAATAGTAGTTCAAGCAAATATTGTTCTATATTGTATCTTTAAAACGATTGTAAATTTATATTTTTCTTCTGGGTTATTAAATGGTGTTTCCTGTACTATTCAGAACAAAATACTCTGGGGAGAAGGTTCTGCAAATATTTAATATTGCTGTGTATCTATTTTTAGTTATGGGACCTTATGTGAGAAAAGTTCTGTGTGATGAGCTGGGGGCCCCAGCCAATTCTGCAATAAACTGTGTTCCCCTGGAAGACTTTGGAGGGCAGCACCCTGACCCAAACCTGACATATGCAATGACTCTTCTGGAAGCAATGAAAGGAGGAGAATATGGATTTGGAGCTGCATTTGATGCTGATGGGGTAAGTAGGAAAGCTCTCTGTCTGCTGACCCTTTGATCATATAATGAGCCATGCACTGGAAAGCAGAGAATTAATGAACACATCTGGAGCTAACATGTATGGGGCATGTGTGCCCTAACTGGCTCTGCATCTGCCCTTCTGTTTAATGACTAAGTATTGCAATTAAATAGCGATTACTTTTCTTAGTTCCAGATTTACATTATGGCATACAAAGGTTGTTTATTTAAAAATATATATTATTCAATAAATCTTTATTTATGGCTGGTGTTGTTGAAAGCACCAAGTTAAGAAATCAGCTATTTCTGCAAGAAGCAGTGTTCTCTATTATGTTTGGGAGAAAGAAAGAATTAGGTATTTGGGGGCTTCTAAAGCTTGAGCCACATTTCAACAGGTGGAACATATTCCTGGTGTGTCAAGATTCTGGGCCCTTGGTACTCAGAGATTTCGAAGAATGTTTCCCATGTTCTCTTTGGCCTCATTCAAGTTGTTAGATTGTTAAATATAAGACGGCAGTAAAGTGGATCGTGATGATTATGGGAATGGGCTGCTAGCAGATGTCCGATCATTTTTACGCATTCCTTCCTACAGGACCGTTACATGATCCTAGGCCAAAATGGCTTCTTTGTGAGCCCTTCTGACTCCCTGGCCATCATTGCTGCCAACCTCTCTTGCATTCCATGTTTCTGTCAGATGGGGGTCCGCGGGTTTGGGAGGAGTATGCCAACCAGCATGGCCCTGGACAGGTAAGCAAGGATGTCACCGTGAAAAACTTTATGGTAGACCTTTGGCGTCGATGTCTCCTTTGTTGGTTGCTGGCACTTATTCTCCCCTGCTCCATTTGGGAATGCGTTGAAAGCATGGGAACACGGTATAGTGTACTGGGTAGAAGCTGGAGAATCAGGTGGCCTGAGCTTAATTCTTGGTTCTGCCACTTACTAGCTGTGGGAATTTAGACTTATTTAGTCTCTGTGCCTCAGTTTTCTTATCTGTAAAATGTGGATAATAATAGTGGTATCTTTATATGGATTGTCATGAAGTACAAATGAGGTGCTTCATGTAGAACATTTAACATGGTGCCTGGTACATAGTAAATACTACATAAATGTTTAGCAACAGGACTTATTAACCTGAAAGTATGTATGTATAAGTGAGGGGAAAAAAGCATGGGTTTTGAGGTCAGATTATATTATGTTCAAATGCTAACTTATACCCTTATTAGCGCTGTACAAATAGAAAAATGATACTTCATAGGTTTATGGTAAGAATGAAACGAGACAGTGCATGGAAAATACCCAACAAGAGGTTCACTCAGTAGGGCTCTAACTAACCCTATTAGGTTTCATTCTTCTTGCTCTATCCATCCCTCTTGTCTATCACCCTATATTATAAAACATTGAATTTCAGAGTCTGACATTTTCAACCAGCACGTGTTATTATAGAAACAGTGTATGTGCCTGGTGGAAAGTTAGAAAACACAAATAAGAGAATGTAAACATCATATCCCCTACCTTGGGTTACCTATGTTAATAGAAAAACTTATATTCCTTACTGTATCTCTTTCTATACATATATGTTATACACATACAATTAAAATACATAATATAATATACATAATATATATACATATATAATTTATTTGCCTGTGATAATACCAAAGACATCAAAAAGTACATTGCTTGTAACCTGCTTTTTCTTTTCCATCAACAATTGCCAACTACCAATTAATAAATTTTGGCCGGGTGTGGCGACTCACACCTGTAATCCTAGAGCTTTGAGTGGCTGAGGTGGGAGGATCACTTGAGGCCAGGAATTCAAGACCAGCCTGGGCAATAGAGCAAAACCCTGTGTCTACAAAAAATTTTCTTTAATCAATGAGGTGTAGTGGCATGTTCCTGTAGTCCCACACCAAATGTTGATTAGGATAGGAAGCAACCAGAACTTTCATACATTGCAAACAAAAGTGTAGAATGGAAGACAGTTTGGCAGTTTCTTGTAAAATGGAGCCTACAGCTGACCAACATTCCATTCCTAAATATTTACCCAAAAATAATGGAGATGTGTCCACAAAAGACCTGTATAATAATATACATAGTTGCATGATTCATAATAGCTAATAACTGGAAACAATACAAATGTCCATCAACAGGAGATTGCAAAAATAAATTGTGATATATTTATATTTTCGTATACTACACAATAACAAGAAGGAATGAAATACTGACACATGCAGTGGGTGTGGATGAATAAAAAAAAATTAAATGATAAAAAGCCAGTAACAAACAAATACATAATATATAATTCCATTTCTGTGAAGTTTCAGAACAGGTAAACATATATGTGGCAATAGAAATTATTACAATGTTACTGTATGAGGGGTAGGAAGAAGGCACCGGGAAACATTCTGAGGTGACGGGAATGTTCTGTGTCTTAATCTGGGTGGTGGTTACATGGATGTGCACACTTTTCAAAACTCATTGAATTGTCCCCATAAGATGCATTTCACTGTATATAAATTTTACCTTATGAATGAATCAACACCATGAAAAAATAGCCACGAAATCCAGAAGATGAGATTCTACGGGACAAATTAGCCGGGTGTGATGGCGCACGCCTGTAATCCCAGCTACTTGGGAGGCTGAGGCAGGAAAATCGCTTGAACCCAGGAGACAGAGGTGGCAGTGAGCCGATACCATGCCATTGCACTCCAGCCTGGGCAACAGGAGAACAAGAGTGAAACTCTGTCTCAACAACAACAACAAAAATACTGAAGGGCCATAACACGTGGTTCTAAATGAGATACTACATTGGGCAAACCATTCAAAAAAGACATTCTGGAGACACTGAGGGAAAATTTCAGTATGATCTTAGTTTCAGATGACATAAAAATTATTTATTTGTTTATTTTAGAGAAAGGGTCTCACTCTGTTGCCCAGGCTGGAGTGCAGTGGTACGATCATAGTTCACTGTAACCTTCAACTGCTGGGCTCAAGCAATCCTCCCAACTCAGCCTCCTGAGTAGCTAGGACTACACATGCACCATCATACCCAGTTAATTTTAAAAACATTTTTTGTAGAAATGAGATCTTGCTATGTTGCCTAGGCTGGTCTCAAACTCCTGGCCTCAAGTGATACCCCTGCTTCAGCCTCCCAAAGTGCTGGGATTATGGGTATGAGCCACTGAACCTGGCTACTTTTAATCTTCTTATTAGTATCTTTTGATGAGCAGAAGTTTTAAATTTTGATGAAGTCTAGTTTATTTTTCTTATAATTAATGGATTATATGATTATTATATATGTCTTTGTCAACTACAAGAAATTTTTGCTTCCTCCAAGGTCAGAGAGATATTTTCTCTATATTTTCTTCTAGAGTCATTGCAGTTTCAACTTTTACATTTATGTCTAGAATGATTTTGAATTAATTTTTGAGGACGGTATAAGGTAGGGGTCGAGGTTCACTTATTTCCCTTATCCAGTTTTTCCAATCCCATTTTTAAAAAAGAATTTTCTTTCCCCTGAACAGCCTTGGCACCATTATTAAAAATCTGTTGACCGTATATATGTAGATCTATTTCAGGATTCTCTATTCTATACCACTGATCCATTTGTTGATTCGTATGTAAATATTACACTGAAATTAGGTGAGCTTCCCAACATGTTTTTCTTCTTTGTCAAATTAAAGGGAAATTATATATTCTAGGTCCTCTGCATTTTATTTCATTTTAGAACCAACATCTCAATTTCTACCAAAGCCTACTGGGATTTTGATTGGGATTATGTTGAATCTATAGAGCCATTTGGGGAGAATAGTATTTTAATAATCTTGAATCTTCCAGTCCATGAATGTGGTATATCTCTCTATTTAGGTTTTCTTTAATTTCTCTTATATGTATTTCAAAATTTTTAATGTAGAGATCTTATACAATTTTTGTTAAATTTATTTCTGAGTATTTTCTTTATTTTGATGCTATTATAAATGTTGTATGAATTTAATTTTCCAATTATTTGCTGCTGGTGCTTTTTTGTAAATTGACCTTGTATTCTTCACTAGAGGGGAGAAGAATCACCTACCTTTTGGATGCCTCCCACTCTACTTGTCTCCCTGAGGTGATATGGACCTTAAGTCCACGATGGTGAACTAAACTCAGTTTAAAATTCTTGCCTAGCAGCACCAAAGAGTGGTATGTGATTCCATGTTTTCTCCCATTTACCTTTGCCTACACCCTTCCCTTAAAAAAAAAAAAGACTCCGTAGAATTGTAGGGAACAAAGCAAAAATGGGACCATTTCTAGAAATTGAGAACTCAGAGTCATATAGGATCCTGAGTGATATGTAGGGTATTTAATAATATGGGAGTATATTTAACCCTTCCACTTATACAGAATCTTATAATTTAGAAATAATTTGTAACATATCAACTCACTTGATCTTTGCAATAATTTTATGAGGTAATTGAGATAGGCATTACTCTCCTCATATTAAAGATGTTGAACCAATGATCAGAGAGCTTAAGTGACTTGCACAAGGTCACACAGTGAATTAGAAATTGACTCAGGATTTGAAACTAGGTCTTCTGATAATAGGGTACTACTGTATCTGCCCAATAACTATAATTGGATCAAAAGGGTCCCTGATAAACCAGCTGAGAATATTGTCCCCTGTGGGCTAGCAAATAACTTTCCAAACCATGGCTAGGGGAGGCTGGTTTTACTCTGACAACAAAAACCATTTGTCCTTGTTTCTTGTGGAAATTTCCCAGCAGTTCTTGATTTCACTTTACCCCTCCTTCTCAATAAATCTCTGTTTCAGTCAGAAACCAGAGGCCTTGCTTAGAAATTTCACAAAGGACCTGTTCTGATATGTAAGTGACCATTTAAAAGGATTATTCATGCTTGCTGGTTGGGAATCAGAATTCTGTGGGGCTCTGACGTGGTGATTTGTTCTGGGTATTTGATCTGTTGTGTAGGTCCCTGGTGGATTCTCATGATGGACACTTTATAAGCTTCTTTCTTCCTGGGTAAAATCAAAGCAGCTTCAAAATTTCAACCTTGACAGTGGTTTCCCATATAGCTTATTTTTTTTTAATTAGTAAAATTATAGGAATGTGCCCATAAATGCCAGGCCCTGGAATAATAACAACTGAGGACACAGTTGAGACCCATTAAATGACACACTTGCCTAAACTCCTGGGATTCCAGAATAAGGGGAGGCCTGTACCCTTGAGGGTGATGAATTATTCAGACAAACTTTCATTGTTCACAGATAATTGTGGTTCCCCAAGGGAAGATTTTCAGTGTCTTTAATTTCTACTCTTACAGTGTCACTAAAACAAGGATTCCATTTAGCCCAGAATAATACAGTTTCAGCCTTGAAAATGGCATTCTTTTGGGGCTTTGTCATTCTGAATGTGTCTGATTTGTGGTTGCAGATGAATCTGTGTTGCTGAAACATTTTGGTTCAAATGATTTCAGAAGTAAAACACATTGAAAGTATGTTTGTGGCCTGAGGTCCGTCTCCACCCCGTGTAGAGGTATTAAATAATCCTTTGTGCCATCATCCTTCAACAATATTTATGAAGCACCCATCTGTGCTTGGGGCTGTGCCGAATTCTGTGCAAAACAAGGCAAACACACACAGCCTGAAGCCCTATTCACTAGACATATTTACAGTCTCAAACACGGCTAGCATCCTTGAATACATCCCAAGAAGCCAGATCTAAAAAGTATGTTTTGACTATGAAAAAGGCCATCCAAGGTCCACCACCCAAAAGCAGGGTGGTGAATGGATTAGTGCTCATCTACCCTCTATTTGCTCTTATGCCACCCCTATGGTTCACCATTTATCCACTCAAGAAATATTTATTAAGGACCTCCTATGTCCTAGACATGGTCCCCATGGCGGTGCTTTCAGTCTAATGGGGAAGACAAAGAATAACAAGTAAGGGAAACATACAGAAACACAAATTGTAACACAGGCTAGTGGAAATGAACTTGGTGCAGTACTCATTGGTGGGCATTGAGCATCTTGCTTAGATAGGAGATCCAGGGAAGGACTCTTGGAGGAGATTAGGCATAGGACCAAAGATCAGAAACAGGTATCTGGACCTGACTGTGATGCTGGGATTAGAAATGACACCCACACATGTGAAAACACTTATTCCTCAGAAGGTAGCCTACAGCTATTTGTTGCCAATCCCCAATCTAAAATATGTACTATAGCTTTATCTTGAACATACTCAGCTGATCGTTGGAATCCAGACAGTGTTAATCCTGCAAGTATGCAAGTATCTACTGATCTCTGGTGATCTCGATTCTTACCACGTCCTTTAGATCTGTGCTGTTTCATCTCCCAGATCAGTCATGATGGATGACAGTGGTGGAAGAGATAGTGATGTGAGCTCATATGTAATTACTCAGTCTCCCATACATTGCTTCTGCTATAGAATGATGGGAATTATTTTGCTTTAGCAGATAAATATGTTCAAATGTAACCTATATTAACATAAAAGAAAAAAAGAAGAAAGCCCTTTATCCTGTAAGTTATTGCCCTGAAACTCTGTATAGCTGATTCAGTTAGGATCAAGGCAGGAAAGAGATGGCACCCTCAAAAAGGTCTTACTAAAGAGAATTTAGTAATTGTAACTTAATAACCTGGTCTAAGGAACGGATGAGGTTAAGGAAACCAAAAAACACAAGAAGGAATGGGGAGGTACCTTAGCATCAGCAATAGCAGGAAGCTGTTAACACCCCTAGGACTAAGAAGGGTCCAGGGGAGAGGTCAGGGTGACCACAGCCTAGTGAGGTCTGGAGTTGTGAAAAGTGGGTGGTCAGACAAGAGCTGAACTTGGCAGGGGGGAGAAATGCCCCAACTTGTCTCTTCTCACCCTCCAACCTCCTGCTGGTGCCTCCTATAACCAAACCGCACTGGAAGCCAGAGGGCAGCCTATGGAGTTCCGCCTCCTGGGGAAGAGAACAGGGCATTTGATGAAGTGAGGACTTTGGGGTAGAAGGGGACAAAAAGCCACCAGCATAAATGGCACAATGGCCCATCTTTTTGCTTATTTCTACTTGCTTATCTCCTAGTCTCATCCTCTTCCCTCTTTTTTTGGACTTCAGGCATAGAGAGTCGAGTTAATCATACTCATCATTGAACAATCCTTTAATAATTGGTCTGATTGAAGGCTCATTTCTTATTACTTTAAAAATGATAATGCATTTATTTTCTGTCTGTTTGACTGCCCCACCATAGACAACCACAAAAAATGTGTTTGTTGGGTTTTGTGTATATATTTTTTGCATATATTTTTACTTAATGTGACTAGTACTATATAAGAGATTGTATTTGATTTCTTACCTTTTTTTCCACTAAAGACCACACTTTAAGATCCTCTTGATGGCTGTACATCCATCTAGGGTGTTGCTTCAAACTGCTGCTTATTTGTCCATGAGTGCATCCATGATATTTTGCCCTTGATTCCCTCAGCAATGAACACTCAGACTGCTTCTCACTTCCTATCACAGTGAATACTGCTGCACAGGCACCCTGTGGATATGTGTGAGAATCTCTTCAACACGTGTATTCAGAAGCAGAATTATTGGGCCAGAGGGGGTGTCTATACTTAATTTAGTCAATTTTAACCAAATACTGTCAGATTGCACTCCAGAATGCCCATCTCTTGCCTGCTTCTCCAACCAGTCTCTAAGTTCCTGCATCTTCAAATCCAGGCCAACACTTCATGTTGTCTAACTTTCTAATTTTTATCCAGTAGACTAGATAGAGAGTAACATACCATTGCAATTTTAATTTTTCATGTCTCACATTACTAATGAGCTTAAGCATCTCTTCATATGCTTGAGAAATTTGGGAGTTTCCTTTTCTATTAATTGCCTATTCCTGTCCTTTGACCATTTTTTTTTTTTTCTATTTAGGGTTCTTCTTTTTAGTCTGACGAATTTGCAGAAGTTCCTTGGATGATCTAGATACTAGACCCGTTGTCAGTTTTAGGCACTTCTAATTTTCATCTTTTATCTTTAGACAAAATTTTACTCCTGAGTTCGATAGCCAAATTGATATCAGTAGACAGATCTGTTATAGACAACTCAAATTTAAAATGTATAAATAGCAACTTTTCTAATTTTTCCTGAAAATTGTTTTTCCTGTGTTTAGTCTCTGCATGAGTCACCTATTATCTAAATAATAAACCTTGGAATAATCCCTCATTCCAGATGTACCACTAGTCACTGGGTTTTGTTAGAAGGATCCCTTAAATGTTTTTAAATCGTTATTTCTTCTCCATTCCTACATTTCCTTTTCTACTTTACGTTCTCATTATCTTTTGCTTGGACTATTGTAATAGTCAATAAACTATTCCCACTTCCTCTAGACTTCCTCTTCTTCATTTCCTCTTCTGTACTGTCCCAAGGGCAGTTGTTCTAAAGCAGAAAGTCGTGCATTTTCTTCCCTTGTTTAAAATGGGCTGGTGGGCTTTGAATGCCTGCAGGAGATTCCGTCTCCTGATTATACAACATGCATAATCTCCTGATTATAGAACACGCATAATCTCCTGATTATGAACACTTCACTCCTGCAGACATTCTTATCCTACATTCTAAACATGTCATGCTGCTTACAGTTCCCCAAATTCGATGCCCTCACATTTCTGTGCCTTTGCATGCACTTCTGTCCCTGAAATGTATTCCCTTTGCCCCACCTCATTCCACTTTGTTCTTCTTTATCTTTTATGGCTTGAGTCAAGCATCCCCTTCTCAGTAAGTCCTTTGATACCATGTTCCCTCCACCCCAACAGATATTTAAAAAAGTTAACTACTATGAGCTATCAACATGCTTCTTTTGACTTTTGTACAAAGAGACATCTGGTGATACTATCTGTTGATTGCAAAGAAAAATATACCCGACTAATAAGAAGAAAATGAATGGTGCATAATGACCCAATCTCCTTTGGATATAATAAAACTATGCCTGATTTGTGGTTTTCATTTACATTTAGGTGAGTTTGTAATGAGTTGGATTTTTAGTAATGATATGTGGGTACTGACGCTCTTAGCAAATACAGCTTAATCAATGTGAGATGAAAGGAAGCAACTGCATTGTAGTTATTTCCTAGTCGATAATGTAAAACTCCCCACAGCCTGAACTTAAGCGCAAGGTTGTTTATTCCTTGCCCTGGCAAATTGAATGAGGACTGGATTCATTACCAAGGCATTTACAAGACGCATAAGATGGCCTTCCTTTATGGTTTGTGTGTTGACCTACTGGAAAGGATGCTGAGACTGGCTCAAGTCTGTAATTGTGTGTTTCTAAGAGTTGGTGTCTAATGGGAAACTGATCTCAGGCCTGTAGTTAGTAAAAAGCATTTATGTATTAACTGGCTAGACTGAGAGGAATAAATTGTTAACACTTAAGACTATAAACTGTAGGAGATTTGGAGATAGTGGTTAAATCCTCTTGGAAATGCTGGATGCATCATCTTTTATTCAATTTTTCTGAGCCATCTTGGGTTTCTGCTATCTGAGTTAGTCAGAAAAACACTTAGATGAATGTTAAGTAACCCAAGTGCTAAAATATATAGTCGTCATCACTCTCCCATGAGAACTGAAAGACGAACCTTTTTTGGAAGTCAGCTCTCTTTTATCTGCTGTATTTGTGAAGACTCTTTGATACTCAGATTCTGTCTCGGGAAGGGCATTGTCATTATTTAGGGTGTCCAGCAGCCTATTTTCAGCCCTCCCACCGATGTGGCCCTTCTTGGTCTAAACAAGTCAGTTTGACCAGTGGTGGATGGATCCAATACTGAAAGAAGCTCCTTAGAATCGCCCTGTCTGATTAGGGATTCAAGGCTACTTTAAACTGGGGTTTCAATGCCATCCAGTCTCAGTGCCACCCAGTCTCAAACATGTGGCATGCTGTTGTTCTCCAACAGGAACATTAACTTCATGGCCTGCCTTTGTAATCTCAATTTTGGTCTTCCGAGGCTACATTTGGTTAAATAACCTCTCTCTTTTATTCCTTGTGACTTAAAATATTTATTCAATTTAAAAATCAATCCCATTGATTACTGCAAAGAGGCATGAGGTATATGTTTTGAGCTGATAAAAATGTTCCATATCTTGATTACAGTGGTAGTTACACAGCTATATATATGTGTGTGTGTGTGTGTATATTTGTCAAGGCTCATGAAACTGTACACTTAGAAGTGATGAATTTTGGCTGGGCACGGTGGCTCACGCCTGTAATCCCAGCACTTTGGGAGGCTGAGGCAGGAGGATCACTTGAGGTCAGGAGTTCAAGACCAGCCTGGCTAACATGGCGAAGCCCCTGTCTCTACTAAAAATGCAAAAATTAGCTGGGTGTGGTGGCGCAGGCTTGTAATCCCAGCTACTTGGGAGGCTGAGGCATGAGAATCACTTAAACCTGGGAGGCAGAGCTTGCAGTGAGCTGAGATCCTGCCACTGCACTCCAGCCTGGGCAACAGAGTGAGACTCCTTCTCAAAAAAAAAAAAAAAAAAAAAAGAAGTAATGAATTTTATTTTATATAAACTATACCTTGATAAAGGTGATAAAAATAATCAAACTCTATTTATTTAAAAATAAAACAAAGCATCTCTCTTGGAACTTCTTTTCTGACTAGGGGTAAGAATCATTGCTCTCTTTGAATGACTCTAGTTCCCAGCATAGAGGTTTGTATTTACTAGACCACCAATAAACATAGGTTAGGTTCAGGTGAGTTGAATTGTCTCTGGAATCACTGTTTACTGCTTTCCTTTTTGTTTGAACCAGGACATAAATATATGGCCTGCAATCTTGTCTTTGGAAAAGACATAACTTACAGAGTTGGAGGTTCTCAGATATCAGTCATTAGTCAAATTTATAGGTGATATAAAAGATATAAGGAAGGTAGTTTAGCCCGGCCTCTCAATCATATGCTCTGTCAAGCCACCAGAGAAGTTTGGTGCTTGACAACGTTTTAAAATGAAGGAGGATAATGTTAAGTCATCTTAGGCCTGAAGGTACTTCTGGAGTGAAAGAGCATTGCAGTTCTTGTGTGTGCTTTATATTTCAAAATGTATTTTGTAGCTCTCCCCACCAAAAAAGTTTCAAAATGGATTTCAGCTTCAACTTTCTAGGGTAGTGTTGAGCTGGGTCTATTGAAATACTGCTTAAATGCTTGCTAAATATCACTGATTTCACTTTACCTGTCATGCTGAGGGAAAGATAGTATCTAAGATAGATGTGCAGGGTGAATCAAGATGCTGCCTGAAAGTTTTGTGTGCTCAGGAAAGCATTTTTATTTACAAGTGAACTCTATTACAGCAGAGATCCCCAACCCCAGGCCACATAGCAGGTGAGTGAGCATTACTGCATGAGTGCCACCTCCTGTCAGATCGGTGGCAGCATTAGATTCTCATAGGAGAGCAAATCCTACTGTGAACTGTGCATGTGAGGAGGCTAGGTTGCATGCTCCTTATGAGAATCTAATGCCTGATGATCTGTCACTGTCTCCCATCATCTCCAGATGGGAACCATCTAGTTTCAGGAAAACAAGCTCAGGGCTCCCACTGATTCTACATTATGGTGTGTTGTATAATTATTTCAGTATATATTACAACGTAATAATAATAGAAATAAAGTGCACAATAAATGGAATGTTCTCGAATCATCCCCAAATCATCCCCCTCCCCCAGTCTGTGGAAAAATTGTCTTCCATGAAACCGGTCCCTGGTGCCAAAAAGGTTGGGGACCACTATGTTATATAGTATGTTGTTTGATTGTCATACAAACCTTCAGAAGTATTTGAGGCAGGCTCTATTATTGACATTGTATTTACAGAAAAATATGATGATGAGACGTTAAGTAATTGCCCAAGGTCACACAGAATAAATTAGTCAATATTGGTACCAGATTATCTGGCTCAAGCCTCATAATCTCTTCACTATTCCTTATTTGTGAGGGCAGGAAAAGTTCTGATTATACTCTGAGTGAAAGTCATTCGTGTGGGTTGGTGTGGGGGTAGGAGTGGGGGTAGGGAGAGAGACCTGTATTACCCCCAAGGTGGTAGATAACATCAGATAAGCAGAATTAATTTCAACCCAATACGTCTGTAATTTTGACGTTGAATATCACTACTGTTTCTTAAAACTCTGAAAGAAGCAGTCCTGGCTTTAACTTAAGACTTCCAGGAAAATGTTGACCGTAGTTCAAGGTAAGGTTGGAAATTTACATCTTTGCCTCAGGATCTGCTTGAAGATCATCAGCAGCAGCTGCATTAAAAAGTATTTATTAGGCTTCAGCAGCTTTTCTCCCTTATATTCTGGGTAAAGTGGGTTAAGCAGGTATGATTCCTTCTAGAGGTTGTTTTGTTTTGTTTTGTTTTGTTGATGAAGTCTTGCTGTGTTGCCCAGGCTGGAGTGCAGTGGTGCAGTCTCGGCTCACTGCAACCTCTGCCTCCTAGGTTCAAGCAATTCTCATGCCTCAGCCTCCCGAGTAGCTGGGATTACAGGCATGTGACAAAATGCCTGGCTAATTTTTTTGTATTTTTACTAGAGACAGGGTTTTGCCATGTTGGCCAGGCTGGTTTTTAACTCCTGGCCTCAAGTGATCCACCCACCTTGGCCTCCCAAAGTGCTGGGATTAGAGGTGTGAGCTACTGCACCCAGCCTAAGTTTTAAATCTGAGATAGACAACACTGATGACCAGAAACATAAAAGATATCGATTAAGTACAATGAGATCCTCTAGTAAATAATGTGTTAGCAGTTGGATATGAGATGCCCGAGCCTAGGAAAAAATGAAAACAAATCTTGTCAGCCCTATCTATATGCCCTACACAGGTGAGGGCGGAATCCAGACCTGGGAATCCAGTCATCTCATCTCTGATCAAGTTGCTGCCTGATGATTAAATTTGTCATTTGGAGTTCCAAGTTCTTTTAGAGTCCCTGATGGCATTGGTGGTTTATATTCTAGCATGAGGGAAAACTCCTTGTAAGTTGATGCCTGTATTTAAGAATGCAAGATCCACCAGGACTCACAGAGAGATCATATCACTTGGGATCTTTGTGCAGCAAATTAGAGAAAACTAGCTGAAATGGGGCCTAAATAGCAAAAGGAATGTGTTGGCCCACATAACTGAAGTAGATTGGCCTCAGGTGAACCGTGATCCAGCAGCTCACGTGATACTACCATTTGACCTGGTATTCCCTCTTGTCTGCTTTGCCTTAGATGGTATCACTCTTATCCCTAGGCTCTGAGCCTCTGACTGTCTGGTCCAGATAGCAAGTGTCTGCAGGATTTCTAGACCCCATGCTCTTACACCAGCTTGTCTATGAAGATGGAAGACAAAGCTTTTCTTTCCAAGAAGAAACTGAAAACATCAACTCAAGTCTTGACTTTGGTTGGGGTTTGTACTTTCTCTGACTCATTGATTCTCTGGGGCTATAGATGATGGGATAGACTGACAGTCTTAAGCCTCCTTCCCCTCATTAGGTAGAGCTAGGAGGAGGGTCATTCCTTCCCAAACTAAATGACTAAGAATGGATACATTTGTCCTCCAAAGCAAGATCTTTCTTTTTTCCTTCCAGAAAGAGTAACTGCAGTAATTAGGACCCAATTGATGGCAAAGAGGTATGATCTAGGTGAGTCCATTGGGGTGCAGTTCTGGAGGGGGAATTCAGGACCTTCTTCTTACCTCCTCCTACCCCTGCAAATACTCTGAGACTCACTAATAACTGACAGTGGTATTCAAATTGGAACAGTGGTTCTTGCCTCTGACCTTTGCATGTGCTCAAGTAGTCATCTGTCCTTCTTTCTCATCCTCTCCTCTTTATCCCTTTCTTCCTTCTTCCCACCCTTTCCCTCCATCTCTATTCCTCCCTCCTTCCCTTCCCTTCTCCTTCCCTTCTCCCTCCTTCCTTCCTTCCTTCCTTCTTTTCTTATTTTCCCTTCCTCCCCACCTTGCCTACCTCTCACATTTCCATTTTCCAAAAAACCTTTTTTAGCCCCTTTTGTGTGCCAAGCACACTGCATGGTACTGGATATTCCTGATGGAGCTCATCTTCCCTTCCATGTTCCCTTTTCCTTTAGCAAACTTCAGTGCCAACAAAATGTGTTAATATTCTCTGTGTAAGGTGTTCTGCTAGATTCAGGGAGGTCCGTGGCTTCAGCGTGAATCTCAAGGATAGAGCTGGGGAGTGTTTTTAAATCATGATGACATTGTTCATAAAGATTGTCTCACACAGATTCTACTACCTATATTTTGGGGTGGGAGGGAGAGACAGGGAATGTAGTTTAAGAAAAGCAAGCATTTATGTCTGCCAGTGTACTCAAATGAGCTCATGTACGAAGTGGGACATGGAACTCGCTGACCTTTATTGGCCTCTGCATTCAGACTACCTGGGGTTGAATTCTAACTCCTCTGCCTTCTGACTTTATGACCTTGGGCTGTTTACCTAACTTCTCAGGGTGTCTTAGTCTATTTTTGGTTTCTATAACAGAATACCTGAAACTTGGTAATTTATGAAGAAAAGGAATTCATTTCTTACAGTTATGGAGGCTGAGAAGTCCAAGGTCCAGGGGCATAACAGGTGAGAGCCTTCTTACTGTCGAGGACTCTGCAGAGTCCCAAGGTAGTACAGGGGGTGAGGGGGCTGAGCATGCTAGCTCAGGTCTCTCTTCCTCCTCTTATAAAGCCACCAGACCCACTCCCATGGTAACTCATTAATCCACTAATCCATGAATGAGTTAATCCATTCATGAGGTCAGAGTCCTCATGACCAAATCCCTTCTTAAAGCCCCCACCTCTCGATACTGCCACACTAGGGATGAAGTTTCAACAGAAATTTTGAAGGGGATAAACATTCAAACCATAGCACGGGGTCTCGTACTGAGGATTAAATTAGGTTATATATATATATATAGTGCTTAGAGCAGTGCCAGTCCACAGTATGCGTTCAATGAAGTTAGCTATTATTGTCATGGCGATGGGGCTTTATGGATAAGAGAGTGAAGCATAGGCAGTGGATTCTCATGAGTAGTCTCCCGTGCTTCCACATTAAGGACTAAATGTTGGCCAGTGGCTGTGCTCAGGCCCCGTCTTCCACATGTGGATGCTAGTGAGGCAGGGGTGCTTTCTTGCTGTGTATATTCACATTTCAGAGTCCCTCAGAGCTTCCAGAGGACTCTGCTGTGTGAACCTCACATATCTCTATTTTATAGTTTTTCAGATTACTTTGTAAATAATTATTGTTAATTTTCTTTAGCTTTTTAAAAATATGTATTAATATATTGAGCCTTTCAGTTATGACCTAGGAATAGACCTATGTTTTTTTGGGGTGGGGAAGGGGTCCGTCTGTTGCCTAGGCTGGAGGGCAGTGGCACAATCACAGCTCACTACAATGAACTTCCAGGCTCAAGTGATCCTCCCATCTCAGCCTCCCAAGTAGCTGGGAACACAGACATGCACCACCCTACCTGGCTAATTTTTTATTTTTATTTTTTGTAGAGACAAGGTCTCACTATGCTGCCTAGGCTGGTCTCAAACTCCTGGACTCAAGCAATCCTCCTGCCTCTGCCTCTCAAAGTGCTGGGATTATAGGCGTGAGCCACCATGCCCAGCCCCTATTGCCTTTTGATCCATACTTTTTGATTAATATCCTCTAAAACACATGAAAATTCATTGTTCCCTCTGTTAGGTGCTTCCATAGAACACATATAGGACCCTAGAAGTCCCGTCTCTTTAGAAAAATTATCTTTCTGGGAAAATACAGAGTTTCTTTTGTAACACATCTGTGTCTCTGTATGCTGGCCAAAAGCCTCAAACCCCCGAACAGACCTGAAATGTTTATCCCTACCACTACTTCTGATAATAGGGGTTTGACTTTGTATTGCCCACACATCCCATTAAAACATATAATGTGATTTGTGCGCATATTGTGAGCATTTGTTCATTTTATAACCTGTTTAGTAGTTCAGCCAAAAGCAACAAAAGTGAAATAAGAGAAACATCCTGAGCAAAAAGAATTGCTCTTTGATATACCTGTGCACTGGCATGAGAGGACAGAGGAGAGATTTGTGAAAGTGGACTCCTTTGTTATTAATATAACACCGGCTACTTTCTTTAACAATTAACATCTCAACCCCAATTTATCATTATTGTGGCTGTTTTTTTGCTTTCATAATGACTTCAGAAAAATTCATAACATCATCTGGAGTCCCTTTATCTGCAAAGCCATTAGTCAATTTCACTGGTACTCTAGGGAGAGACTTGGGAAGTGAAAGGTGGACATTTCCCTCCAGATAGGGTTTCTTTACATGACTCTTATCAAATCAGGTGGGTGTTAGGAGCCTGAGAAATGTGAGCGTGAAGAAATGTGAAATGTGAGATTTGGACAAGGTCGTTTGGATTTAAAGAGGAAATTTCCATCAAGGGCCAACTCCTAGAGGAGATCACAGAGCAGAGGCTGGGGTGTGGCTGCAGGTAGGCATGCCATTGAGCCAAGGTGGGCTGACTCGAGGAAGAGCTCAAGCAGATGCTTTAGAACAAAGCATAAATGTCTTCTTTTGAGAAGTGTCTGTTCATATCCTTCGCCCACTTTTTGATGGGGTTGTTTGATTTTTTCTTGTAAATTTGTTTAAGTTCTTTGTAGAATCTGGATATTAGCCCTTTGTCAGATGGGTAGAAGCCAAATCATGAGTGAACTCCCATTCACAGTTGCTTCAAAGAGAATAAAATACCTAGGAATCCAACTTACAAGGGATGTGAAGGACCTCTTCAAGGAGAAGTACAAACCACTGCTCAACAAAATAAAAGAGGACACAGACAAATGGAAGAACATTCCATGCTTATGAATAGGAAGAATCAATATTGTGAAAATGACCATACTGCCCAAGGTAATTTATAGATTCAGTGCCATCCCCATCAAGCTACCAATGACTTTCTTCACAGAATTGGGGAAAATTGCTTTAAAGTTCATATGGAACCAAAAAAGAGCCCGCATTGCCAAGACAGTCCTAAGCAAAAAGAACAAAGCTGGAGGCATCATGCTACCTGACTTTAAACTATGCTACAAGGCTTCAGTAACCAAAACAGCATGGTACTGGTACCAAAACAGAGATAGACACTAATGGAATGGAACAGAGGCCTCAGAAATAACACCACACATCTACAACCATCTGATCTTTGACAAACCTGACAAACACAAGAAATGAAGAAAGCATTCCCTGTTTAATAAGTGGGGCTGGGAAAACTGGCTAGCTTTATTTAGAAAGCTGAAACTGCATCCCTTCCTTACACCTTATACAAAAATTAATTTATTTTTTTTTTTTGAGACGGGGTCTTGCTCTGTCGCCCAGGCTGGAGTGCAGTGGTGCGATCTCAGCTCACTGCAATCTCCGCCTCCTGGGTTCAAGTGATTCTCCTGCCTCAGTCTCCCGAGTAGCTGGGATTACAGGCACCCGCCACCATGCCTGGCTAATTTTTGTATTTTTAGTAGAGATGGGGTTTCACCTTGTTGGCCAGGTTGGTCTCAAACTCCTGACCTCAGGTGATCCACCCACCTTGGCCTCCCAAAGTCCTAGGATTACAGGCGTGAGCCACCACGCCAGGCCTAAACCCTTATTTAAGTAAAACTTATTTTCAGAAAAAAATGAATCTGAGGATGTGTTACATGTCCCCCTTTTACTTAGTGACAGTCCCAGGCACACTTGAGCTTGTCATTAACAATATTCATCAATTTAAGAGTTGATCAGAGAAGGTCATACAAGAATCCAATCTCAGTGGAATTAAAGGAAAAAATTTTGCTAAGCAGAAAATAAATGAGAACTGTACATTTAAAATAAATAAATGAACAGAAAGCCTTTCAAATCATACTAAACTAACTTATATCTGTGGCTACTACATTGTTGTTCTTTAATGCTTAAATAGGTAAAAGCACTGATGTTTTAGTTGAAACTACCAGCAGTAGGAATGCTTGCTCAGTAAGAGCAAGACCCCACTAACACAGTCATATTTATAAAGTCAAGGTTTAGGTGTCTGCCAGGGTCTGTTTTCCCTAAATCTATTACAAACAAATGAAAGCAAATCAGTAAATACTGTTTTAATGTACCTATACCGAGTCATAAAATTATTTTCCTCCCAAGTCAGGAAGAAACATAAAGTTGGTTAACTGAAAAAGAGAAAGTTTAATCATTCTGATTTTCATTCTGATGCTCTTCTTTAGACTATCTATTGCTGCTTTCTTTTGTAGCAGAACAGCTGATTTTCGGCCTAGGTTTTCATGATCTGATAAACCTTCACCATAGACAGTTTCTTGGAAAGAAACTTTGCAAGTGTCAGTTATCTTTAAATGTTCAGGAAGCTGTGTGGGTCTCAGACCCAGCTGGAGCAGAGCCAGCATGGGATTCTGAAAGCATTTGCAGGCTCTGAGATGGTTTTAACCTGTTCCTTGGCAGTGCAGCCCTTGTGTACACTCTTGGAAAGATACTAATGTTTACTTTCATGATGTAGAATGGATGAGCAGTGAAGGTTTCTAGGAAGGTTGAACACACTCATGCCCACTTTGGGACACAAGGAGGCAGATGCTATCATGGGAACTCTTCAAATAAGGTCATATGGTTTGGCTGTATCCTCACCCAGATCTCTTCTTGAATTGTAGTTCCCATAATCTCGTGTGTTGTGGGAGGGACTCGATGGGAGGTAATTGAATCATGGGGGCAGTTACCCTGATTCTGTTCTTGTAATAGTGAGTTTTCATGAGATCTTTACACTTGATTAATGTTAACTGTAGTTGTCCTACTGATCTATCGAACACCAAGTCTTATTTCTTCTAAGTGTATTTGTACCCGTTAATCTACTGCTCTTCATTCCCCATCCCCGCTACCCTTCCCAGCCTCCAGTAACCACTAGTCTACTCTCTATCTTCATGAGATTCACTTTTGTAGCTCCCACATATGAGTGAGAACATGCGACATTGTCTTTCTGTGCTTTGCTTGTTTCACTGAACATAATGACCCCCAGTTTCATCCATCTTGCTCCAAATGACAGGATTTAATTCTTTTTATGGCTGGATAATATTCTATTGTGTGTTTTTACCACACTTTCTTTTTAAATATTTATTATTATTTTGTAGAGACAGAGTCCTGCTATGTTGTCCAGGCTAGTCTCAAACTCCTGGACTCAAGCGATCCACCTGCCTTGGCCTCCACATTTTCTTTATTCATCCATTGATGGACACTTAGGTTGGTTCCATATTTTGTCTATTATGAATAGTGCTGCAATAAACATGCAAGTACAAATCTCTCTTCAATATATTGGTTTTCTTTCTTTTAGATAAATACTCAGTAGTGGAATTGCTGGATCATATAGTATTCTACTTTTACATTTTTGAGGAATCTCTGAACTGTTTTCTATAGTGGCTGTACTAATTTACATTCCCCCCAACAATGTGTGAGGATTTTTCTTTCTGTGCATCCTCACCAGCATGTTATTCCCTGTCTTTTTTGATAAAAGCTATTCTAATTGGGGTGAGATTATATCTCATTGTGGTTTTGATTTGCATTTTCTGGATAATTACTGATGTTGAGCATTTCTTATACCCTTTGTTCATTTGTCCTCTGTTGAGAAATACCTGTTCAGGCCTTTTGCCCTTTTAAAAATCAGATTAATGACTTTTTGCTATTGAGTTGTTTGAGCTCCTTATATATTCTGGTTATTTATCTTGTCAGATGGGTAGTTTGCAAATACTTTCTCTTATTCTATGGGTTGTTTCTTCACCTTGTTTGACTGTTTCCTTTGCTGTGCAGAAGCTTTTCAGCTTGATGTAATCCCATTTGTCCATTTTTGTTTTTGTTGCCTATGCTTTTGAGAACTTCAACAAAAAATTTTTGCCCTGACCAATGTCCTGGAGCATTTCCCCAATGTTTTCTTTTAGTAGTTTTATAATTTCAGGTGTTAGATTTAAGTCTAAATCCATTTGTATTTGATATTTGTACATGGTGAGAGATAGAGGTCTAGTTTCATTCTTCTACATATAGTTGTCCAGTTTTCCCAGTGCCATTTATTGAAGAGACTGTCCTTTCCCTGTTGCATATTGTTGGCACCTCTGTCAAAAATTAGTTGGCTGCAAATGGCATGGATTTATATCTGGGTTCACTATTCTGTTCAGTCGGTGTCTGTGTCTGTTTTTTATGCCAGTACCGTGCTGATCTGGCTACTATAGCCTTGTAGTATATTTTTAAGTCAAGTAGTGTGAGGCCTCCAGCTTCACTCTTTTTGCTCAAGATTGCTTTGGTTATTTGTGGTTCCATATAAAATTTAGGATTGTCTGCTCTATTTCTATGGGGAATATTGTTGGTATTTTGATAGGGATTACATTGAATCAGTAAACTGCTTTGGGTAGGATTGTCATTTTAACAATATTCTTTCAATCCATGAGCATGGAATAATATCTTTTCCATTTTTTGATTCATCTTCTATTTATTTAATCAGTTTTTATAGTGATCCTTGTAAAGATCTTTCACAGCTTTGGTTAAATTGATTCTCAGGGGCCAGGCACAGTGGCTGACACCTGCAATCCCAACACTTCGAGAGGCCAAAGCGGGAGAATTGCTTGAGCCCAGGAGTTTGAGGCCAGCCTGGGCAGCATAGTGTGACCTCATCTCTTAAAAAAAAATCAAAATATTAGCCAGACGTTGTGGCATGTGCCTGTGGTTGCAGCTACTTGGGAGGCTGAAGTCAGAGGATCGCTTGAGACCAAGAAATCAAGACTGCAGTGCTCACTGCACTGGTGACAGAGTGCAAAGCTTGAGACCAAGAAATCGAGACTGCAGTGCTCACTGCACTGGTGACAGAGTGCAAAGCTTGAGACCAAGAAATCGAGACTGCAGTGCTCACTGCACTGGTGACAGAGTGCAAAGCTTGAGACCAAGAAATCGAGACTGCGGTGCTCACTGCACTGGTGACAGAGTGCAAAGCTTGAGACCAAGAAATCGAGACTGCGGTGCTCACTGCACTGGTGACAGAGTGCAAAGCTTGAGACCAAGAAATCGAGACTGCGGTGCTCACTGCACTGGTGACAGAGTGCAAAGCTTGAGACCAAGAAATCGAGACTGCGGTGCTCACTGCACTGGTGACAGAGTGCAAAGCTTGAGACCAAGAAATCGAGACTGCAGTGCTCACTGCACTGGTGACAGAGTGCGAACCTGGGTGACAGAGCAAAACCCTGTCTCAAAAAAAAAAACAAAATATTCCTGAGTATTTTACATTCTGTGTAGATACGATAAATTAGATTGCTTTCTTTCTTTTTCAGATTGTTCACTATTGGTGTATATAAATGCTACTGAATTTTGTATGTTGGCTTTGTATCCTGCAACTTTACTGAATTCACTTATTACTTCTAATAGTTTTTTGGTTTTTAAAAATAGAAGATCCTGTCATCTACATTCAAAGCGAATTTGACTTCTTTCTTTCCAGTATGAACACCTTTATTTATTTTTCTTGACCAACTGGCCAGGACTTCCACTTTATGTTGAATGAAAGTAGTGAAAGTGCACACCCTTGTCTTGTTCCAGATCTTAGTGGAAAGCCTTTTAGTTTTTCCCTGTTTGGTATGATGTCGGCTGTGGATTTGTCATATATAGCCTTTATTATTTTGAGGTATGTTTCCTCTGTACCTGGTTTGCTGAGGGTTTTTATCAAAAGGGATATTGAATTTTATTGAATACTTTTCAGCACTTATTGAAATGATCATATGGTTTTTGTTATTGGTTCTGTTAATGTGTATCACATTTATTGATTTGCATATGCTGAACCATCTTTGCATCCCTGGGATGAATCCCACTTGATAATGTTGAATGATCTTTTTAATATCTTGCTGAATTCAGTTTGTTAATATTTTTTGTTGAGGATTTTTCTATCTGTGTTCCTCAGTGAAATTAGCCTATTGTTGTCTTTTTTTTTTTTTTTTTTGTGGCCTTATCTCGTTTTGGTATCAGGGTAATGCCTGCCTTGCAGGATGAGTTTGAGCATTCCTTCCTCTGCAATTTTTTTTTTTTTTTGAAGAGTTTGAGTAGAATTATTATAGTTTTTCTTGAAATGTTTAATAGAATTCATCAGATCCTGGACTTCTCTTTGATAGGAGACTTTTAATTATAGCTTCGATCTTATTACTTGCTATTGGTTTGTCGAGGTTTTCTCTTTCTTCGTGGTTCAATTTTGGTTGTATATTTCCAGGAATGTATCTTTGTCTTCTAGATTTTTCAATTTGTTGCAATTGTCTCTAATGATTCTTTGTACTCCTATGGTCTCTGTTGTTTTGTATCTTTTTTGTTTCTGATTTTATTTATTTGGGTCCTCTCTTTTTAGTTAGTCTTGCTAAAGTTTTGTCAGTTTTTTTTAACTAAACTTGTTTTGTTGATCTTCAGTAATGTTTTAATCTCAATTTCATTTATTTTTGCTCTGATCTTTATTATTTCCTTTCTCCTAGTAAATTTGGGTTTGGCTTGGTCTTGCTTTTCTAGTTCCTTGAGATGCTCCATTATTAGGTTGTCTTTTGGAAGTCTTTCAACTTTTTTGATGTAGATGTTTATTGCTATAAACCTCCCTCTTAGTACTGTGTTTACTGTATCCCATAGATTTTGATATGTTGTGTTTCCATTTTTATTTGTTTTGAGAAATTTTTAAATGTTCTTATTTCTTCATCAACTCATTGTTTATTCAGGAGCATGTTGTTTAATTTCCATGTTTTTGTTTAATTTCCAAAGGTGTTTTTTTTTTTTTTTTTTTTTTTTTTTTTTTTTTTTTTTTTGTGAGATGGAGTCTCCCTCTGTCATCCAGGCTGGAGTGCAGTGGTGCAAGCTGCAACCTCCACCTCCTGGGTTCAAGTGATTCTCCTGCCTCAGCCTCCCAAGTAGCTGGGATTACAGGTGTACACCACCACACCCAGCTAATTTTTGTATTTTTAATGAGACAGGGTTTTGCCATGTTGGTCAGGCTGGTCCCGAACTCCTGACATCAGATGATCCACCCACCTCAGCCTCCCAAAGTACTGGGATTACAGGCATGAGCCACCACACCCAGCCCAAAATTCCTCTTGTTATTGATATCTAGTTTTATTCCATTGTGGTCAGAAAGGATACTTGATATGATTTCTACTTTAAAAAATTTGTTGAGACTTGTTTTGTGGCCTAAAATATGGTTTATTCTGGGGAATGTTCCATGTACTGATGAAACGTGTATTCTGAATAGTTGAGTGAACTGTTTTATAAATATCAGTTGGACCTATTTGGTCCGATGTGTAGTTTGATACAATGGTTTCTTTGTTAATTTTCTGTCTAGATGATCTGTTCATTGGTGAAAGTGGGGTATTTGATGTCCTCCACTATTATTGTATTACAATCTCTCTCTCTCTCTTTGTATCTATTAATGTTTGCTTTATATACTTGGGAGCTGAATTTCAGTCCATCAAATGTATTAATCAGTTCTAAGATTTCTGTTTGATTTTTTGAATAATGTCTCTTTGTTAAATTTCTCTGATAAATTTCTGAATGGAGAATTACCATTTTGTTTCTTGTATTCTGGTTGTTTTGTAACTCTTCTCCTCCTTTCTTCCTGTCATCCTTTATGGTTAAGTGACTTTCTCTGGAACTATGTTTTAATTTGTTGGGGTTTTTTTTAGTGTGTTTATTATAGGTTTTTACATTGTGGTTACCATGAGGCTTATAGAAAACATCTTATAGATATAACAAGTTATTTTAAAGAGATGACAGCTTATCTTAGATAAGCAGTCCCCAGTCTGTTTTGGCACCAGGGACCAGTTTCATGGAAGACAATTTTTCCATAGATCGGGCAGTGGGGATGGTTTTAGGATGAAACTGTTCTACCTCAGATCATCAGGCATTAGATCCTCATAAGGAACGCTCAACCTAGATCCTTCGCACTTGCAGTTCACAATAGGGTTTGCACTCTTATGAGAATCTATGCTGCTAATGATCTGACAGGAGGTGGAGCAGGCAGTGCTGTGTGACCTGGTTCCTAACATGCCACGGACCAGTACTGGTCCATGGCTCAGGAGTTGGAGATCCCTGTCTTAGATCACAAAAAAAAAAAAAAATAAATAAATAAAAAACTTTAAAACAACCCTCCATCTTTAATTCCATCCCCTGACATTTTGACTTTTGTTGGTCTGAATTTACGTATTTTGATATTGCCTATCTCTTAACAGGTTGCTGTAGCTGTTAGGGTTTTTGATAGATTTGTCTTCTAGGTGTCATACTAGAATTATGGGTAACTTATGGGTGGACTGCACATGACAATTACAGTATTTGAATATTCTGGGGGTTTCTATACTTGATGTTACCCGTAGGTTTTATACCTTCAAATGTTTTCTTTTTGCACATTAATGTTTTTTCATTTCAGATTGAAGAACCATCTTTAACATTTCTTGTAAGACAGATCTAGTAGTGGTAAATTCTCTTAGCTTTTGTTTGTCAGAAAAAGACTATCTCTCCTTCATACTTGAAGGATATTTCTGCTGTTTGCTGGATAAAGTATTTGAGGATAGCAGGGTTTTTTTAGGTTTTTTCTTTCAGCACTTTGAAAATATCATTCCACTTCCTCCTGACTTATGGTTTCCATTGAGAAGTGTGTTGCCAACTGAAGTGGAGTTTCTTTGTATGTTATATCCTCCTTTTTTCTTGCTGCTTTTAGTATCCTCTTTTTGTCCTTGACCTTTGAGAGTTTTATTATTATATGCCTTGGGTGTAGTTTTATTTGGGTCAAATCTGTTTAGTGTTTTCTGACCTTCCTCTACCTGGATATTTTTCTCATATTTTGGAAAGTTTTCTGTTATTATTTATTGAGTAAGCTTTTTTCTACCCCTCACTCTTGCTCAACTTTCTCTTGAACACCAATAATTCTTAGATTTGGTCTTTTAAGGTAATTTTCTGTATCTTGTAGGCAATCTTTGTATAATATATTTCCATTCATTTTACTTTTTCTCCTCTATGTAATTTCAAAGAGCCTGTCTTTGGGCTGACTGATTCTTTCCTCTGCTTGATGCATTCTGCTGTTGAGAGCCTCCAATAAATTTTTCAGTTAGCAAATATATTTTTCAATTTCAAGATTCGTTTGATTTTTTATCACTTCGATCTCTGTTAAATTCCTCTGATACGTTTCTGAGTTGCTTTTCTTTGTTGTCTTGGAGATCCCTGAGTTTCTGTAAAACTGCTATTTTGAATTCTTGGTCAGAGAGCTCATGAATCACCATCTCATTAGGGTCAGTCACTGGTTCCTTGCTTTATACATTTGGGGAGGTCATGGTTCCATGTTCTTATGGATATATGTCTGTGTCTTTGCATTAAAGGATTTATTATTTATTCCAATCTTCTCTGTCTAGTCTGTTTTGGTTTTTACTGGTATGTTTGCTTAGAGATTATTTGTAATTTAGCTGTTGAATTTCTTACACATTTTTCCCGCTAGGTCACTGCCTCTTTTTCAGCACTAAATGGTACTTAAAACCCAGGTTTGCCTCTGTTCTTCTAGCAAAGGATCAGAGGATTGCCTGGCTGGAATGGGGGAGGTTCCAAAGGAGCTATCCCTGTGGTATGGAAAGGCTGGCTAGGAGTTCATGCCCAAGAGACCTGTGGAATCTACCTCCTACAGCGTAGTGCTGCCGAACAGCCACTCTGATTTGGCATCTCCTTTGGTTGAGTTACAGAGCGGAGCTTCCAGGGCTGGAGATGGTAATCCTGCCTCCTTCCTTTGTGTCTGGCTGTCCACAGGGTGGTATCTCCCTTCAGCCACTCCTGATGCTTCTCATGGGTTGAGGTATGGATAGGTCTCCTGCCAAAGAAGCCAAGATGGTAGGCAAGTTGTGTGTCCAACTTAATCTCACTTTTTCCAGTGTAGAATCTGAGTTGGGGGAAGTTTTACATGTGCTTGATACCAAGCAGACTGGGGGAAAGGTGTCACAGATATGAAAATCTGATTCTCTTACTGTCTGCTGGAGTTTTGTTTTGTTTTTTGTTTTGTTTTGTTTTGTTTTTACTTCTCAGTGGCCCCAGGAACTGACCGATTCTCTTTCATGAGTTCTGGGAGATTGCTGGTGATAATCTCGTTGATGTATATTTATTTTGGTTATTCTGTGGGGAGAAGTGAAGCCAGCTTTCATCTACATTTTTAAAGTATAATTCTTATTTTGAGTGGCAAGAATCTGATTCCAGTATCCTGCCTTAGTTTTTATGCATTTTTGAAACTCCTACCATTGCATTTAGAACCTTCTACCTGGTGGAGTTTTTTTGTTTTTGTTTTTCAGTTCTGGAAGTATTTGATTTTTTGAAACAGTTGACATTCATATAAAGAACAAGGTTGATAATCAAGCCTGCTCTACTAATTCTGTGCAGTCTAGAAAAGAGTGTACTGGGACTGGGCGTGGTGGCTCACACCTGTAATCCCAGCACTTTGGGAGGCCGAGGCATGCAGATCACAAGGTCAGGAGATCAAGACCATCCTGGCTAACACGGTGAAACCGCGTCTCTACTGAAAATACAAAAAATTAGCTGGACGTGGTGGTCTGTGCCTGTAGTCCCAGCTAATCGGGAGGCTGAGGCAGGAGAATGGCGTGAACCCGGGAGGCGGAGCTTGCAGTGTGCCGAGATGGCGCCACTGTGCTCCAGCCTGGGTGACAGAGCAAAACTCCGTCTCAAAAAAAAAAAAAGAAGAAGAAGAAGAAGAAAAGAGTGTACTGGTTAAGTACTGAGAAGCATTTCCTGTGTGTCATGTAAGTACTTCAGGCTCTTAAATGTGTTACTCCAAGGAATAAGGTTGCAAATACAGTTGCTCTAAAAACATATTATACCAGCCTGGACAACATGGTGAAACCCCATCTCTACTAAAAATGCAAAAATTAGCTGGGCATGGTGGTACACACCTGTAATCCCAGCTGCTTGGGAGGCTGAGGCAGGAGAATCACCTGAACCTAGGAGGCAGAGGTTGCAGTGAGCTGAGATTGCGCCACTGCACTCCAGCCTGGGCGACAGAGTGAGACTCCGTCTCAAAAAAGAAAAAAAATTACATAAAATTCCGAGATGCAGCTTTCTTATCTGAAAAGGATTTGCGCAAAGCCTCCTTGCAGTAAGCATATAGGTAACTAAGATGACTACCTTACGTATATGCATCACTCATTTATGCCCTAAGTTCTCATTTGTTGAAACAATAGTGCCCTTACTCTAAATCACATAATCACAAGAGCCCTAGGGCTGAATTGCTCAGCTTTAAATGTCAGCGCTGTCATACTAGCTGTGTGATGTGAGCAAGTTCTAAAACTCCCTGTGCTTGTTTCTTATGTATACAATGGAGAGAAGGGGTAGTACTTTGTAGGGTTGTTGTGAAGTTTAAACAAGGTAATAACTGTTAAGTGTTTTTAAAAGTCCCTTGAATGTAACAATTGCATCAGTGGTAAGGTATGCATTTTTCTCATATGGCCTCTGAAATGAGGATGTGTCTTATAATGAATGTAATTTCTTAATAAGCATTTTATCATTTAGTGACATCTTTTTTATTAGTAGTACTTAATGTTACACTTTGGGTGACATTTTATATTTCAATAACTAATAGTAAGAGGTCTATTAACATTAGCTGCCATCAACATTACCATCAATATTATCATCAGCATTATCTTGTTTCTAACTGAGATAGTGGCATTTGATAGTTTAGCAGTGCTAGAGTATATATCAAATCTCAATTTTATCTAACTACTTGTTTGCATTGGTGTATTTTTATCAAAGTTCTAGTGTGCTGTTTTTCATATTTGTATCATTTTAGCTAATGTAAAGTATTTATGGGGTCAGCTCATGCAATGTTTCCGTCATTCATTGTACCTTACTTGGCGATCTACTAAAACATGCATCAGCATCCTTCAGTCTCCCGAAATAAATAGAGACAAAGACAAATTCTTTATTTTCTCTGTTGATGTATTTTCCTAAATCCTTTCGCAGGAGTGGTTTCTTTCTTAGCTAGGAGAACTAAGCCACCATTGTACCATTTAAGATTTACTGGTTTGCACTGTCCTCTGAGGGAGAAAAGAAGCAATTTATTGATCTGTAACACAGGAATGGACTGTGGCCAAACCTTTTCTGGTTTATACAATGCACCGACATAAGAATCTGCATAGCATTAAGAAGAATGAGCACTCACAATTTGAGGCCACCTGTCAGCATGAATAATAACTGAGAAAAATCAATACACAATATACAACTGTTCTCTTTGCACAGACACTGCCAGGATTCACACCCAGTGACAGTGTCTTTTTTTTTTTTTTTTTTTTTTTTTTTTTTGAGACAGGGTCTCTCACTCTGCTGTGCAGGCTGGAATGCAGTGGCGTGATCTCGGCTCACCGCAACCTCTGCCTCCCTGTTCAAGTGATTCTTGTGCCTCAGCCTCCCAAGTAGCTGGGATCACAGGCGTGTACCACCCTACAGAGCTAATTTTTGTAGTTGTAGTAGAGATGGGATTTTGCCATGTTGGCCAGCCTGGTCTTGAACTCCTGGCCTCAAGTGATCCACCCACCTCGGCCTCCCAAAGTGCTGGGATTATAGGCGTGAGCCACCGTGCCCGGCCAGCAGTGTCTTGTTATTTTACCAGTGATATGCTTATAGTTCCTAATTTTAGGCTTCCTCCTTATTTTGGTTTTATTGTTCAGATTGGGGAAGGGTGGGAGGCACCAATTTGGATCTGAGAAAAAGATCTTCTGCCAGATGGAAGAGTTTCAATAACAGGAGAGGACCTTGGGCCAAAGTTTATTAAGCTTGACTAGGAAGATTCTGGGCACATCTCCATCCAAATACCTTGACGCATACTTCATTCACCCCTAGCACATGCAGCTTGTCCCTTCTTGTCTTCTGTTTGCCTTCAAGGTTTTACATGGTGGTATTTACAAGCCGTTATGGAGCAAGAGTGCAAACACACAAGGCTAGCAAGGGGCCAGTAAACAGGGTTTGGCTTAGGGTTTTGTGGTTGTTAGCTTTTAAAAGCATACTTAGTTGAATAATTCCAGAAACTGGGCTTCTTTCCTTTGCCCCTTCATTTGCCCCTCCCTCTCTGGTCTTCCCAGTCTCCACTTTTTTTTTTTTTTTAAATAAAACTGCGTTTGTCAGAAATGTATAGACATTCACTCCTATTCTTAAAAGACAGTGTTTATCCCTAATGCCTGCCTTTTGATTCAGCCAGCAATGACTGTGCACACAAAGGTTATTGCTCTCCAAGTTCAATGTTGTGGACCTGAACCAGTGCCTCTGTTTCCAAGAGAAAGTCAGGTGATTACCCCTTCATCAGGGAGATTGGAGCCATCCTATCCTTCTGGTGTGTCACCAGCCAGAAACTAAGGATCAGCAGGGAGTGGATGGTTTAGAATCTCCTCTCTCCAGGTGAACACAATGCTAGTCAGTGTAGCTGGAAAAGCCACGCAGCGGGCAGGCTTGTCAGAAGCAATCTGTTTAAAAAAAAAAAAAAAGAGAGAGAGAAAAAAGGGTCCTTTTGAGTTTACACTGAGTTGCTTTCACAGTAGTTAGCTTTGAACTGTGGTGCAAACCCATTTAAACAATGAGGGAAATTTCACTAAGTGGCAAGAAATTCTCACCCTATGTGATCAAAGCAATCAGCCATTTCCTTTTCCTTCCTTTTTATTTACTTATATTTCTGACCCCTTATAATCTTCATGATTGTAGCCTGATAGTTTCCTTTTTTGAATAGCATTTTAAAAAATACCTTTTCTTTTCCCTGAGGGTTTTAAAGCAAATAAGACAGAAGGGGTCTAAATTTTTAGTTTTATTTTTTGAGACAGTCTCGTTCTGTCGCCCAGGCTGGGGTGCAGTGGTGCAATCTCAGCTCACTGCAATCTCCGTCTCCCAAGTTCAAGTGGTTCTGGTGCCTCAGCGTCCCGAGTAGCTGGGATTACAGGCGTGCACCACCAGCCCTGGCTAATTTTTGTATTTTTTAGTAGAGACAAGGTTTTGCCATGTTGGCCAGGCTGGTCTCAAACTCCTGACCTCAGGTGATCTGCCCGCCTCAGCCTCCCACAGTGCTGGGATTACAGGTGTGAGCCACCGCGCCCGGCCTAAATATTTATTTTTAATAATTATTATTACAAAAGTAAGAAAAGAGCTAAAATCCATGATTTCATCACCCAGAGGCAACCACCACAGTGAACATTTTGGTACATTTACTTCTCATCGTTTAAATGTGTACATATACACATACATATTTTTAATAAAATTAGGTTTAGGATAGTATACAGTTTTGTTTTTCTTTTAACCAACATACTTTGAACATTTTGCCTTATTAAAAACTTATATGATTTCAATGGCTGCATTAGAATTAGTGTATACAGATATTATTTTGGCATTCTGTTGTTAAGAGGTCATGTGGGTTTCTGAATTGACACTTTAATTCTCAACTTAGAATTTATTTCTCCCAACTTCTTCTGATTTCATGGGTCTAGAGTCAGAGTTTGGGCACAATGGAAATGGAATTTCTATATGTACTGTTGTTTACTGTTTGCTAGTATTTTTCGGAAGGTATTTGCAAAAACCAAAGGGGAAACAGTGTACTTTTTTGTATTTTTTTTGTTTGTTTTAAATTTTGTGATTGAAATATAAGTCTTATTATGGTAATCTCAGGTAACTTTTAAATAGAAATATCAATGTAAAATGAATATATTGCCCAATGTGGACCCCGGTGTTTCAGAACTATGTGCCGTGTTCTATCATTTTGTTACTGGAAAGGGGTCTTAATCCAGACCCCAAGATCTTGGATCTCTCACAAGAAGGAATTAGAGGTGAATCCATAGAGTAAAGTAAAAGCAAGTTTATTAAGAAAATAAAGGAATAAAGAATGGCTACTCCATAGGCAGAGCAGGAGCGTAGGCTGCTCAACTGATTGTACACACAGTTACTTCTTGATGCTAAACAAGAGGTGGATTATTCTTGTGTTTTGCAGGAAAGGGGTGGGCAGTTCCTGGAAGTGAGGGGTCCTCCCCTTTTTAGACCATATAGGATAACTTCCTGACATTGCCATGGCATTTGTAAACTGTCCTGCTGCTGGTGGGAATGTTTTTTAGCATGCTAATGCATTATAATTAGCATATAATGAGCAGTGAGAATGACCAGAGATCACTTTCATCTCCATCTTGGTTTTGGTGGGTGTTGGACGGCTTCTTTACCACAACCTGTTTTATCAGCAAGGTCTTTGTGACCTGTATCTTGTGCTGACGTGTCTCATCCTGTGACTAAGAATGCCCTCACCTCCTGGGAATTTAGACTTAAAATAAAGGTCTCAGCCTTATTTTATCTAGCCCCTATTCAAGCTCTGGTCCGAATGCCTCTAATAATTTGAAGTTTATCCAACGGCACAGTGGGAGATAATGAATTTTTGTTTAAGAGGAGGAGGACTGACTGGATCAGATTTGTGCTTTAGAAAGGTGGTTGCATGTAAGAAAGAGGCGTTGGTAGAAAGACTTCAGATACCTCAAAAGAATTTCCATGAAGTTAATCTTTTTAAAAATGTAAACATTTGGTGCAATAATTGCTTTGAAATTGCAGTTGAATAAATGAACTTTTTGAACCAGAATTTGGAAAGGAAGATATGCTTAAAAACCAAAAATATTTTGTAGAGTGCTACACATTAGGAAGTCATTTGTATTTGGTGACCACTTTCCTAAAATAGTCTCATTTCTAGAGAACCAATTTTGTTTCCCATAGATTATTATGTGTAGAGACCCCCTTTCAGTATGTAGCCACTGGTACATCCGTGGGTGTTATCTCCATACTGCCAGGTCCAATGCAGTCACCTCCTGGATCTATAGTCTTTCTCCCCCCATTCCGATTTCCTTTCTCTGTTAGCAGTCATCTTTGTAAACGGAAGTCTAAGATTTAGTGTTGTACATTTTTTAAATGATCCATTTTGGTGGGGCTCTCTTTATTGTTTCAGGTTGAATGCCTTTGAGAACTTGATGCATAAAATTTGCATGACTCCTCACTCCTTTCTGGATCTCTCATTGGACTCAAGCCAGCATGGCTCACACCACAATGGTTAACGGCAGTGCCTCAGGTAACCCTGTGCTCTGGAGTTTGTGTGTTAAATGTATGTCTTTTCTCAAACTAATTTTTTATTCTCTTTAATAATGAACGGATAATAGCAAGTTGCCTAGATAACTAGGATTTCAAAGCAATTTTCTGTCCGTTGAAGTTTGGGTTTGTTTTGTTTTACTCTCAGAAAATTTGCTTTTATCTTAGAGTCTTGCACTGAAATCAGTTGAGTAAATTATTACCTAAGTCAATTCTGTTGAAGTGTTGAAAGACAAATGTAAATGCTGAATGCTGATGCAAATGTAATGTATACTCCTCTTGCACTTCTTTCTGAGGGATTGAATGAGGAGAGAGGAAATTAGTTTGGATGCTTAAAACCAATTCCTAGTAGCCACTCCCAAGCAGCTTTTGTTTGATGTTGCTAAACAAAGAGAAAGGAGGGAAGAGAAGTATATATTCTGTAAAATGATTCTCTTAGGAATATGCAACAAGTCATATTATGAATCATAAAGACCTGTATTTGAATTCTTATTTTGGTTATATTAGAGACTTACATAGTTTCATTTTCTGTTCCAATATTGCTTCTGTGAGATTCGGGAGAAATCTGTACACGAAATGCAGAGAAGATCCTCCTAAGAGACACATCACCATGGGGACAACCTGCCCAAAATGGCATGCCAAGTGTTCATTTCTTTTTTGAGTTATGTGCCAAATAGCTGAATGAGTGAGAATAGTAATTGTCTATGCAGAATTTTTTTCTGAGCGTCTGAGTCCAGAGTCCTACGTCTGCTGGCTCTGAACACCTTCAAATGACAACATTATGTACTGGAGCAAGTGTAGAATTGGAGCCAGGAAACCTGAATTTGAGTCCTAGTTCCAGCACTAACCGTGAAATATTGGGCAGGGCTATTTCTCCACATGTAAACCATCGGTAAGTATATCCACCTGCCGGTTTAGGACCAGTGAGCGCACCAGAAACATACTTACAGGAGCTATGTAAGCCGTAAAGCACTTTTGAAGACAACAGCAGGAAGTGACCTCTAAAGTGGGCATTCCCAGCCCATGAATGTGACTTTTTATTCTAGCGGTCTCAGCTGCAAGCATCTCCTCTGGGTAGAACACTATAACCCAAACCCAGATAAACTCAGTTATTTGTTCTGGGATGACTGATCTTTCCCTGTCCATTCCATTTTTGACCTTTTTACTGCCCAGCTTCTTGAGACTTTTATAGATTCTGCTGTGGGACTGCTATCAATAATGAAGACATGAATGAGAATATCTAACATTCATTGAACACTTAAATGCACCATGGTGCCTAAAATGCTTTGCCTGCATTTTCATACTTAATCCTCACAATAATCTAATGAGATTAAGCTATTATTTTACTGTCATCATCATCCCTATGTAATGTCACAGAGAAGTTCGGGGACTTACTGTAAATGAAGTAAGAAAAATCAGAATTATGGGCAGTGGCTTACACCTGTAATCCCAGCATTTTGGGAGGCCGAGGGGGATGGATCACCCAAGGTCGGTAGTTCAAGACCAGCCTGGCCAACATGACGAAACCCCATCTCTACAAAAATACAAAAATTAGCCAGGCATGGTGGCGCATGCCTGTAATCCCAGCTACTTAGGAGGCTAAGACAGGAATGGCTGGAACCTGGGAGGCAGAGGTTGCAGTGGGCCCAGATTGCACTACTGCCCTACAGCCTGAGTGACAGAGTGAGACTCCATATCAAAAAATAAAATAAATCAGAATTATGATGACTTTCTCCAGTAAAATATTTGGTGAGAGAGGAGATTGAAACATTATGAAATTTCAAGTGTAGTGGGTGAGTTTTAATTCCCTCTGATGATGTGGTTTCCTCCCTTGCCCTGCATTTGCTTCCATTCACATGCTCAGGGGAAGGGGTGTTTAAGATTGTTGGTACCTCAAGACCTCAACCTTCTTCTGGTGCCTTGGGCAAAATCCTTTCTTCATGGGTTTAGATACTACCCCACTAATTCCTTTCCAACTTGGTTTGTTCTGTACTTACCTTTTTGCTTTGTTCCTGAGATCTAATAAGCAAGCTGTAACTTTTCCTTCCCACCTGGTATCCTGCCTAACAGGTCTGGGCATTGAGGTTGAAAGCAAAAGAAAGCTCTCTGATTTGTGACTTTCAGGGTGTCAGAGTATGAATTGTTACTGCAGACAGTTATCTGGACTGTGCAGGGGAAGATTTTTTACTTATTCTAGTCACCATGACCCATGTACATCTATAAGCAAATCTAATTAGAGACTCAACCATAAACAGTAATATATATGCAAACATACATATATGTGTATGTGTCTGTATATGTATATACACACATAGTAATATATACATACATATATGTATATACAAACACAAATGTGTGTACACCATATATATGACACTCATAGAAAAAAAAAATTTTTTTTTGAGATGGAGTCTTGCTCTGTCACCCAGGCTGGAGTGCAGTGGCGTGATATCGGCTCACTGCAACCTCTGCCTCCTGGGTTCAAGTGATTCTTGTGCCTCAGCCTCCCACGTAGCTGGGATTACAGGCCCATGCCATCACGCCTGGCCAATTTTTGTATTTTTAGTAGAGATGAGGTTTCACCATGTTAACCAGGCTGGGGTTGAACTCATGACTTCAGGTGATCTGCCTACCTCGGCACTTCGGGATTACAGGCATGAGCCACCACACCCAGCTGAAAATTTAAAAGTATAGATGCGTGTTGTATTGTCTGAAAACCAAAACAAAAGCAAGAATTACTGGTGATAATACCACCTAGAAATAAATGTCTTCCTATTTTTTATATAGTTGTCAAATGTTATATATTTCACATGGTTGAGAATATGTTAATAAAAATCATTCCTTTACCTTTTCCCACTTTGTATTACAAAAGAAACACCTCTCCAATGTTTAAAAAAATACTCCATGTAAGAGATGCGGGTTATAAATACACTTCTATGCGTGTAAATAACATTTAGAGAACCTAGATGAAGATGAGATAAAGAGGGCTGCATGGCAGCTAGTGAGGGCCAATTACTGGTCTCCTATGAGAAAAGGATAAGCTATTTGGGTTTAGTAGGAGTTTCAGATGTGGAGTAAATTATATGTTTCTTCAATTTCCAAAAATTGCTGCTTGGGCTTCGTAGAGCATGAGGGGAAATTTCATGTGACGATGGAGTCAGGGCAGTGGCAAAAGAAGCACTTTCCATAGTCTTAGTAATAAAACAAGCAAAAGAGGAGCCTCTGGGAAAGGGCAAACCATGCCCTTGGCACAAAATACATGCGACGACTGATCATCTCAAGTTGACATCCCCATGTAACATTTACATGGGATAAGGGGTGATTCACAACCTTTTATACTCTGACTTCCCCCTTGGAGTCCCTCACGGAGGCTGGGTAAAAGAAACTGCTTTTAAAATGAGCTATTCATTAATGCTGTAATTTGTAAAATGTATTATGCCACACTTCAGACATACAAAATGTGTGAAAGTTATATAACAAGCACCTTTGTACACACTACTTAGCTTAAGAAATAAACCTTATTAATATAGGCCAGATATACATGAGCACCTACTATGTGCTGTTTTAGGTACTGGGGATACAGCAGTGAACCAAAGAGGCAAAAATTTCTGTCCTCAAGGATTGTACATTCTAGGGAAAGTTAAAGTCTCCTGTGTTCACGGTTGCCAGAAAAAAAAATACTAAAAAAGTGTTCATTGTTTATCTAAAATTCATTTTAATGGTGCTCTACTTTTGTGTGCAGCCCTACCTGTGTACCCCTTCCAGATTGCACCCCCTGCCCTTCCTTACCACCAGCCCATCAAAATCAATCATTCCTCGTAGTGTTATCTCTTTTTCACCAGATCCTCCATCCTACTTCTCTTGATTGGTACAGTATTGTTTTCATTAATTCAAAATATTTTAGGCCAGATGGGGTGGCTCAGACCTGTAATCCCAACACTTTGGAAGGCCGAGGAGGGAGGATTGCTTGAGGCCAGGAGTTCAAGACCAGTGTGGGCAACATAGCCAGACTCCATCTCTACAAAAAAAATTTTTTTTAAATTAGCCAGGCATAGTGGCATGCACCTGTAGTCCCAGCTACTCAGGAGGCTGAGGTGGGAGGATTGCTTGAGCCCAGTAGTTTGAGGCTGCAGTGAGTTATGATGGTACCACTGCACTCCAGCCTGGGTGACAGAGCCAGACCCTATCTCTAAAGCAAAAAACCAAAAACATTTTATTATGGTACTGCTAACAGTACTGCAGTGTCTTTTGTTAAGGAGGTAAGAGCATCATAAATTGCTCTTGACTGTTCTCTGATAGCCAGCTAGGAAGTAAATGGTGATTGTTGGTTAGGAAAATAGCTGTGTTTCTTTGGGGTGTAGGGATGAGGCAGTCTGCTTTTTCCCCAAGTTTCTGAATCATGTTGTAAACTGGATGCACTGATTGATACCTCTCTAAACACTAATGTTGTGAAACTTTAATTAGAGCTTAGATATGCTTTAGAAGCCAAGTAACAAGTGGCTTATTTGTGAAAGAAAGATAATAATAGCTATCCTACCTTCTTCACAAGGTGGTTGTGCGGGGAAGAAAATAATAGCTGTAAAAACACTTTTTAAAACATAAAGTGCTGGTCAGATATCAGTGGATAGCACCATTCCCCTTGTTCTCTTGTCATAATGGGCTGGGCACACATGCCAGTCTCTTTGGGGGGTCCTAGTAGGGAGAATGTCAAATTAAATCCTTCCCAGCTGGTTGCTCAGGAAAAGGTTCTCCTGTTTAGCAGTTAAGCACACACAAAAAAGTCATGCAACGGCCTTCCCTATAGTGGTGAGATCACATTAAATAGCTACATCAAGTGTCACTAAAGCATTATAACTGCTCTTAAGTGTATGTAGAATGAGATTACTTTAGAAAAACATTTCGAAAAATCATATGCTTTTCCCATATGTTCAGTATTTAATGTTGTTAGACAATGACTGCCTAAAACTACATATGCAGCAAAAAAAAAAAAAAAAAAAAATCTAACAACGAACATTGAAGTTTAGTTCCCATAAGTCTCAGAATTTCATGCCCTCGATTTTTTCCCTATCATACACATTTTTAAAAGACTAATCTAGTGGATAAGGATATGCTATCAAAACCTGAAACTCATGAATCGGAAATCATCTTTCACATTAACTTGTAATCTTATAACAATTTTTGTCTCTGCACACATAAAATGTAAATTCTGCACGCATAAAATGTAAAAAATCTCAGTTTAGTGTTTTGTATATTTAAATCATTATGTTCTATAACAAACAATAATTTAGGTATTGTCAGTAAGATGGAATTAGCAACATTTCTATTTCTCCCAAGTAAAAATATAGAATGATATAAAGAACTGGATGCCTTGATGAAAGTACCTGTATTACAGCAAATTATAGCAAAAGACAGAAGTAGAAAGGAAAAACAAAAATTGATATACTGAATATAGAGGTGGGAAATGATTGCAAACTATAATTCTTATTAGTGAAATAAAGCACTAAAGGATACAATATGTAAAGGGAAAAAATAAAATTTCAACTAAAAAATATTCTAGTGTTTAACATATTAAATGACAACCAACTTGTAAGCTCTTGGACCCAACAGAGATAAATTAGTTTAAGAAAGGCAAATTTTGCTGGGTTCAGTGGCTCAGGCTTATAATCCCAGCACTTTGAGAGGCCAAGTAGGAGAATCACTTGAGGCCAGGAGTTCAAGACGAGCCTGAGCAACGTAGCAAGAGCCTGTCACTACAAAAAAGTAAAAATAAAAAAATTAGCCAGGCATGGGTGCAAGCCTGTAGTCCCAGCTACTCAGGAGGCTGAGATGGGAGGATCACTTGAGTCCAGGAGTTCACGACTGCAGAGAGCCATGATAGCCACTGCATTCCAGCCCAGGTGTCAGAGTGAGACTCTGTCTCAATAAAATAAAATAATTAAATAAATATGAAAAAAAGAAAAGGCCAAGTGTGGTGGCTCACGCCTATAATCCCATTACTTTGGGAGGCTGAGGTGGGCAGATCACTTAAGCCCAGGAGTTTAAGATCAGCTTTGGCAACATGGCAAAACCTCATCTTCTACCAAAATAAAAAATTAGCCATCTATAAGATGAAGGATTCCGTGACACAGCTCAGCTCTCACCTGCAAAAGTTCTATGGTCCAAAGTACTTTTTTTTTTCTCCTGAAATAGTCCTAAAGTCTGGGACACCACTGGCTTTCTCCACAGCTGGTGCTCATCTCCATAAGATCTTCAGTCCAGAACCCAGGCAATCAGTAGCTTCACGTGTGGCAGTGCGGGGGAGTAAAGAGATAGAAGAAAATGAGACAAGATTTGCACCTGGTGCATGGAAGAGGCTCGTGTAACTTCTGTTTACATTTCATTGGCTAATTCAAGTCATGTGGTGGAACCTGGCATTAAAGAGGCAACCTAGCGTGTGGTCAAACTAGAGTGAAGGGGTGTGGATGCAAAAATTAACAAATCTTTCCATGATTGTGGAGCAGCTCTATCATGACTGAGAATTCAGCGCCAGTAGCAGCAGGGATCTTCCTGTGTAATGACGGGTCATCAAAGCCAGGTAGACCTTTGTAAGATTTTTTTACACTAACATTCATACTGGATCTTTATATTCTTTAGGAAAATAGCAGAATAACAGAATTTTAAGGTCAACTAGAATGAGTACAATAAATTTGTTCATGGAATATATTAATATCTAAAAATAACTTTGCTGTATAAAGTAATGCCAATGTAATTTTTTCTTTTCATTACTGCATTTTAAATCAAAACAAATTTGGCACGTTAAGCAGTATAGGAAACAACTTGAATTTAGCAAAGAAACTTGTAGCCAGTTCAAGTAAGCAAAACACTGTATCACAGCAATCTAGCCTAATTTATTCTCATTGGTTCCTCTTATTGTCACATATTGTTCCATTCATTCCATGATAAATTGTACCTCTCTGGGTCAGAAAAAAAGTATTCAAATAGAAATAATTTCAGCAATTTTCTGATGTCACACTCTGTTTTTTCTTCCACATTTTGAATTATTTTATTGGGACGCATACCCCTATGAGCTCAAGTCTTATCACCAAAGCAGGTTGCTAGCTAACTGGAGTTTCATATTATGCTGTTGTCATCATCTTCTTAGATGTTGTATCTTTAAGACAGTTTCTATTTGGCTAATGGCATTCTTTATCTCCTGTAGTTTAGGCTTACCTTAAGTGAACCAATATTGAATGTATTATCCTATTTTCACTATTTCCAATAAAGACATGGTCTCAATCATAGATATATTAGGCTTCTTTTAGCAGAGCTAGTGCAAGTATAAATGTAGAAAGAGAAAAACTACTTGGCGAACAGCTTAGTGAATTTTTGCATTGTTTACTTGAAAATGAATCTTGTTTTTGGTAGCCATTTCTCAGTAAACTTTACTATCACATGTTTTTATGTCCTAATTATTCAATTCAGTTTTCTTTAGTTATAAAATCAGCAAAGAGGTCTGTTTCTATTTATTTTCACATAGCTAAGACTTATAAAATTGTGAATTTAGAAATTGCTAGATGGGAATTAATTTCATCTTATAAACCCAGCATACTCATTTAATAATAGAATCAAGATAAACAATTATAGGATAGACGAAAAAAATAGAAATTGAACTAGAACATTGAACAGAGTGCTAACTACAAGTTCTTACATTTTTGTTTTTGTTTTACATGTTCAAATATTCATGCATGCATAAAGTATTATGTGGAATTTGAATAATTTCTTTAAAATGGAAATATGTTGTATTTAATGGACACTAATTTGTTTTAAAACTACAGAATGAATCCAGGAAAGAGGTGCATGATTTAGTAGTTGCCTAAATTGTACCTTCTACAGATGTTCTGAGTTTATTAAAATTAGTTATTATTAATTACTTGCTTAAATATTAGCATATCAAACTAAAACCAAAGGATCAAAACTCAAAATGTTAGGTAGATAAAAACTCTCATGGTTTTTTGTTCCTTCAGGGATTTATAAGAACTTTCAGTCTTTTGCAGTGCTATTGTGAAACCAACAACTGGTTGTTATTTTGAATCTCAAAAAGGAATTCGAATTTGGGGTCCTAACAGGAAATGACATTTACCCAAAGGAATTCAAATAAGGAAATATTTGAAAAAGTAAGAGGAAGATATATTCAAAGCAATATCTTTTTCTCTTTTGGAATATGGAACGCAGCTAATGATAGGTGTAGTTGCATTTCCTGACATTAATTTGGTGTTACAGGTGAGGAGCCAGTTAAGAATGGTCTAGTCTGGGTGTTAATTATGCACAGAAATCCACTGGCTTTGTTTTGAAGATAGCTGGGAATTTGGGATAGGATTAGAGGGGTTATAATTGCGAAGGAAAGCCCTTGCTTTGACGTCTCTGACTTAGGTATCTAAATATTGCAAAATAATTAAAATAGGTGTAACTTGAACATTGGCTTTAGGTATAGTATGATTTTAGAGATGAGGAAAAGTTGTCCATATATGAATATCTGCCAACATTTCCCCCATCACCTCAGTGTTAACTTTCTTTTCTGAGAAATGAATTCATTCATTCTTTCTACAACCAGAAGTAAGGATGATTCATCAGTTTTAGGTGGAGTAGAGAGGAAGATTCAGGTGAATTTCTTTTGGACAGGTGAGAAATTTCTAAAGCAGGGCCTCAAATTGGAACTTGTGTATGTTGCTGTGCAGGGAGGTGTAAGCAAGCTGGGTGGTCAGCCTGGGAAAGTCAGATCTTTTGTTGCATCACAATTTATAGCCCTGACTTTGGGATATGTGTAATAATTTCAGAAGTATTTTCAGTCTCTTGGGCACAGTGGCTCTAAATGAAAGCGTGAAGAAGGTAGTTACATCAGCATACTCCCACCTGCTTTAAAATATTTTCTCCTTTCCCCACTTTGGCAAATGGCCTAAAGGTGCTGCTAGTTTCCATGTCCCACCTGGTATCCTGAAACTTTTCACCAGCTCTCTTTGATCTACGTTCCTCAGTGTCTTTTGAAGCCTGCTTTAAATCCTGGTATTCAATACTAATTCATTGACTATGGTATGGTCAATACCATACCAACGATCTGATAAAATAATACACAATTATATACCAGTAGGTAAAAATGTCTTTCTTTCTAGGATATTTTGCATTTTAATGTAGAGCAATCATGATTAACTTTAAAAGACCTAATGTGGTGGAATCTGAGGAACAAGGGTAGTCCACTCAGAGAGACGGCTGGAAAAGAGTAGGTTCCAGGAACTCCCAAATAGTTGTTTAGTTAGCTTTCATTTAATGTGGGCTCTATATTTGGGAATATAAGAGAAACCAAAATGTAAAAATAAAATATTCCCGTTATGAGGACATTAGGAGATGGGCATTAGGACAGTTAACATGCTTCAAAAATACAGGCTTAAATATGCTTTGACTTATTTTCACCATCAATGCCAGGAGCATTATATGATGATTGCTTCAAAATTGTGAATTGAAGCAACGGCAATGCAAATTATATTTAAAGAGCTGGATACAGGTTTTCTCAAATAGATGTCCCAGCTAAAAGTAGGGATTTAGACACTTTACCTAGAACTTTGCAATTTATCTGTAGTTTAAGGTTTACTAGTATTGATATCTATTTTTTTCTTTTTTAACATATGTTATTATTTTTATTTTTATAAAATTCAACTTTTATTTTAGATATGGGGGTACATGTTTAGGTTTGTCACATGGGTATATTGCACCCAGGTAGTGAGCATAATACCCAAATAATTTTATCAACCCATGTCCCCCCTCTCCCTCCCCTCTCTAGTAATCTGAAGTGTCTGTTGTTCCCATGTTTCTGTCCTTGTGTGCTCCATATTTAGCTCCCACTTGTAAGTGAAAACATGCCATATTTAGGTTTCTGTTTCTGTGATAATTCACTTAGGATTATGACCTCCAGCTCCATTCATGTTGCTGCAAAGGACAGGATTTCATTCTTTTCTATGGCTATGTTGTAGTTCATAGTATATATATACTACATTTTAAAAATTCAGTCCACCATTGATGGGCATCTAGGTTGATTCCATGTCTTTGCTATTGTGATTGGCACAGAGATGAACATATGAGTGCATGTGCCTTTTGGTATAATAACTTCTTTTCATTTGGGGATATACACAACAATGGGATTACTGGGGGGTCAAATGGTAGCTCACTCTATACAGATATTAACTCAAGATGGATTTAAGATTTAAATGTAAGACCTCAAACTCTTAAACTTTTAGAAGAAAGCCTCTGAAATACCTTTCTCAGAGGCTTTCTTGGCAAAGAATTTTTGGCTAAGTCCCCAGAAGCAATTGCAACAAAACGAAAAATTGACAAGTAAGACCTGATTAAACTAAAGAGCTTCTACACAGCAAAAGAAACAAACTATTGATAAACAGACAACCTACAGCATGGGGAAAAATATGTACAAACTCTGCATATAACAAAGGTCTAATATCCAGAATCTATAAGGAACTCAATTCAGCAAGCAAGAAACAAATAATTCCATTAAAAAAATAGGCAAAGGACATGGACACACACTTCTCAAAAGAAGACACACAAGTGGCCAACAGTCATGAAAACATACTCATCATCACTAATCATCAGAGAAATACAAATCAAAACTGCAATGAGATACTGTCTCACACCAGTCAGAATGTCTGTTATTAAAAAGTTAAAAAGAGAAAGAAAAGATGCTGGTAAGGCTGTTGAGAAAAGTTCATGCTTATCCACTGTTGGTGGGTATGTAAATTAGTTCAGCCACTGTGGAAAGCAGTTTGAAGATTTCTCAAATTTGTTTTTCATTCTTTATTAAAATTAAGATAATTTCAAATCAAGTTTTAAGTCAAAATTTAAAATAATTTAAACTTTAAACGTAAAACTTTTCTTCAATTTATTCTACACTTTAAAATTGTCTATCTAGTCCATTCACTTGAGACCATATTGTTAAAGGAATTAACAGTTAAATATTCCAGCAGGGTAGTCAAATGTACAATTAGATGTTTGAGGTTTCTTCCAGAATTTGGATCTTGTATATCTCAGAAGACTATTCAGTAGTCTACTTTGATTCTATTACAGCGATGTTGTCTTCTGTTTCCTGTTCATAAACCTGCTTGGAGGAGAGTTTCCAATTTATGCCAAGACTGCAAATTAGCACAAGCTGCTGCTGCTCTCCAGCAAATCAACCCGAGGGAAACTGGGGGGGGGGAGAAGGAAAACTCGATGCAGACTCATAAAAATGTGAGAAATCCTTAGGAAAAAAGACAGCTACTTTGAACTGGTATGTGGCAAGGCAGGTAGATGGCTGCAGCTGACAGCAAAGGGCTTTTGGCTCAGCTGTTAAAGCAGAAATTAGAAAAGAGCAGTTGAAATAGTGTCTTGACTTCCCCTTTGCCTTCTTTTTTGTTGCAGGATTTGGCAATGGTTGCCCATACCTTTGAAGGCCAGTACTTCCAATGGCCCATCCTTCTGTAGGGATAAAATCAAGGGAATGCAAAATCCTTGACAGGGTGGAGAATTGAGGAAAACTAATGGATGAGGACTCACCAGACTTGGCTTTCTCTCTTTCATTCAGTTTCCTCCAAACTTCCAGGGCTGACGGATGACAATTTAGGCAGTCTTCCATTTCCTTGGTGTTTGAATGTAGAGTGTTGACTTGAAAAGTTACTTGGTGCGGTGAAACCGAATAGGAGTGGTTAATTCTGGTTTGTGGTAACTTGAGTTCTTCACCTGAAAGCCCATCCCTTCATAAACCTTTGACCTCTAAGGATTGACCTAGATTCCTTCTTCTGCCCCTCCCCAGTTCATACTAACAGGCAATGTATCTATCTCTTCAGGGATAAGCCAAATTAATAATATTATTAAATGCCAAAATACTAAGATATAACTTATTTAAATTGAACATTTCAGAAATATATCTTCCTTAAATTAAAAAATGTAAATTGGACAACATATCAGAAGTATTAAAATGGAAGAGTGAGAATTTGAAATAGAGAAAATATGCAACAAGGGAAGGATATTATCAATAGGAAACAAGAATAAGATGTAATGAAAAATAATCAAATAGAAACACTAGGTGCAAAGAAGTTAACAGCTGAATAAAAAGCGTAATAGATTGCATATGAGAATGAATATAGCTGAAGAAAGAATTCATCATTTGTAAGGTGGGATACCAGCACATTCCTAGAAGGAAACAAATATGATCGAACAGCTGAGAAATATCCACAGAAGTGCAAATATCCAGATATAGAAGTTCTAGACAGAAAATAATAGTAAAGGTAATTTCTAGGAATTAAAATTCAAAAGTCCATAGAATTAAAATATCCCTTACAGTATAAAACAAAAAAAAAAGCCTTAGGCTTTTTGCAATGGCTTTTTTGGATGACGTGATGTAGAGGTGATATGCAAACTTCTTAGGGTCACCAGATATGGATGCTAGTTGTCCAGTAATCCCTGTGGGGTATACAGATGATACTCTGAAAGGCACTTGAAAGCAGGGTAGGGGTAAATTTGCTAATGGGAAAATGTGACTGGAGACATCTTTGGTGGTAAACAATAAATGCAGACTCTCTTGAAGTAATGAGAGATTGTTGTTCTGATTAAGGAAATTGTTGAAGTAGAAGTTTTGGTTCCCTCTAACTTTCTTTTCCAAATTCTTGTCTGGTCAGTACTTAAGACAGATGAATCCTGGAGGTTAACAGTATGAAGGATTAAACAGGTTGGTATTTCTGATTACCTTCATTGTAACTGATATTGTAAAGGCTATAAAAGAAGTGCCTCAGATCATGGGGGACGGTATGCTATTGTTAAGAAAAACTTTATAGACAAATTAAATTTAGTAGACTTTATTTGAGCAGAGAATGATTCACAAATTGGACAGCACCCAGAACCAGGGGAGGTTCAGGGAACTTCGTCCAGCCATGTGGCAAGCAGTTTTTATAGACAGGAAAAGGAATTAACATACAGAAACAGCTTTATTGGTTACCGTTGAGTGTTTGCCTAATTTGCATGTTGTGATGAGGCATTGGCCCTGTATAGACATGGTCTGATCAGTTGGCAGCCTGTGTTCGTTTGGAGCTCAGTGGCTGTGATTGGCTGAGACTCAACTATTTGTTACAAAAATAAACTCTTAGGTTGCAGTTCATTCTTAGGGACTCAATGTATGAAGGTTGCTTCAGGCCAAATTTAATTTAATTTAGCACTCTTTTAGCCATTCCAATTTGGGAATCCAGCCAGTAACAATTTGCATTCTTGTAGAAAGTGAATCAGTATTTATTTCATGCATTGATATGGGGATTTTAAAATTTACTAGCATTTTGCCATATTCTCACGAAGGATTTGGAGTTAAAAACCACTAATAGAAAGTCAGTTTACTACACTGACAGTATGAGAATTGCCTCTTCAGAGAAAGATCAGGTTGAGCTAAAGATGAGAGGCACCTAAATGAAAAACAGAGGCTGGCTGATAAATGCTGCTAACATTTAAGTGGGATTTATTAAATTAAATAAAATTTAATTTATTTATTCCAACCCATGAAATTCTGAAGGATGTATATAGACAGCAGAAACCAGAGATAGTTCTTCTACTTTGAGAAATAAATTACTGGTTCTCTCATATACTGGAAATAGGCAGGAAACTTAGAGACTAGCAGGGCTTTTGGGGTTTTGGTTGAATCATATTTATCTATTAATCCTGTTGGCCTGAACCATAATGTCTCCAAAAATAAATCTGAATTTGAGTGGGGCTTTTGCTGAAACAAGTGTTAAAGATATACCAAGGGTGTTGGCACAGATATTTTCACTGGACACTTACGATCCATCTACTCAGATAATATTTGAAGTTGTTGTAACCAGTACATATGCAGATTGCAGGAATTTGCAGAAATTGAATAGGGCTATTCAGTGAGTTCTCTTGAAGTTTGGCTAAAACTTCTGAGTTGTTTAGCATATATAACTCAGGAGAGAAAAGTGAGATTGTTACTGAGGGTTGGTTCAAACCACTCCCACTACTGAAGGGCATCAGAAAATTCTGAGGACAGAAATACTGATTGCGCCATGGGTGATATCAGAGAGACATTCAGATAGGAGGAGTGCAGCATAGCAAAGCTTGTTCACAAGGTAGAGACAGTATATTAGAAAGATGCTAAGAGGGTAACTTCAGGGGAGCCTACAGTTTATATTAGCAGTTGCTTCGCTGACGATAGAACCAAAAATAGAGCCCACTAAGGATACTGTGTAGTCTGGGTCTTACCATTCTCTCCCAGTCATGGAAAAGGTGGCTTCTTAGTCCACTGAAAGGATCCTCTAGAGTGAGAATACAGAATAAGGGCCACAGGGCCATTTTGTAAAGCCTTGAAGAAAAAAGCAAGTTCGGGTTTGCACAAGGGCAATAGCAGTGGAATTAGCAGAAGAAGACTTGTTAGACTTTCACAGGCGAGTGTTTGGATATTTACAGACCCTTGTACTTTAACCAAAGGTCCTGCTGTATGATCTGGGGAAATGGGCCCTAAATGAATGAACAATGAAGAACATATCTGCGTGGTTTCTTGTGTGGACATATCTGGAAGCTTACTGGAAACATTAAAAGTGATTGACTTTAATACCTGCCCACAATAACAACACAAATCCCAGGTCTTCTGACTTCTGCCTAAGAATGTAGACATCTAGAAGGAGTACCCATCTGCCTTCTAGCAAGAGAAAGATAGATGGTCCTCAAAATCCTAATTTTTCTGGAATCTATTGGAGAGCTAATGCTGCAGGACAACAAGTAGCCTGGAATCTGAGGAAAGACAGGTGCCTCTGCAGACAGATAGAGAACAAGCATGGATTCACCTGTGTAAGATCACAAGAGGAAGAGAAGGCCACCATACAAGTGAATAAAAAGAAGTCACAGTGACTTTTAATTAATTTTCAAAGACTGCTTCTCTGATACTGTGAGAGTATGGAACCTATGAAGACAGCCAGTTGCAGGCTTTTCTCCATAGACTTCACTATGTGCTGATGAAAAAAGTTTATTGGCAGGACAGGTACTAATATAGACTACTTTGGAGATGCAGCATGAAGAAGAGGTGCATCCACTGCTGTAGGAAACACAGGAACCCATCTTTGGTTTCTTCTCACATAAGGAAAAAAGACTTTTAAGATGCTGGGGAATAGCAGAAAGCTCTTGGCCCAGTGCAAGGAGAAGATGTCTCCATTGTAGGTAGGGGAAGGGGAAAAAAAAAAGAAATACTTTATCCATAGGTAGGAGCAAGAAATGTGCTCAGAAGAGCCCAGACCAGTAAAGGTCTCCTTCCATTGAGTTTGGAAGAAGATCACTGTGAAAATCCATATTCTAAGACTCAGGGAGACAATGACTGCTTAAATTGAGGCTGAATCAGGATGACAGAGAACCTCGTCCACAACCATAACACCTCAACCTCCAAGACAGAAGCAACAGATTAACACTGGAGACGACTAGAGAAGTTTCCCTTTGAGGGGCAGTTGAACAGGGAAGCCCTAATGAGTGGAGCAGAAACATCGTGAAAACCCACCAGCAAACTATCTCCAACCTAAGAACAAACAGGAATTTAAAGACAGTGGTGAACAAAACTGAATATTGCAACAACAAAATCCAAACTGGGCTCAACTCTTGAGTTAAATTTACTCACCTTCCCACAATAATAGCCTAGCAGAAGACAAATGACATTTACCTAATACATAAATACTACTTTTATCAGTCTCTACCACTCTGAACATTATGTCTGGAAATTAATAAAAAAATTAACAGACACAAAAATCAAGTTAAAAACAAAACACACAACCCTTACTGTCAAGAGACAAAGTAATCAACTGAACAAGACTTAGAGATGATCCAGATGTTGCAACAATCAGACAGGTAATTGAAAATAACTATGGTTAATAGGTTAAAGGTTGTAACACAAAGATGTACAACGTGCATGGATAAAGATTTCAGCAGAGAAATGAAAACGACAAGAAGGAGCCACATGAAAGTGCCAGAAATGAGAACCTCCGTAAGAAATATGAAGAATGCCTTGGATGGGCTCACCAGTAGACTTGACACAGCTAAGGAAAGTGATAGAGGAAGTGAAAGTCAGTTAATAGTAATTACCTAAACTGTCAAATGATAAAAGAGTGAAGAAAAAAGGAAACAAAACACGCAAATGCCGTAAGAAAATATCATTAGTGTGATATATGTGGCATTGAAATCCTAGAGAAAACAGAGAGAGAATGTGAGGCAGATGAAATATTTGAAGAGATAGTGGTTACAAAATTTTAAAGAATAATTTATCAAACTACAGATATAATAACTTCAGAGAACCCAAAGTAATTGATTGGATAGTAATTGATTGACTAGAAGTCAATAATGAATTCGCAGATGTGAACAATATCATCAAAGCCTTCACCAACCAAATCGACTTTTATTGAACACTAAATATAAGCAGAATATACATTATTTTCAAGTGCATGTAGAACATATTGTATAGTCTATATATCATGGTTCTGGCCATAATTCAAACCTCAATACATTTAAAAACATGTACATAGTATATTCTTTGATCATAATGGAATTAAAATAGAAATCACAAACAGGTATCTGGAATAATTGCCAAATATTTTTACTGATGAACACACATCTAAATATCACTTTAAGTGGCAAAAACCACAATTAATTTTTTACCAACCTAGTAACTTACAGGTCAAAGAGAAAATCAGAGGGGACATCTGAAAATAATTTGAATTGAATAAAAGAAAATAATCTCTCTATCATGCAAAATTTGCGGGATGCAAATAAAGCACAATTTAAAGAGAAATGTATAGCATTTCATGTTTATATGAAAAAAGTCTTAAATCAGTGATTTAAAATTCCTCCTTAAGAAACTTGAAAAAAGTAAATTAAACCAAAGTAAGCAGCTGCAAAGTAATAATAAAGAACATAAATAAAATTGGAAATGGAACAGCAGAGAAAAATCAATGAAACCCAAAGCCTATGATGAGACTCACCAACAAGGAAGAAGACACAAATTATTATATCACAAATTAAAAAGAGGACATTGTTGCAGACCCTACATACATTATATTCTCTATAGATATAGAAAAAAATTATATTCTCTATAGATATAGAAAAATAATTTTACAAAATTCAATATCCATTCATGATAAACTCTAAATTTTAGGTAGAATGGAATTTACCCAACATGATAAGAAACAGCTACAGAAAACCTACAGCAAACATCATACTTACTGATAAAAGACTGAACCCTCACTCTAAGGCAAAAGAAAAATGTTCTTACCACCCACATTTAACATTATACTGGAGTTTCTAGGCAGTGTAATAAGAAAAGAAAAAGAACTAGACATACAAATAGAAAAAAAAAATGTGGAATTGTTGTTATTCACTTTCAACATGATTGTATTTGAAGAAGATTTCAAAGAATGTACAAAACAAAGTTACGGAAGATACAAGATCACAATTTAAAAATTTAATGGTATTTTTAGGTACTGACAATGAACAGTAAGAAACGGGAATACCACCATTGATGGTGGAAAAAGATGAGCTACTTAGGTATAAATGTAATAAAATATTTAAAAGATGTGTATGGTAAAAGCTACAAAACAGTCAAGAAAGAAATCAAAAAGGCTGAAATAAATGGAGAGGCATATTATATTCATGTATTGAAAGACTCAGTAGTGTTAAGATGCCAAATATGTCCAAATTCCAAATTGATCAAATCAGTAAATACAATCCAAATCAATGTCATGGCAATATTTGTCATAGAAATGCACAAGAGATTATAAAATTTATGTGGAATGGCAAATGAACAAGAATAACCAAAATTGTTTTGCCTAGAAAAACAAACTTGACATTCACATGCTACCTTATTTCAAGACTTTTTATAAAGCTAGAGATAGTAACTCAGTATGGAATTGGCCAATGAATAGGCATATAGAGTGTAACTGAAATGAGAGTCCAGAAACAGACTCACACATATACAGTAATTGACATTTGCCAAAGTGCAGAGGCAAATAAATGGAACATCATTATGTGCAGAGGCAAATAAATAGTCTTTTCAAAAATTGTGCTGGAATAATTTCACATCCGTATGCAATAACTTTTTTAACTTAGTAACAAACCCTAAATCTCTTTATCATCTGTTTTAAGTAACAAGTATTTTAATTGTTTCATTTTATATCCATGGAGTTAGAAAATATATGTGATTTTTTCCAGGGAACCATTTCTTATAAATCCACAGACTCTAGGTTTCTTTACCATAAACAATACTAACTAGAAACATTTTAGTCAAAAGATTTCTGAGATTAGGATTTTTCTCCTAGTAAGTACCATTAGTTTATTTACCATAAAGTCTCTTGTTTACACGTTTACAATACAATGTGACCAGATCATTTGCCTTCTTTCTTTCTCAAATTGTCCTCCAGATATGGTAATGAAATGATTGAAGAGTAGCCTCATAGCCTCTTCCTTTCCATATACCTTCCAAAGCCTGTTAGAATATGTTCTGAGGTAATTATTTCAAAAGGAGTTCATAGGAGGTCAACTTTGAGTTCTTGCTTGTCTGGAAAATTTTTTATTATGCCCATGATTCATTTATAATATGTCTGGGTATATAGAATTCAGAATGCTTTTTGTTTTGTTGTTGTTGGTTTTTGGCTTGTTTGTTTTCTCTCATTTGTTTGAATCCATTGCTGCTTTTTATTCTAGGAGAAAGTGTTACAGCTGAGAAATATGACAATGGTCTTATTTTCATTCAATTGTAGTCAATTTGATTTTTTTTCTTGGAAATTTTAGGCATGCTTGCGTATGTGTAAAAATGCCCTGAGGTTTAAATTAATGACTTGTGTATTTACAACCAGTATACTTTCTTCCCTTTACTATATGTATATGTGTTAAGCTTCAATTAAGGGGTTAAGAAAAGTAAAGTTTTATACAATACAATAAAGCTGTAAATTTTAAATTTTAAAATAAATTTTAAGAAACATATGAAAGTATGAGCCCCGCCTTTTTTTGGTTAAGAACTTTTATTTAAGGGCTATCACTGCTTGATAACCAGTGTCTCTCTTTTCTTTTCTGGTTCATTTTATGCTTTATTTTCTCTTATACATTTTCTCACTTTCACTTTATGTAACTCTCATTAGATAAATACTGAAAGTATTCAATACATCCTTTCTGTTTCTTGTTTCTTTCATATATTTTATATTTTGATCTCATTCTATATTCTAGATCTCAGATTTATTTTCTATTCCTTCACTGTCCAAAAAATAGCCCTTAGTCATAGGTAACTATTTAAATTTACATTAACTTAATTAAAATTAGTTATAAAATCAGTTTCAAAATGCTTTATAGCCAATGTGGCTAAGGGGTACCCTATTGGACAGCACAGATCTAGGGCTGTTCCATCATTATAGAAAGGTCTATTGGACAGTCTTATTCTAGGCTATATCTATAGAATAATTTCATGCTTGATATTTAAATATCCTAGACTCTGAATGTTCAGGTATTTCATTGAAAACTATTTTTCTATTATTAAAGGAATATTTTTTCAACGCTTTTTAAAATACCAATTTCAGTTCTCTTTCCTTTCCTTTCTACTCTCTACTTCTCTTTCATATATTCTGGGCAAGAGAACATTACTTGTGATAAGTCAAGCATTCTTCGAGTCCTTTTCTTGTTTCTGAATCATCGCTTTTGAAAGTCAAAATATAAGAAATTGGATCTTTTATTGTCTATATGCCTCCATTTTTTTTTTTTTTTTTTTCCTGAGGACAGAGCCCCGGCTCTGTCAGGGAGAAAAATACAGGAAGAAGGACTGAAGTTTGACTGATTTTTCCATTAGAAAAACATAACTTAGAACTAACTTACAGTTAGAACTCTGTCTGGAATAGCTTCCGTTTCAGGTATAGCATACATTTATTTTGTGCATATTCTGGATGGCAACTTCCTCTCCTCTAATTTATTCATCAGCTCAATTGTATCCTCTTTATGTCTTGCAGAAACCTGTTCACATATAAAGTAGTTTGATTTAGGCTAACACACTCTTCCATCACAGCTTTATTGTATTACATAAAACTTTACTTTTCTTAACCCCTTAATTGAGGCTTAACACATATACATATAGTAAAGGGAAGAAAGTATACTGGTTGTAAATATGCAAGTCATTAATTTAAACCTCAGGGCATTTTTACACATACATAAGCTTATATAACTCCATCACCCTCTAATGTTCTCTTCTGCTACTTCCATGCCATTAACTACCTTTCTTCACTCCCACCAATGAGGTAACCTCTATTCTGACTTTTATTACTATAGATAAGTTTTGTCTGTTCATGAATTTTGTATATGTGAAATCATAGTTTGTGTCATTTTTTGGTGACTAGCTTCTTCCACTCAACATAATGCTTGTGAGCTTCATCCTTTCTGGTGCATCTATCAATAGTTTTTATCTTTCTTTTTAAAACTGCAATGTAGTAGCCCATTGTATGAATATATCACTAAATTATTTAAATTGAAAATGGAGGACAGGACCTTGTATGTGCTCAGTCAGCTATCTTGCATGAAAGTTGTATGGTTCTCATAATACAGTACATCAAATGTGTCTTATGTTGTTTGTGGTTATACTGTCACCCTCAAAAGACTGAGTGACTTGAGTGGAGAAATATGGACTGTTATATTTTCTGTGTTTTAAAAGTGTCTTACATATATCATGTAGTTAGAATTCAATTAATATATGCTCAAAAGCAGAAACTTTAGGTGCATTTCTTCATCAAAAAAGAGGTTAAATTAAAAATAATACATTTTATTCCCTCACCAGCTAAGTAGGATGTTTTTAATATCAAATGGTATAGCAAATTAAGCATATTATTTATGTGTGCTGATTTATATCTGCTCCCAAATTACACCCCATTTTGAGGATTTACTTAAAGTCTAATAGCACCGAAAAGAAAATTTTAAAACATAACATTTTTTTCAATCTGTATTATAGAAACTTCCAGAGAATGTATAATTTAGATAAGCATTGATGTAGTGAACTGGTTTGGTAGAGAAAAAGTCTAAAAACATTTACAGCATAAATTGTTGTTGCTGACCATTCATGATTACTGTTACTGACATTTTAGAGTACAAGATGATTTAAATTAACTTTTCCTTGAATGGTCTATTTTCACAAAAAGATGTAATAAGGGCTATTATAGCATTTTGACAATGCATTAGCATTTCAGAGAAGATACATTGAGTAATACTGTTTATCATTTTGAACAGACCATGTGTGGTCAGATAGAATCTGATCTGCAAAGGCAAACTAAGGGGGGGAAGATAGATGTTGGGAAATATCTATGAGCTATTACTTGCCCTCAAGGAGCAAGAGCCTCTGCTTTGCAGATTATACTGTAATTGTGTCCTTTGTTCATTGTTTTAGTATTTTCTCCTCATGTATAAATATATTCAGTAGCTAGTATTTTTGTGATAGATTTTCTAGATACAAGAAGCGATTTTAGCTAAGACCACATATGCTTGTTTCTAATGCATTAAATTCAGACACGTTAAAATCTGGGGATGTGCTGAGGAAAACAAAATACTATTAAAGTTTCTGTGTCTCTGTAATATCCCCAGGGAGATTTGTCTCAGCTGAAAAGTTAGCTTTCACAAAGCTACTTCTAAAGCCATTCAGTGGCTTGCCTCCTGTTAATAGAACTTTAGTGGAAATAAAACCTAATGCATAAGGCAAAACAACAACAAAATTTCTATTCAAGACTTTCAAAAAGCTAAAGTATAAATTAAGTGGCAAAATAAATGTGAAGAATGCATCAACATTAATTAATATTTGAGGTAGGATTTCACATGGAAAAAAGAATATTTCCTTCAGGTGTGGTTACAATGTCATTTCTATGGCCAGTGAAGGAGGTATTTCATGTTTATATGTGAACACAGCACTCTTAAGTGGCAAACAATAGAATGTGGATTCGAAAAAAATTCCTCATGTTAATCAATTATTGAGATAGCAGTTGTGAGGATTACTCCATAACTATCTTGTCCTGAAAAGGAAAATGAAATTGTTTATAATTAATTTAATTAAGGCCAAAGCTACATATGGTTTTTATGATCAGAAATCTGCTTTGGTTGAGATTCATTCTAATCCTCTGCATGCCAGAGAGACAGCTAAACAGGACCCAATGTGGACATTTTAATCAAGTAGTAAAGGAAGTAATGAATACATAAATAGGTACAAAGAACACTATGTTTTGTCATTTATCTATATGAATTTTAAGCAAGTTAACTTGCTTTTGTATTGTCTGTAACAATAGATATACTCCTAATTTTCAAAAGAGTTTTGCTAAATAAAAGGGATAAATATTAGGAAACTATTCAGACAAATGCCTGAAACAGAGTAAGCTACACATCATTTTCAATTTTGGCTTTGTTTTGAAATAGACAATTTTTATTGACGGACAGACATATAATAAATGCACATTTCTTAACCGTATTTTGACAAAAATGTAGATCATTTACTGAAAAAATAAACAATGTAGGATTAAACATAAACTTTTCAGGATAGTGTCTTCGAATAAGGGAGCTAAAGCTTCTGGTTTTCAAACATGGCTTTCCTTGGAAACATCAGAATATTTTCTTGGGTTCCCCTGTCTGGAGTTGGTTACCTCATAATAAATATTTGTAATTTTTTATAGCTTTCCATTTAAGGGAATGAATTACCTACTTTTGTACAAATTGCATATTTGTTGGAATTTTCCAATAATCACAGTCTCAAAATAAAAGTAAGTTTTTAGAGAATAATCAAATAAATCCCCCCGTTCCCCCCTCAAAAAAAAATACTTGAGCAAATTATTTGGAGGGATTTGGATGGAAAATACCTTTAGAAATATACTCACTGTAGCCTTGGTCTCCTGATAAATGGATCCTAAATCACAGGAAATTTGGCCACCAATTATTCATACATTTATTTATTATGCTAAAGAGTAGTTAACTCTTCTTAGAAAAATCACAAAACAGTATTTCTTGTACCAAAAATGAGTGATTGTTTCAACCTTGTTTAGATTGAATTCAATAACTTACTCAATTTTTACAGGATGTGAAATTGATGTTGCAACCATGAACCTCCCCTCCATTTTTGAAGAAATGTCAGAATAGTTTGATTTTAAAGAATATTCCATTTATAAATATATTCTATACATATGTTTTTCTTGAGACTGTGATTTGGAGTAATAGGGCAAAATAATGTGAAAATAAGCTAAAAAGCTAGAAATATAATTGAAGTATAAAACAATATTTTGAGAAAATTAAGCAAATCCAATTCATGATCATGAAATGAGAAAATCTTATCTGTCACATTCCAGAAATTCAATAATATTTACCTCGTATTTATGCATAACATGGTGATCCTCTACATAAAATAAGGATAATAGTAATATCTACTATTGTATTGGGAGGATCATATAAATTAATGAATCAAAGCAAATAGAACAATGCTTGACACTTAGTAAATGCTGAAAAAGGTTACTGGTTCCTTAATTGTATGGAGTTTCAGTTTTAAACTAACTCTATTGTGAATTTTAATTTTGCTTTGGACATTTTAGTTTCTTGGAAATCTTTCATGAACCTCAACTCCATAATTATGTCTATTTGTGTTTGTATTTCCCTGATGGAAACAGTGCTCTGGTGTTCAGTATGAGGCTTCTGGAGCCAGAATCTCTTGGTTCAAATCCCAGTTCTACGAATTCACTTTTGTACAATTAAGGACAAGTTACCTAAATCTTTTGTTTCTCAGTTTCCATATCTGCAAAACTGGGAGAGGAGTAATAACAATTTCATAGAGCTGTAGGGGGAATTGAATTTATAAATTGCCATAAAAATACCTTAGGCTATCTTGCGACCTTAACTGTTATTTTCACTTAAAAAAATAATAAACAAGCTTTATTCCTCTACATGCTTTTCTGTTCTTGTCTATTAGCATGTCTTTTGCATCTTCTCACAGGACAGCAAGCTGACATTTTATTTTAAGTTTCTTTTTATTTTATGTTAAAGCATTTTTATGTCTGCTTTTCAATATGACTCCTTTATATACTTTAAAAAGTAGATACAAATGCTCACTTCTCTTAGGGACAGGAGAGATTTTATTGGGCCCCAAATTTGCTGTTGAGGTTTTAGAAAATTTGTAGATCACGCTTGACTTGTTCACTTAGCTCATGAGCTGGCTGAATCCTTTTTCCTGTTTATGGCTGAACGGAGTTTGAATATGAGCGCTTTTTTTTTTTTGAAACAGACTTTCGCTGTTGTTGCCCAGGCTGGAGTGCAATGGCACGATCTCAACTCACTGCAACCCTGCCTCCTGGGTTGAAGTGATTTTCTTGCCTCAGCCTCCCGAGTGGCTGGGATTACAGGCATGTGCCACCATACCCGCCTAATTTTGTATTTTCAGTAGAGACGGGGTTTCTCCATGTTGGTCAGGCTGGTCTCAAACTCCCAACCTTAGGTGATCCACCCACCTAGGCCTCCCAAAGTGCTGGGATTACAGGCATGAGCCACCGCATCCTGCCATAATATGAGCGCTTCATAAACCAACATACTGCAGAGTTGCAAACCTTTAGTGGATTCTCTCTTAATTCCAGTGATTACTTCTTTGATGGAATCTGCGGAGGAACTATCAAACTCTAATGCTTGAAATCAGATACTCTTTCTTTCATGTGATCAGTAGTAATCACTCTTTTGTTTTTCATGAGTTTTATGAGTTTCTGGTTCAATGCAGTCTCAACCTCCTGGGTTCAGGTCCAGCCTCAGCCTCCTGAGTGGCTGGGACTATAGGCACACACCACCATGCCCACCTATTTTTTAATTTTTTGTAGTGATGGGGTCTCACTATGATGCCCAGGCTGGTCTCAAACTCCTGGGCTCAAGTGGTTCACCTACCTTGGCCTCCCAAAGTGCTGGGAATACAGGTATGAGCCAGTGCACCACGCCCTGCGACTCTTAAATGCAAATGTCTATTGTTTGTATCTTTGGAGAGAAGGGTCCACGCTTCTTTTTACCCATCGATCTGAAACTAGGAAAAGTGGTTGGTTTATACACACGTGACACAAATTCTTTCTCCCTTATTGTGGAGCACCCTGTCTGGAGCACACTGTGTTCCTCACTCCTTCCTACAACACTGAGGCGTCTCTGTCTCTCCAAGGTGACAATATACCATTGCCCATGTGTTCTGATTGTGACCACAGGGTAAATTTACTTGTGGGGATAAATTATTTGGAAGCTTATTTCTAGCCACAGTTCAAGGTATGTTCTGTAGACTAATTTTATCAGTGATAAAGTTAATGTTTTTAATACTCCTCTGACTTAATTCTCTGCTTGCTTTCCCCCTTTTCTCTTTCTTCTCTCCCTTCTTTTTTTCTTCTTATCTTTCTTCCAATTTTTTTCCCTCCTCTTCCTTCTGTTCCTTTTCTTTTGTAAATGTTCTATGTCCCATTAAAGGGGTAGTACTCTATAAATATGAATGAGAAAGGGTTAGCAAAAAATGTTTAAATATTTCATAGCTTCACTAATGTTTTATTTTGTTGTTCTGTTAGTTACTGACAGAGATGCGTTCAAACTCCAAACTCAGGTTAAGAATTTTTAAATTACTCCTCTTAGGTCCATCAGTTTCTATTTTGAAGCCCATGTTATTAAATATGTACAGATTCAGGATTATTATTTCTTCATGATGAATTGGACCTTAATCATTATGAAATTCACTTTCTCTAATCATATTTTTCCTCTTTAAACCTATTTTGTCTGATGTTAATGTAGCCACACCATGTTTAGGTAACGTTTTCACGTTACCTAAAGGAATACGTTAGGTATTCCTTTTCCCATACTTTTTCTTCCAACGTAAGGACTTTCTGTGTCCTTATATCTAAAGTGTAAACAGCATAGATTGGGCCTTTTTCAGAACTCTTTTGAAAATTTACACACCTTTTAATTGAGGTGTGTAATTCATTTACATTTATTCCAATTACAGATGCATTTGAGCTTAGTTCTGCCACCTTTCTTTTTGTTTCCAATTTTACAATCTTTTCTTTGGTCCTATGGTTACTTTTCCATTCCTTCTTTTGGGTTCATTAAGATAAAGAAAAAAACGACTTACCTCTTTTATCAGCATTTTATCAGTATGTTTTAAAAATTCATTTATTGGTCGCCTAGAGATTACAATATGCATTTTTTCTTTTTCTAATTTGCCTTAATGATTTTACAACTTTCCATACAAGAAACTTCAAACAGTAATTTCTTTTACCTGTACCCCTACCTTTGAGCTATTTTCATATATGGTACTTCAATATATCTTATCAACCTCCAAGACATTTATACTGCTGGTCTAAGCACTTAAGATTATTTTATATTTACTCTCATATTTGACCTTTCTGGTTCTCTTTAGTCCTTTCTAAAGTTTTGTCCTTTTTCTCTGGTGTGAGACTACTTATGACAAATGTTCTTGTCTTGACCTCACCTTAATTGTTGGAACTCTTTGTTTTGTGACTTACAGGAAAGTTCCAAAGATAGTACTGATTATTCCTATATGCCCTTCACTCAGTTTTCTCTAATGTTAGCATGTTATGTAATCATGGTATAATTTTCAAAACTAAATAATATGATACTATTGGCTAAACTATAGACTTTGTGTGGATTTCATAAATGTTTACATCAATGTCTCTTTTTTGTTTAAGGATCCAATCTGGGACACCACTCTGCATTTAGTTGTCACGTCTATTTTGTCTCTCCCAATCTTTCTCAGTCTTTATGTGTTTTTTTATAATCTTGATCTTTTTGAAGAGTACTGGTCAGAAATTTTGTAGAATGTCCTTCATTTGGGGCTTGTCTGATGTTTTCTCATAATTAGTTAAGTTTATATATTTTGGGAGAATGCTACAAAGGTGATGTGTCCTTATAATTTCAAGAGTAGCATGATATCAACATGACTTATTGTTGGTGATGCTAACCTTAAAATCACTTTATTGCAGTGATGTCTGCCAGTTTCTCTACTGTGAAGTTACTGTTGTTCCCTTTCTATACTCTCTTTGTTGAAAGTGAGTCATTAAGAAAAGTAATTCCACACTCAAGGAGAGACAAATTAAGTTCCACCCCCCTAAAGAGAGAATTACCAAAAATTTCATGAGTGTATATTAAAATCACAACAAGAATTAAAAAAAAAGGACGATATTTGAATCTAGGCCACTATCCTGTTCTTAAAATTTTGCTACCCACTGTAGCATACAGCATTGAATCTTGCCAGCAGAAATTATTACTGTGGTGTTTTAAAGTTGGTTTTCTATTTCCCACATTTCTTCTACAGTTATTAATTGGAATTATTCCATAAAGAAGAGTTGCCTCTTTCTTTTTAGCTATTTTTTATTATTAAGGGCTTATGGATACTTCAATCCAGTGTGACACTTATAATCCATAATGTGTTATTTCTTTTATTGTTTGATTGGTCCAGCTCTGACTATGGGAAGATTTGGCAACTGTGTCACTTTGATGTGCTCTTATCCTTTTTATTTCTATTTAAAAATTTTAGCACTTCTTTTTTTTTGGTACCACAAGATGTTCCAGGCTCATTGCACAAGTGTACCTTGTACAATCTCTGTTCCAGTCTCCCAATCAACCATGGAGCGTTGGTTCCTTTTACAATGAAATTGTACATAAAAGTAATTCATTTTAATCTGGGTGTAACTATCGCATTAATTCTGAATTTTATGTGCAGATTTGTTATATTTATATTCTGTTCCATTTTTCCGTTTTGTATTCGCCAAAAATTCACTCATGTGTAATTTTTACATGTAACATAATGTTTTCTATCACTGCTACTTTAGAATATGTACTGCTCTCAACTATACTTTTTAGTAGGATAATAACATGATGTGATAGCCTAATTATTTGATTGAATTGAATTGGTCTTCAAAGAGTCTCATTTGAAAAGGGCAGATACATTTTCTTGGAGACAGGCTATTTGGCATTTGGCCAAAAGAATGGATGAATCAATGAACCATGGAGATGTCTCTTTGCTTGAAGTCATATAAAATAACAATTAAATATTAATGAAAAAGTCATGCATATTGCTTTGACACAGATCAATATTCAACTTGGCAAGAATGAGATGAAAGGAATTGATTTGTGTTCAAGCTCAGAAGCAGTTTCTTTCAGCGACTTTTTCTGGCGAGACAGCAATTCCTCTAGTACATAACATGAAGGACAGACAAGTTACACTGAAGCATGGCAAAGAGAGAAAAAAAAGACATTGCAGAGGGAAAAATAGCTCTCTAGTCTTAGACACCATGGAAGAAATAGAGATAATAACTGTTCCAACAGATTTCTGACAAAAACGGGAGCCTAGAAAAATGTGAAAATAAATAGGAAAGAACAAAAGTCTAGGATTATAAGAATAGCTGTACTGCTTACCAGCATGTGCCTTCATTAAAAACTGGCCATTTAGAATATTTAAATTCAACATTAATTCTTTGAGCACAAGATATATGTCAACTAAGGAGCCAAGCCAAAGGAGATACAATGAGCATTACTGGTAGTGCCTGCCAGTAAGCCCACCTTCCAGTCTTAGACATAGGTGGGAATATGGTCTCAGTGGAACCTATCAGACTTTCTCCTGAAGTTATGAGTGATAGACAGAGATTACAAAGCATATGAATCTGTTGGGTGCTATGCTATCTTGAGAATACTCAAGGTTCATGAGTTCCTGCTATAGAGAGAAGAGCTGGCCTTGATTCTAGATTTTATTTTTTATTTTTAAATTTTATTTTTATAGAGATAGGGTCTTGCTATATTGTCCAGGCTGGTCTCGAACTCCTGGGCTCAAGCAATCCTCCTGCATCGGCCTCCCAAAGAGCTGGGATTAAAGGTGTGAGCTACCATGCCTGGCTGATTCCATATTTTTTTAAAGGCCTGATCATTCCAGTTTTTCTTTGATATTGTAAGCTTCTCAGTATCTTTCAAAATAGATTTCCTTTAATAAATCATTGAGGTATTCAGAATCACCCAATCCACTGAGAACCTGAATAGAAGAAAAAGGCAAAGGAAGGGAGAATTCGCTTTTTCTGTTTGAGCTGCAGTGTCCATATTCTCCTGCCCTTGGACATGGGATAGGAGCTCCTGCTTCTCCACCCTCTGGATCCAGGCTGAATTACACCACAAGCTTTCCTGGTTTTCCAGTTTGCAGATGGTAGATCATGGGACTTCTTGGCTCCATAATCACTTGAGCCAGTTCCTATAATTAATGTCCTATTATATATGCAGATATCCTATTGGTTCTCTTTCTCTGGTGAATCCTAATGCAGCTGCACTGTTCATAATGTAGTGGTTTCTTGAGCTTTTACAGTTCTGCTTCTGTATCATTTTGGGGGTCCTGCATTCCTGGTAAACTAAGAAACATCTCTCTGAGGTCTGAATACCTCATCAGACACTGCCTTGGACTAGTTAGTGCACCAGCCTCTGGTCCAAAGATTGAAGACTCTCTCTTTTCCCTATTTGGTGGAAACTGGTATCTGCTGCAAAGATATTCTCTCTGCTCCCTTCTGCCCAGGTCTCCTATCAGTCTCTTCATTTTGGTTAGGCTTTTGTGAAAGAAAGGCTTCTTTGATCTTTTCTTAATCTTATTGCTTCCAAAATCTCTGATTCAAGAAATTTAAGAAGTCTGGCTACCTAATTGAACTGAAAAGAGTAGACAGGTATGAGATAAATTTACAAAGCAAAATAAAATGTAATATCTCAAAAGATCAATGTATCAGAACTAAGTACTGGGCAATGCCTGTGCAAGAATTTGAAAATATATTATGTAGTCACTCAGTAGAGGTGGTTAATAGTTGAAAGATGAGGACGTTTATTGACTCTGGCTGCTGACTTCCATATTTTTCTAAATGCCACATTAGCCTTCACCTGTGAATATAGTACAACCCCTTCATCTAGATCAATTTTGATCCCAGATAAATTGCTCTCTGAAAGAGCCTGGAATCAGAATTGTGTTGAAGCCCCTCTACCTCTGATGCTCTGGTTTCTTGATTCCTGGTGTGCACTCTGGTTATCCACCTCCCTGTGTTGAAATCCCAGATTCCTGATGCTAATAAATTGTCTCTTTGCAACTCTATTACTGTCAATTTTTGGAACTTTTTGCTTGATAGCCATCTGGATTGACATCCCAGATAATCGTTCTATGTGCACATTTTAACCTGTGGTTAATCTTTCATTTCCTGATCAGTTCTCGGACTCATGTTCATGAAATCCATCCCTAGATTGGCATCACCTTAGCCATATCCTTACAAAGCCTTTCATTATTAGACATATTTGGATTGGACTTAGAAGACTATTTCAGTTAATTCTGCTGACTTTGAGTCCTGGAAATGGCAGGATGGTGAAAAATAATTAATAGATGTTCCAGATCTCCTGGTACTTACGCAAGCATTCTTCTGCTGGCGTGTTCCTCTCAATGTCCAGCTGTTTGTGTGTGTGCCCGCTAGGGTCGCAGGGTGGTTTTTATAGGCACAGGAATGGGGATGCAGGGTGGCTGGCCAGAGTGGTCTTGAAAAATGCAACAGTTGGGTGTGAAAACAGGAGTGCCTCTCCTCACATAGGTCCATGGGCACAGGCCTGAGGGTGGAGCCTTCACCAGGGACCCTGCCTTTCTCTATCCAGCACTTCCCTGCTCACCTCCCGTATCATTACAATACATAAATACATATATAATGCAACTTATATATGTGTGTATAATATCATATACACAATAATGTGCATATAGAATTTAAGTGTATACATTATATATAATATAATCATATACACGTATATATATACACCTATATATAGTATCATTTTTATATATGTACAAATAATATTTTAGAGCAAAAGACCTCATATCAAAAGGAAGAGAAATTTCATTCCCATGTTTACAAAATGGCATATGTGAAACAGCACTCCTGGAAGCAATATTATGATAGAAAAAGTTTGGAAACAACCTAAAAGTTTTTAAGTATCTCACAATCAAATAATCTGATGACAAATAATATTTTTTTTTTTTGTCCCACACTAAAATGAAAACATTTCCAGTTTTCAGCAGTAAGTATCCTGCTGGCTTTTTATTCTAGGACTAAATTTAGTTTAGGAATAGGAAAATGAAGAAAGCCATTCTACAAACCTAAGGCTATAAATTTTAAATTCATCTGTATATGCACACTAATAGACATTCATGTCATATAGGCATAGTAAACATTGTATGAAGGAAAATGTTAACAGGGTGTACTTCTTGTGAATGCAAATTAGATTTCAGAGAAAATAATATTTCACTTTATCACATTCTGCACTTCTACATTTTACCATGAATATTATTAAGGTTTAAAAATGTTAAGATACTCTTAAAAATAACAAGATTGAAATGGGCATTTTCTGTCATAAGAAGCAGAATTGATACTTCTTTAATCTACACAGTGGCAAAAATCTACACAGCTCTTTAAGAAGGTGTAGAAAAACCATAAATAGTGTAAAACTGAGAAGGAGTAAAAGGATGTGGAAGACAAAACAAAGAACAAAACCAAATAATGATATTTCTACAGTAGGCCAAAAGTTACAAATAGAAGCAATTTTCAAATACTAAACAGAACATTTCATTTCTTCTGATTTGAAGCAAGATCTGTATATATAAATTGATGAATTCTTAACATTCCAGGAAAAATCAATTAATGAGACATCTCTACACACTTGTCCTTTGCATTAATAGAAAGGATTCTAGTCATATGGGAACTTTACCTTTCAGGGAATGTGTAAATTGGATTTCTTTGGATTACCTATGAAAAATTCCAAATAAATTCATTTGTAAAACTAAGGGGCACAAATCAGTAACTTTTATAGTTTTGAGAAAAAGAAACAATGGCCTTAATTTTGGTTTTATTATTTTTTTACCTAGAAATTGGTTAATGTGCTAGGCAATGTAAAAACGTGAACACATGTAAGGCTACTGTTAATATTCCACTGTGGTACCTATAACAAAGGAAATGGAAAAGTCATAGTTATCATGTTACTCGATTATTTAGCATCACAGTCTAAGTACTTGGCATGAGTACTAACTTTTTTGACTTCCAGCAAGATATAATTGAGCAGAGTCAAGAGCTCCGTATTATATTTAATATATGCAGAACTTTTTCCTTACAATTTCCCACCTGCAGTGTGTTCTAGTTTTTGCCCACTCTGCAAGGCTGAATCCCTGCAGCAACAATAGAATCATGATCTATGATGCTGTTTCTGCTGTGTAGAGGTGAAAAATCAATGTGATATAAAATTTATCATTATTAATATCATTTAGGAGTAAAATATATGTCACATATGTATAATACTGTTATTCATGCTGAAATTACTGTTGTATTGCCCTGCAGACCTATATGATTGATTAATTTTAAATTAAAAGTAAATTAAAAAATATTGACCTTTGGGTACTCAAAAGGCACTTTAAAGGAAAAATGAATAAGAAGAACTAAAGTTTTAGAAATAAAATCATATATTTAATAATTTGGGTTTTAGAATTTGTGAGAGAAGATTTTTCTTGAATATTTTTTTTTTCTCCAGGGAAAATATATTACTAAATTTTATCCAAATCTATCTGGATGTGTACATCTTCATAGGAATACATTGGACTCCATGGGTGCTACAGAAATGAAATGTGCTTTGCTGTGTCTGTGCTGAGAGTTCAAGATGTATTTTTTGATATCATTATCAGTCTAGAGAGTGGTGAGTCCTGAGGTAAAGTTTGGGCTAGTCTTCACTTCCCCACATGATCTCCATGACTTATACCACTGACTTCAAATTCTTTGATGTAAAACAAATAGATTTTCAGTCTTCTGTAAAGGGTCACCAAGATGTAGATTCAAGAAAAGTCTCTATAGGCTGCCCAACACAAAAACCAGGCAATCACTGTAAGCCCCTCTTATTTACTAAACCTATTTCTGCCACTGACTACTGGAAGTGGCTATGTCTTAGTTATTTCTAAGAACAATATGTACAGTTTGTCCTTCAGAAATGCTTTGCGATTAGATAATTACTGCACTCAAAGAGACATCTTACAGCTTTTAATAGGACATTTTGTCTCTTCTGGGAGCAAAGGAGTTGTGAATGGGTATGAAAATAGTATTTGTTCAGTAATATGTTTTTGCTAGAGCACAGTTTTGGTGGCTGCAATCAGTGGAGTGATCCCTTCTAAATCTTGATGTGATATTACTGGAACTTAGTGAAATAGAAGAGATCACTCCTTTGTTCTGATTTTTACAGGAAAATGCATGGCTGGAAGCTTTGTAACCGCTTTTTTCTCTCTGGAGGATTGATAGTTCAGTCTTTTCAGATGTGGATCAGACATATATGCTCTATGGGGTGTGAAGTGGGAAGAAGGAAAGACAATAGGAAAAATGATCTTCAATGACATTAGCAATCAGCACAATTTACAAGAGTTAAAGTTACCATAGGAACACAGAGAAGATGAAAGTTTACTGCCAGAATTAAGTAGGTATAACACACACACACACACACACACACACAGGCACACAGGTTTCCAAAGGTCAAAAATTTTTTTAATTTTTATTTTTCTGCTTTTTAACTGTATCCCCAGTGCCCCCAACTTTGCTATGAAGACCAAGGCACTGTGGAATTGTGTGTCTGCATTTGGAAAGTCAGCTTGTGCCTAAATGGATTTTGAAGATATCAGGCATTCTAGGATTGAGAATGAGAATTCCTTTTGTTACAACAGGCAAGAGTAAGAGCCAATAAATAAAAGAATGCTACATTTTAATTTTCAAAGATATGATTTTTTTTACATTTAATATCTCACATCAGGATGTATCTTGGAATCAATAGTATGTTCCATGTGAATTGCCAGTGTTTAAAAAAAAATTGCTGATGGTAAATCAGATAACAGTGCATCTTATAACTGATGGCATCTTTAGATAAGATGAAATACGGTATTTTGTTAGTGTGTAATATGTTTTTGGTTTGTAATTTATTAATTCATTTTACTTTTCTGTGGCTGCTGATGTAGTTGCCTGGTGATTTATTTCAATTTGAGCATTCAGAGTTTGAAGGTGAACTCATTAGCCAAGTAAGTGCATATCTGTCTCAGTCAGTGTATGGTACTCACAGCATCAAACAACTACAGCTTTCTTCCTAGGCTATCTAATGTATTTGTAATAGTCATTTTTTGGAAAATTGTATTTAACATGTTTAGGCTATATTGCCACATTTAAAAATCATCAACTACTTTGTCAACTTCAATATGGTAAAATTAAGTTTAAAGGTCACCTTTATATCTTTATGTGTCCTTTATATCTTATTCTCTTATTTTTACAGTTATTTAAATTCCAAATATACCCTGATTGTAAATGGGGTAAAGAAGCATGACTCATTTGAAGAATCAGATAACAAAGGGGTCCCGAAAATCTGAAAAATAAAGAGAGTTAACATGATGCTAATCATGTAGACACTTTAGGAAGTTGTGCATTTGATAAAAATTTTCTAAGAGATGACATTACTTTAGATGTAAATTTTAATAGTTCCTTTTTTGGTTGTAAATATCATGTTACATAGAAAATATATACATTTATAATATAATTTAATTTAACAACATACAATTGGCAGCCAGCTGATCATTTCTATTTTTCTGTTTTTAGAAGGAGAGTTGCTCTTTCTGCTATTTTGGAAATCACATTTTATTTTTCTCTAGGGTGACAGAAAATTATCAGAACTAAGAGGGCAATTTTATTCCTTCTAAAGTAGTTAAAATTAATTCAAACAGTTAATTTGTGTCTCCCTTATATATCATTTGCATCCTACTTTGAGTTTTTCCTCTTTTGTTAAAATGCCTTCAGTATGTTTCTCCCTTGATAGAGGCCTCAGACATTTTTTTCTTGATCTAAACTCGAATTCTTGCTCTGTCTTATTGTAACCACTACTTTTTTGTTGGAGAGTAGCTTATATTTACTTAATCCCATTTAACCATGTGGAATATGGATTCCCATGAAGAAAAATCAAGCAAATTTCAGGTATTATCATATTTTCTATGGATCGATTCTCCATCTGTAATCTAAAGAAGTGGTCATGGGTAGAGGCCCTCTGAATAGCTTCTTTGTGGTTTCTCCCATATTCCACAGGATTTCTATTTTTCCTCTGGATTCTCTCCTAGTTAAAGGATAAAATAATATGTGGAAAGGAATGGAAGGAAGAAAAATTATGGAATGTTTGCACTGTCAGAGGTAGTTCAGAGAAAAGAAAACTTGTAATGTCTATTGAACTCTTGCAACGCTATAACAAGAAGAGAATTATCTTCTTAATACTCTCCATAGTTAGTACTTTACTTCTTACTTAGTCTTCAAAACACTTTTTTATGTTAGGTGTTAATACCATGCTCGCTTTAGAGATTAGACAATTGAAGCTTAGAACTTAAGTAGCTTGTCCAAACTCATGCAGCTGTTGTTAGAGTGAGGATTCGAAATGAGGTTTATTTTGCTATAAAGTTCATATCCACTTTATTTTTTCTACATAATGTTATCTGTATGCAGTGAAGTTTTTAAATAATTTAAAACATCTAAGTGACATTATTGGATTTTTGTGTTAGAATATCACCCTGGGAGCAGTGTGGAGACAGGTTTGATGCAAGGGAGTAATAATAGAGCCCAGAAGCCTTGAAAGCCAGTTAGAGACTTAGTTCAGTAGATGATTAATGCATGAATTACAGTGGTAGTAATAATAACATAAATAATATTTATAAGTAACATAAATAATATTTATAAGTAACATAAATATTCTTTGTAATATTAGTATTATTGTAATTGTAATATTTGTATTATTTCTAATATTTGTAAATAACAAAACACTGGATAAACGACAGTCCTCTGCTGAGGACAACTTGAAAAACTGGATTAAACAATACAAACAAAAGCCTTCTATTTAAAAAGGCATCAGAGTGTTAATGAAGAAATACCAGCCCAGGATTCAAGAACAGAACAAAACCAAGATTGGCAAATTCTAGCACTTGGGCTATTTTCCCCCTAGATTATTGATAATCCCAGGGTAGTTGACAGGCAGCTGAATTTTGCTATTGATAGTCTCACAGAACTAGGGTAATAGGGTTTAGAGTCTAGGTCCCATCAAAAGCAGTGGTTCTGCTAAGCATCCTTTACCTTTAGTGAGGGGCTGAAAATTACACCTTTGGAAAAAGAAAAAAAAGAACTAGGAATACATAGACCTTTTCAAGTACTACAGCTCAGCTATGAATCATTTTAATCTTTGGAATTGAATTGAAGTGATCCCAGATTGTTAGTGCATCCAAGTACCTGACAAAAGCAGCCTAATTCCTCTCTAAAGGAAAGTGATGTGGTAGCTCTCAAATAATTTTCTACAACAATTTTGCAAATTAATATCGGGTACAAAGAAAGGAATCAGGTACAAAGAATACAAGACATCCTGGATGACAGTGAAAAGCAGACAAAAGAAACAGATTCAGAAGTGCCTTAGATAATAAAGACAGAGTTAAAATAACAGCTTATCTCCTAAAAGAGAAAATAAGCGATTGAGAATTTTTTGAGAAAAACTTAAAAGAATTGTAACTGAAAACTACAATATTGTTACTGAAAATATCAAAGAATTTTTTTTCTTTTCTTTTTTTTTTTTTGAGATAGGGCCTCGCTCTGTCACCCAGGCTGTAGTGCAGTGGTGTGATCATAGCTCACTGCAGCCTCGACCTTCTGGGCTCAAGCAATCCTCCCACCTCAGCCTTCGTGGTAACTGGGACCACACGTGCATACCACGATGCCTGGCTAATTTTTTTAATTTTTTGTAGGATGGGCTCTTTCCGTGTTGCCCACCCAGGCTGATTTCAAACTCCTGGGCTCAAGTGATCCTCCCACCTTGGCCTCTCAAAGTGTTAGGATTAGAGGCATGAGCCACTGCACCGAGCTCAAGGATAGTTTTTATGAGAAGAAGAAATGCAAATGAAGAAAAATTCATGAAGAAAAAAATATATAAAACGTATCACATGTGAATGAAAAGATAAGAAACCCTAAGTTTTGTAGTTAGAGTTGAGAAAAACCAGATGAATTCAAGATTTGAAGAAATGTTTTGCTTTGCTGATACTTATTAAAATTAATGGAAGATATCATGCAACAGATGCAAGAGGTCTTATGAATGAGAAAAACTCAAATCCTAGTATACATGTTTTAGCTATACATTTTATGAATAGCTTAGAGGGTGAATTAGAAAGTTATCTCAAAGATCACATTTCTGTAGTTGTCTTACTGACATTTCACTTTGGCCATGTTGGGTGTTTACTTCATAAACATCTCATGCTTTCAACCTATAGCCAAATGTAAAAGAAACTTTTGGACCTTGAATGTTTATTCATTTGTATATTCTAGCAGATCCAAGACCATTTGCTGAGAAAAATCTCATCACTGTCATCAGGTTTTACCTTGGTTTGACTTGGAATGACTTTTGATGGCCCCTTGCAATCTCCCTCCCAAAGATTCACAGTAGAAACTGCTTGGGTGACTTGAAGACATCCTAAAGTAAAAAACAAAATTGTTTAATTGTTTAATTTAGCTAAAACTGAAGTCGAAGCTCCACATCAGAACCCTTTTTGTGTATAACAGTTGTGACCCAGGGACATCCCTTGGGGAACATTATTCAACTCAGTTTTGTTCTTACTAAGGTAAAAGCATGTGACTCAGAGTTAAAGTGAATCTCTTAACATCTCATAGTGAAGAGTAGAGCAAGGAAAGAAAGTTTGCTTATTATTTGGTTTGGTTTTTGTTTTTCTTTTAATTTGGCCTAGTTGTTTTTTTGTTAAAAAATACAGCTCTATTAAGGTGAAAATCCTAAAGTGCTCAGTCCCACTTGACAACTGAGATCACTTTGTAACCTTGCTAGCTGTATCTTCTGGTGGCAATCTCTAGTATATATGTGTATATAGTTTCATATGTATATAGTGTTATATGTATTATGATACAAATTATAATTATCTATAATGTATTATGATTTATCAATTTTAGACTATATCTTATAAGTAGTATTTGTGTTAGGTTAAGACTTAACTTACTTGAAGGACCTCACCTCATCCTCTATCTTCTCAAGTAAATTATAACACATTAGTTATATTATGAACTGTTTAGATAGTTCACATTGAACTATCATATTGTTCAGCTTATAAATATGTAAGAATTATCCAAATATCTTTCTATAATAAAGACTGATTCCTATTTTGATGTTTGATCACTGACAGCTTTAAAGCTCCACCCCTCCCTCTTTACCTTTTGCCTCACATCTGGAAAACTGATTTACAAAAAAGCTCAGGAGCTCCCTCCCTTGGCATTGGCGGAGAAGTTCAAACCATGTAGATCCCTACCTGGTTTCACCTCTTAATCCAAAATAAGCTGGGGTCATCTATTCTTCTCATGGTTGTTTTACTACAGAAGGAATCTGATCCCTTTTCTTGGAGAATACTTTTGCCATTTACTATCTGAGTAATAAACTTTATTTCATATTTATTAGTGTCTGTATGTCCTTCTTCCTGATATCCCCAAATTTCTCGGCAGAATATAGTGGAATATACTAGTTTCCCAAATAAAACACATTCAGCTATTGATCAGATTCCACTGTGGCAAGAGAGGATATGATTTCAATCCTTTTGTTATGGAATGAGATTTGTTTTATGGCCTAGCATATTTTTCATTTGGGTTGAATGTTTCATGAATACTTGAAAGTAAAGTATTTGCTGTTGTTCTTGGGTAGAGGATTCTGTATATCTCAACTAGGTCAATATGGCTGATAGTATTATTGAAAGTTTCTATACTCTTACTGATCTTATATCCATGTAGTCTGTCAATTACTGAGAGATGATAGTTTAAGTCTCCAACTAGAATTGTAGATTTCTCTCTTTATCCTTTCATTTCAGTTCCATCAGTTTTTGTTTTACGTACATTGGAGTGTGTAATGTACATATACTTACCATTAATTTTTTTGATAAATTGATTTCTTTATCATTAGACAATGTTCTTCTTTATCCCTGATAACATTTTCTTTTCGAAAGATATCCCCAGTATATCTTTTCTCTTCAAAAGATTACTTAGTATGATGTTCATGGCACCACTCCAGTCTTCATTTGATTAGTGTTGGGTATGTGTGTATATGTATATTTGTGTGTATATATAGATATGTATGTATATGTGTATATATATGTGTGTATATTTGTGTGTTTGCATATATTATTTCTGTGTACATATTTGTGTATATGTACATATATATGAATATGCATATATATTTGTGGGTATATGTATATTTGTGTGTGTGTATATATATGTGTATACACACAAATATACATATACACACATGTATATATATATACACATATATATGCATACACACATTTTTTTCCTCTCCAATACTTTTATTTATGTCTTCATAAAGTTTTTACCCTTAGAACATGTAGTTGGATCTGCTGTTTTATACAATCCAGCAATCTCTGCCTTTCATTCAGCCTGTTTAGACCATTTACTCTTAATGTAATAATTGACATAGCTGGATTTCAGTCTGCCATTTTAATAATTGTGTCTTTTCACCTCATCTAGGACTTTGGTCTTTTTTTCCCTTTCAGACCTTTTAAAAAATAGTGAGTAGTATGTATAATCCCTTTTTATTTCTACCATTGGCTTATTAATTACATAGCTTTATTACCATTCTATATATATGAATATTGACAATATAAAGGTTGCTAAAGGTTGATAATATACAGGCATACCTTGGAGCTATTGCATTATTTGTTCTGGTTCATCAAAATCATAAAAATTTTACAATAAAGAGTGCCACACAAATGTTTTTGTTTCCCAGTGCATATTAAAGTTATGTTTATACTATAATGTGCAATGGCATTATGTCTAAAAGATGTGTACACCTAAATTTAAAAATAGTTAATTATAAATGCTTTCATTAAAAAATACTGAGAAAGAGACAGTACATGCTGTTGGAAAAATGGCTTCACTGATGGACTTTCTTGATGCCGTTTTGCCACAAACCTTCAATTTGTAAAGAACACAGTGTCTGCAAAGCATGATAAAACAAAGCTATAAAACAAGGTATGCCTGTACGTCTTTAATTTACCACAGTTTACTTTCAAATAATATTGTGCCACCTCACATATAGTATATGAACATTGTAACCGTATACCTCAATTTCCTTATTTTATCCTCTGGGCTATTGTTGCCATATAGTTAATTAATACATATATTATAAACCTCACAATATATAGTTACTCTTCAGAAAGTCAAATTCTTTTAAACTAACATTTTTTTGGGAAAAAAGGACATTTACATCTACCTTTATTTTAACGATTACTGGCAGTCTTAATTCCTTTGTGTAGATCCACATTCCTTCTGCATGAAAAAGATAATATTTAATCTAACATTTCTGGTAGTGCAGTTTAAATGGCAATGAGGTCTTTGAACTATTGTCTGAAAAGTCCTTTATCTCACTACCATTTTTGAATGATATTTTTGCCAGGTATAGAATTTTGAGTTGACAGGTTTTATTTTAGTGCTTTAAAGCCTTCTTTTATGTTTGGGCTTGCATATTTTTGAAAAAGGAGTCTGATATCATTTCTATCTTTTTCATTTCCATATAACATTTCTTTTTTTTTCCTAGCTGCCTTCAAAAGCTTCCTTTTTTCTTTCTTTCTTTTTCTTTTTTCTTTCTTTTTTTTTTTTAGCAATGTGATCATGATTCATCTAGGTTTTTAAAAAGTTCATCTGATTTTTCAAGTTCTGTAAGCTTCTTGGATCTATGATTTAACATTGTTCACTAATTTTCTGAAGAAAATTCTTGGCTATTATCCCTTCAAGTATTTATTTGCCTCGCTCTCTCTCTTTTCTCCTTTTGAGTCACCTGTTGCACATGTGATAGACTGTGTGGTATTGTTTCACATATCTTGGATTCTCCTTTTGTTTTCTTTCTTTGCTTTCCCTCTTTGTGTTTCAGCTCAGATAATTTCTATTGCCTGCCCTCTAGGTCTATGATTGTTTCTTTAGGTGTGTGTAATGCCCTGATAATTCCATCTAAGGAATTATTAATTTCTGACATTGTGATATTAGGTATATTTCCATTTGGCTGTTCTTAAAATAATTTCTTACTTTTGGTTGAAATACCCCATCTATTCATCCATTTTTTTTTACCTTTACCACTAGACCTTTAATATATTAAATACAATTACTTTAACGTCCCTGTCTGATAGTTTCAACTGTGCAATGTAGTTTACTCCAGGAATTCTTCTTTAAAGGATTGTGAAGGTTCCTAGTTAGAGAATAGGTGTATGGTTCCTAGTTTAGGATGTTCCTTCTTTCCTCACTCAAAAAATTGGGTTTGTCCTCACAATTCTTATGGTTTTGAGTAATTGGTTTAGTTAAATGAGCTCCTGAAAAAAAGAGATGGGAATAATAGAAGAAAAGAAAAGGCAAGAATATGTTTCCTGGGATACCTCGACTCTGGAATTAATTAAATCAGATATTAAATTTTCACCAAGATGACTGCTACAAAGCACTCAAGGATGAAGATTTTGATTTTGGTTTTTAACTTTTATTTTAAGTTCAGGGGTACATGTGTAGGTTCGTTATATATGTAAACTTGTGTCATGGGCATTTGTTGTACAGAATATTTCATCGTCGGAGTATTAAGCCTAGTACCCGTTGGTTGTTATTACTGATCCTCTCCCTCCTCCCACCCTCCATCCTCCAATAGGCCCCAGTGTCTGTGGTTTCCCTCTCTGTGTCCAAGAGTTCTCATCATTAAGCTCTTACTTATAAGTGAGGACATGTGGTATTTAGTTTTTTGTTCCTGTGTTAGTTTGCTAAGGATAACGGCCTCCAGCTCCATCCATGTTCCTGCAAAGGACATGATCTCATTCTTTTTCATGGCTGCATATTATTCCATGATGTATATGTGCCAAATTTACTTTATCCAGTTTATCATCAATGGGCATTTAGGTTGATTCCATGTCTTTGCTATTGTGAATAGTGCTACAATGAATATACACGTGCATATATCTTTATAGTAGAACAATTTACATTCCTTTGGGTATATACCCAGTAATGGAATTGCTAGGTGAAATGGTAGTTCTGTTTTTAGGTCTTTGAGGAATTGCTGCACTGTACTACACCATGATTGAACTAATTTACACTCCCACCAGTAGTATAAAGTGTTCCCTTTCCTCTGTAACCTCACCGGCACCTTCTATTTTTTGACATTTTGATATATAGCCATTCTGACTGAGGTGGTGAGATAGTATCTCATTGTGGTTTTGATTTGCGTTTCTCTAATGGTCAGTAATGTTGACCTTTTTTTCATATGCTTGTTGGCTTCATGTATGTTTTATTTTAAAAGTGTCTGTTCATAAACTTTGTCCACTTTTTAATGAGGTTGTATTTTTTCTTGTAAATTTGTTTAAGTTCCTTATAGAGGCTGGATATTAGATCTTTGTCAGATTCATAGTTTGTAAAAATTTTCTACCATTCAGTAGGTTGTCTTTTGATAGTTTCTTCTGCTGTGCAGAAGCTCTTTAGTTTAATCAGAAAGAAAGGTGGATATTTTTATTATGATGGGGATAAGAAGGAAATATTTTATGGTACCACAGGACTTTGAATATGGCACTCAGTGGTAGAGGCATAAGAATAAGTGTTCAGAGGATGAAAAAATGCACTAAACATTCACATTGCTTATTTCCCAGTAAATATATTGAGATTAGTGTTAAATGCTATAATATTTACCTTTTCTAACTCCAGCCTAATTTTTTCATTGAAAAGAATGTCCCCATCGATCTCACCATTATTTTATATAATTCTTTTATTGAAAGAAAAAGATAAAAAGTAGTTGGAGGGAGAGAAAGAGCACAATATAAGTAAAATATCTCCCCCATTACCATAATGGTATACTTTACTGTACACAAAATCTATTTTTACCACATTCAGAACATAACCATAGTTAGCATTTGTATAGTATGGTAGAGATTGCAAAGTGTTTTTAGATGCCCTGTGTCATTGAACCTCAGGCAAAAACTTGAGCTTGCTATAAGCAGCAGGTGAAATAGATCGTAAAAGATGATATGACTAACCCAGAGTAATATCACTAGAAAATGGCAGAGCGAGGCCTCAACAACAGCTTTTCTTTCAACATCCCTTCATCATAAAAACTCTCAACAAACTGGGTACAGAAGAAACATACCTCAGCATGATAAAGACCTTATACAGCAGATGCACAGCTAGTATCATACTGCTGAGTATATATTCAAAAGAAAGGAAATCAGTATATCAAAGACATATCTGCACTCCCATGTTTATTGCAACTCTATTCACAATAGCCAAGATATGGAATCAACCTAAATGTCCGTCAATGAATGGATAAAGCAAATGTGGTACATATACATAATGGAATATTTTTCAGCCACAAAGAAGAATGAAATCCTGTTATTTGCAGCAACATGGATGCTGTTGAACATTATGCTAAAAGAAATAAGCCAAGAACAGAGAGACACATGTTGTATTTTTTCAGTCATATGTGGGAGCTAAAATTTTGATTTTCTGGAGGTAGAGAGTAGAATGATGGTTACCAGAGAAGGCTGAGAAGGGTAGTGGGGTGGGGATAAAGAGGGTTGGTTAATGGGTGCAAAAATAGAGTTCGATGGAAGAAATAAGATCTAATGTTTGGTAGCACAATAGGGCAATAACAGATAATAATTTATTATATATTTCAAAATAACTACAGGAGTAGATTTGCAATGTTCCTAAGGCCAAGAAATACATGTTTGAGGTGATGGATATTCCAGTAGCCCAGATTTTATCATGACACATTGTATGCTTGCATCGAAATACCACATGTATTTCATAAATATGTAAAACTTTTATGTATGCATAAAAATAAAAAGAAGATATCCTCTGATTTAACATCTCATGGACATGACCATCCCAATTTCTTCTCAGGTCTTTGGAATTTGCTGAATTTATTTAAGAATATATGTGATATTATTAAACTGCTTGAATACCCTAAGGACTCCATAATAATTATGTTTTATACTACATCTTAATAGTGTTAGGGTAGAAGGAATCTTAGTGGTTTGGGATTTTAATTCTAGATCACATAAACATGCTATTAAAACTTCTAATATCAAAATAGTTTCTATTAGTCCACCTAAATTTTTGAGCAATAGAATGATAACTCCTCGGCGCACTTCTGGAAATAGTCTAAAAACACCTAATTTTAAATTTCTAAACAATAAGCATTTGTTTCTGGTCTTAGGTTAGTTCATAGTAAATTAGAAGCTTACTAAAGCATCAGAAAACTTTTCATGCCAGTAAGACTACACTTGGTATTTGTACTGTCATTGACAAAGGTGACTGTATTTGTAAAACTCCTGAGAAGGAGTAGTTTATAGATAGGAATGTCAGTATTCATTGGTATAATGAATACGGGAGTTTTTGAAGAGACTCTGCTGGAAACATTACAGATTACAGGAAAGAGCCACATCATTCTGTAGCAAATTTTAGTGCCTCAACAACCATGCCAAAATGTATTTCAAAGCACCAAGAATTGGAGATGAAACAGTTTATGCCTGGCCTGTAAGCACATGAAGATGTTAAAAAGCTGTCTGACCCTGGAATGCTAGCACCATTGTATCAGTCAGGGACATTGATTGTGGGAAATCAATACAAATCAAATTTTGAGATTTTACATGGAAATGAAATGTATTTAAAGCATATTTGGTACTCATATAATACACAAAAAGATTAGCTCATCATGCTTAAGAACCAAGGGAAGCTTCAGGATGCAGCCAGTAGAACTCCCACCACTGGCTGTTCCTCTGAGAGGGCTCAATATTGATGCAGGGTTTTACATTCTATCATGACTAGTGTAAATAGTTCCAATTGGCTTTGTAACTGCATTGTTCCTGAAAAATTCAAACTGTTGGATATGCAGTTGGCTGAGCCTAGGTCATTTGTCTGTGAATCTATGATATGAGAGTGGTTTCTGGTGCCAGGGTTGGATAGCTTTTAAATGAACAACTTCCCTACATATGTCAGCCAAGGTTTGCAAGTTTTGTCTACCCCAAGATCCCTGACTGACCACAGTGATGTTAGTTTTATAGCTGTTAAAATATTTTCACTTACTTATTTACTTGGGAAAGAGGCTTACTCTTTGCATATAATTTTGGCAATATTCAAGAATGATATGGTTTTTCCATGGAATCTATGGTAATTACAGTTGACAACTTTGAAAAAAAAAATTGCTGGATAACAATAGCAATAAGTTCTACAATTACATTTTAATTTTCCATTTCCTAGCCTCTTGATAAAGATTGTTCAATATTTCTTTAACTTTTTTTTTTTTTTTGGTGGGGACAATAGGGTTTGCTATAATTTTTAGAATTTTATTTTTTTCTATTTTTTAACTCTATTTTAGGTTTATGGGTACATATGCAGATTTGTTATATAGGTAAACTCATGACTCAGGGGATTGGTGCACAGATTATTATGTCACCCGGGTACTAAGCTTAGTTATTTTTACTGATCCTCTTCCTTCCCCAAGTATCCACCCTCTAATAGGCCCCAGTGTCTGTTGTTCCCCTTTTTGTGTCCATGTGTTCCAATCTTCTATCTCCCATTTATCAGGAAGAAAATGTAGTATTTGGTTTTCCATTCCCATATTAGCTCCCCAAGAATAATGGCTTCCAGCTCCATCCTTATTGCTGCAAAGGACATGATCTCATTCTTTTTCATGGCTGCATAGTATTCCAGTGTGTATATGTACCACATTTTCTTTATCCAGTCTGATATTCATGAGTATTTAGGTTGATTCCATACATTTGCTATTGTGAATAGTGTTGCTATGAACATATGCATGCTTTTGTCTTTATGTAGAACGATTTATACTGCTTTGGTTATATACCCAGGAATGAGATTGCTGGGTTGAATGGTAGTTCTGTTTTTAGCCACACCACTTTCCAACATGGTTGAACTAATTAACACTCCCACCAACAGTGTATAAGTAATTTTTTTTCTCTGTAACCTTGCCAGCATCTGTTGTTTTTTGATGTTTTGATAACAGCCATTCTGACTGTGAGATGTTGTCTCATTTTGGCTTCAATTTGCATTTATCTAATGATTAGTAATATTGATCTTTTTTTCCATATACTTGCTGGCCGTATGCATGCCTTCTTTTGAAAAATATCTATTCATGTCCTTTGCCCCCTTTTTAATGAGTTTGCCACAAAACAAATGAAATACTTAGGAATACAGCTAACCAGGGACGTGAAAGATCTCTGCAATGAGAATTACAAAATACTGCTCAAAGAAATCAGAGTTGACACTAGCAAATGGAAAAACATTTCATGTTCATGGATGGGAAGAATCAGTATCATTAAATTGTCCATACTGCCCAAAGCAATTTATACATTCAATGTTATTCCTATGAAATTACCAATGACATTCTTCTCAGAACTAGGAAAAACATCTCACAGTTCTGGATACTGAAAAAAAAAAAGAACTAGAAAAAATTATTTTAAAATTCATGTGGAACCAAAAAAGAGACCGAACAGCCAAGGCAATCCTAAGCAAAAAGAACAAAGCTGGATGCATCACATTACCCGACTTCAAACTGTACTGCAGGACTACCAAAACATCATGGTACTGGTACAAAAACAGACACATAGACCGGTGGAACAGAATAGAAAGCCTAGAAATAATGCTGCACACCTCCATCTGATCTTTGACAATGCTGACAAAAACAAACAATGGGGAAAGGACTCCCTATTCAATAAGAGGTGCTGGGATAATTGGCTAGTCATATGCAGAAGATGGAAAATTAACCTTTTCCTTGCACCATATACAAAATTCAACTCAAGATGGATTAAAGACATAAACATAAACCCCCAAACTATAAAAACTCTGGAAGGTAACCTAGTAAATACCATTCTGGACATAGGAACTAGCAAAGATTTCATGTCAAAGATGTCAAAAGCAATTGCAACAGAAACGAAAATTGACAAATGGAATCTAATTAAACTAAAGAGCTTCTGCACAGCAAAATAAACTATTGATAGGGTAAACAGACAACCTACAAAATGGGAGTAAATATTTGTAAACCGTGCATCTGACAAAAGTCTAATATCCAGCATCTATAAGGAACTTAAACAAATTGGTAGAATTTTGTTAAGACTTGGTTGCATGTTGGGAAAGAGAACCTAGTAACTGAAAACTAACAAATAGAACAAAATTCTCAAAGAACAATGCCTTACGTTGTCATGGGACCTTCCACCGAGCAGGAGATGATTAGGATGGGGATGAAAATGACATGTGAAGTAATGAAGCCTTATGCCTTTAAGAGTCAAGATTCTCTAATAAACTGATTACGCTTTTAATATGGAGAACTTGGGAGAAATTTAAGGGAGTTCTACAAATACAAATTATTAATATTTAGTATTTCTCCTTATTTTCTTTTTGTTAAGATGGAGGTTCACTCCTGTTGCCCGGGCTAGAGTGCAATGGTGTGATCTCAGCTCACAGCAACCTCCACCTCCAGGTTCAAGAGATTCTCCTGCCTCAGCCTCCCAAGTAGCTGGGATTACAGGCACCCACCACCACACCTGGCTAATTTTTGTATTTTTAGTAGAGACAGGGTTTCACCACATTGGCCAGGCTGGTCTTGAACTCCTGACCTCAGGAGATCCGCCCACCTTGGCCTTCCAAAGTGCGGGGATTACAGGTGTGAGCCACCATGCCTGGCCATTTCTCCTTATTTTCTTAAGCATAAAGCATCAACAAACATTCATGTATCTTGAATTCCCTGAAAATGATACTTGATTTCTCCATCTCACATTTACTGTGACTGGAAGAACAGCATTTTTCAAAATGGAAAAATTCAAGAGGCATACTTAATGAAGGGAACAATAGCTCAATTAAGTGCAATACAGGGAAATGACTACTTAATATAAATAAATGAAACCAGATTTCATTTGCACTTCAGGCATCAGCATGAAGCATTACTTTCTGAACTGGTTTTATTGAAAACTGCCAGGAGCAATTTTTCAATGAAGTATATTATTCTGACAGCCTCTGTTTCCTGTGGCACCTTCCCACATCTTAATAGTATGAGACACATCCCCTGACCTATGATTATGCTTCCTTTCAGGTATTTGAATATCAATATCTCTTTAAGTCAACTGTATTTAACAATCTGTAGTTACCTAAAAGTAAAATGAGTTTAAAGTATGGTTAAACTTTATAAACAATCTGTACTCACTTGTCTGGGAAAAAAATGAAAAGCTATTGCTTTCATAGGTTTTAAGAACATTGAGTGAAATTACAAAAGTCAATAAATAATGTACTCAATAGATAAAGTCTTATCCTTGAAAACAAATTGAGTGTTCTTTGAATACTGAAAAGGCAGTTTTTTAATGAATAATATTTAAAAATAGATGTACCCTCTTTTATTATTGAAGGTGGCTTTCACGATAAGAAAATTCCCAGGGTAGACTACTAGAGGGATGTGAGGAACATGTTGAGAAGAGTTGCAACATACCATTTATGTCTACTTATGCCAGCTGGCCTAACTGTTCTTGTTGATACCAGCTAAAAATAGTGGTATCCAGCTGACCCCTGAACATATATAGGAGTTCAGGGGTGCCAAGAAAACCCCTCTAGGCAAACTCACTGTAAGTTATTGATCCAAAATAAGCTAAATGTATGATTCTTTTTTAAAGCAGTGGGATATTTGATGAATTGTTATGCAGAAATAGCTTATTAACTCACAAAAATACAGTGTTCTTCTAGTTCTCTACTTGAATGATACCTTCCAAAAAAGAAAATAAAATAGTGCTGGCAGATTCCTAGTATTCATAGATTCCCTTGCCAACTATTCACTACTCATTTTTTTAGACTTTTATGGTTCTGAAATCCACTGTCTTCCCTTTCTGTGAAAAGAACTGCATTTTCCAGTTTGCAGGGATCCCACTAATCTCCCCAGTTGCAATTACTTTAACAAAGATTTTAAAAAGGAAAATAAAGTCTCACAGTTCTCTAGATTTTTATCTCCCCTTATAACACCAACTTTCTTAGAATTAATTCTTGGTGGAATTTTGAGGGTTCTTCCACTGAACCCTGCACAGAGTGTGAAATACAAGTTACTAAAAAGTTCAGTGTTTCGAGGACTTTAAGATGCTGAATATTCAGGGGCATTAAGATGTTATTTGAAACCAACGAGAACAAAGACACAACATACCAGAATCTCTGGGACACATTTAAAGCAGTGTGTAGAGGGAAATTTATAGCACTAAATGCCCACAAGAGAAAGCAGGAAAGATCTAAAATTGACACCCTAACATCACAATTAAAAGAACTAGAGAAGCAAGAGCAAACACATTCAAAAGCTAGCAGAAGGCAAGAAATAACTAAGATCAGAGCAGAACTGAAGGAAATAGAGACACAAAAAACTCTTCAAAAAATCAGTGAATCCAGGAGCTGGTTTTTTGAGAAGATCAACAAAATTGATAGACCGCTAGCAAGACTAATAAAGAGGAGAGAAGAATCAAATAGACACAATAAAAAATGATAAAGGGGATATTACCACCGACCCCACAGAAATACAAACTACCATCAGAGAATACTATAAACACCTCTACGGAAATAAACTAGAAAATCTAGAAGAAATGGATAAATTCCTCGACACATACACCCTCCCAAGACTAAACCAGGAAGAAGTTGAATCTGTGAATAGACCAATAACAGGCTCTGAAATTGAGGCAATAATTAATAGCTTACCAACCAAAAAAGTCCAGGACCAGATGGATTCACAGCCGAATTCTACCAGAGGTACAAGGAGGAACTGGTAGCATTCCTTCTGAAACTATACCAATCAATAGAAAAAGGGGGAATCCTCCCTAACTCATTTTATGGGCCAGCATCATCCTGATACCAAAGCCTGGCAGAGACACAACAAAAAAAGAGAATTTTAGACCAATATCCCTGATGAACATCGATGCCAAAATCCTCAACAAAATACGGGCAAACTGAATCCAGCAGCACATCAAAAAGCTTATCCACCATTATCAAGTGGGCTTCATCCCTGGGATGCAAGGCTGGTTCAACATACGCAAATCAATAAACATAATCCAACATATAAACAGAATCAACGACAAAAACCACATGATTATCTCAATACATGCAGAAAAGGCCTTTGACAAAATTCAGCAGCCCTTCATGCTAAAAACTCAATAAATTAGGTACTGATGGGACGTATCTCAAAATAATAAGAGCTATCTATGACAAACCCACAGTCAATATCATACTGAATGGGCAAAAAGTGTAAGCATTCCCTTTGAAAACTGGCACAAGACAGGGATGCCATCTCTCACCACTCGTATTCAACATAGTGTTGGAAGTTCTGGCCAGGGCAATCAGGCAGGAGAAAGAAAGACAGGGTGTTCAATTAGGAAAAGAGGAAGTCAAATTGTCCCTGTTTGCAGATGACATGATTGTATATCTAGAAAACCCCATCGTCTCAGCACCAAAATCTCCTTAAGCTGATAAGCAACTTCAGCAAAGTCTCAGGATACAAAATCAATGTACAAAAATCACAAGCATTCTTATACACCAATAACAGACAAACAGAGAGCCAAATCATGAGTGAACTCCCATTCACAATTGCTTCAAAGAGAATAAAACACCTAGGAATCCAACTTACAAGGGATGTGAAGGACCTCTTCAAGGAGAATTACAAACCACTGCTCAATGAAATAAAAGAGGATACAAACAAATGGAAGAACATGCCATGCTCATGGATAGGAAGATTCAATATTGTGAAAATGGCCATACTGCCCAAGGTAATTTATACATTCAATGCCATTCCCATCAAGCTACCAATGACTTTCTTCACAGAATTGGAAAAGACTACTTTAAAGTTCATATGGAACCAAAAAAGAGCCCGCATTGCCAAGTCAATCCTAAGCCAAAAGAACAAAGCTGGAGGCATCATGCTACCTGACTTCAAACTTTACTACAAGGCTACAGTAACCAAAACAGCATGGTACTGGTACCAAAACAGAGATATAGACCAATGGAACAGAACAGAACCCTCAGAAATAATACCACACATCTACAACTATCTGATCTTTGACAAACCTGACAAAAAGAAGAAATGGGGAAAGGATTCCCTATTTAACAAATGGTGCTGGGAAAACTGGCTAGCCATATGTAGAAAGCTGAAACTGGATCCCGTCCTCACACCTTACACAAAAATTAATTCAAGATGGATTAAAGACTTAAATATTAGATGTAAAACCGTAACAACCCTAGAATAAAACCTAGGCAATACCATTCAGGACATAGGCATGGGCAAGGACTTCATGTCTAAAACACCAATAGCAATGGCAACAAAAGCCAAAATTGACAAATGGGGTCTAATTAAACTAAAGACCTTCTGCACAGCAAAAGAAACTACCTTCATAGTGAACAGGCAACCTACAGAATGGGAGAAAATTTTTGCAGTCTATTCATCTGACAAAGGGCTAATATCCAGAATCTACAATGAACTCAAACAAATTTACAAGAAAAAAACAACCCCATCAACAAGTGGGCGAAGGATATGAACAGACACTTCTCGAAGACATTTATGCAGCCAAAAGACACATGAAAAAATGCTCATCATCACTGGCCGTCAGAGAAATGCAAATCAAAACCACAATGAGATACCATCTCACACCAGTTAGAACGGCAGTCATTAAAAAGTCAGGAAACAACAGGTGCTGGAGAGGATGTGGAGAAATAGGAACATTTTTACACTGTTGGTGGGACTGTAAACTGGTTCAACCATTGTGGAAGACAGTGTGGCAATTCCTCAGGGGTCTAGAACTAGAAATACCATTTGACCCAGCCATCCCATTACTGCATATATACCCAAAGGATTATAAATCATACTGCTATAAAGACACATTCACATGTATGTTTATTGTGGCACTATTCACAGTAGCAATGACTTGGAACCAACCCAGATTTTCAACAATGATAGACTGGATTAAGAAAATGTGGCACATATACACCATGGAATACTATGCAGCTATAAAAAATGAGTTCATGTCCTTTGTAGGGACATGGATGAAGCTGAAAACCATCATTCTCAGCAAACTATCACGAGGACAAAAAACCAAACATTGCATGTTCTCACTCATAGGTGGAAAATGAACAGTGAGAACACTTGGACACAGGAAGGGGGACATCACACACCGGGGACTGTTGTGGGGTGGGGGGAGGGGGGAGGGATAGCATTAGGAGATATACCTAATTTAAATGACGAGTTAATGGGTGCAGCACACCAACATGGCACATGTATACATATGTAACAAACCTGCATGTTGGGCACATGTACCCTAGAACTTAAAGTATAATAAAAAAGAAAGTAGATACTGTTCATCTATATGTTTCATTGGTCCATCATAACATTTCTTTTTGGTATTTTGAAATAGCATGTTTTACATTGAAATTTAATCTTAAAATTGCGATTATTAAAACTTCTCTAATTTCAACTGTGACATGCTTCTTTTTTGAGAGTTTCCTAAAATTGTCATTTGTAGTAAACCGTTTATCCTTTCTTTTCCAGTTTATACTTGTGAGCTTCTGATTCTCTAAAGCTTTAAATATTGTAATTAAAATTGATTTATTTGTTTTAGATTTTTAAAAAATAATGTCCTAAATCTTAGCATATTAAATTCTGTGGTTTTGTTAAATTTAGATGCAATGTTTTCTACTAATTACACAACTTTCCTAGAGGGTTTATTTAATCTTTAATATTCTATCACAAAGTCAAGAAAGTACATTTTCTTTGAAAACAGAGGAACTTGAGAATATACTGGCATTGAATGCAGTCTTGTTTGCTGAGACATTGAAATTATTTCCATGCAATAAATTGTCTCTGGAAATATATATAATTTCAGACTATTTACTCCAAATGTACGTGTGTGTGTGTGTGTGTGTGTGTGTGTATGTGTATCATGTAGTACTTCATGCTGGGTGTAAGTAGGGATGAGTAGTATATACATATACATATGTGCATATATATGTGTGTATGTGTGTGTGTGAGTTTGTGTGAGTGTATTCTGTTTTCTGAAGATTGAATCTTTCTCTTGGATATGAAATCTGAAGGAATTAATATGTTCAATCATCACCATCTAATTCTTAAATTTTCATAATGTTTTTCCCTTTTTCTCTGTTTTAACCTTTTGGGTCCACTCTTTCGTTAAACAAAATAGTTCCCAGCTGGACACAGTGGCTGATGCCTGTAATCTCAGCAATTTGGGAGGCTAAGGTGGAAGGATTGCTTGAGGCTAGGAGTTCAAGACTAGCCTGGGCAACATAGCAGGACCCTGTCTCTACAAAAAGAGTTTTAAAAATTAGCCAAGCATGGTGGCACATGCCTGTAGTGCTACCAATTTGGTAGGCTGAGGCAGGAGGATTGCTTGAGTTCAAGGCTGTAGTGAGCTATGATGGCACCATGGCACTCCAGCCTTGAGCAACAGACTGAGACTCTGTCTCTTAAAAGAAAAATAAAGTTTTCTTATGTTTCTTCTTGGATAGTCAAGGGACTTGGGCAGAGACATGTTCTCTTGATCAAATTATTCTTTACATGCAGCTCTTTGCCTGAGCTAATGGAGAGAAGATTGTATCTTTTTGTTTAAGAGTTTGAAAATGTCATTTGAATTTTCTCAAAGGTAAGATAAAGCAATCAAATAAGAATTAAGGCAGAAGTCTCAGGATTTTCTATGATCAATATTGCTCCTATAAAATCCCAATTTGTGCTTCTGTCATCGTCTTGCCTCCATATTGATACCTTGACAATTTAAGAAATGCGCTAAGAAATAGATCTGTTTGTTTGGTCGGGCATTTTTCCCCACTATTTTCTGGTGGTCTGACTGGAAATGTCTGCCTAGAGGAGGACCTCATTGAACTGTGACAATTTTTCTCTCCCCTCTTATGAGAAATAGGGCTATATGTTCATGTTCATTGTGTATAACATTTATTCTCTTAAAGCAGGCTATTTTTTGAAAAAAAAGGAAAATCTGACTGTGAATTTTTGTATTTGTCTTCTCATTTCTGAAGCATACTGGCATTCAATTTGGAGTTTGACACCTTGTTTAATAAGTTTTTAAAAAATATCTCAATATTTTCCAATCTGTTTACATCATCTCATTTTTATTCTGTGATGTTCACAATTTATTAAAGATAGAAAGAACATTGCTCTTCAACATTTATAAATCTTCTAGTGGCTCTTGGCTGTATCTAGTAAAGAAGGATTTTAAAAATTAACAATGTATATTCTTAACCACGTTACAAATGTGTGTTTTTAAGAGAAGACATAATTTATCTTTCTAATGGTTCACATGAAATTGCCAAAAAGATATAAAAACTGATATTAATTTTATTGTTTTCTGTTATATTCAGAATTATTAGAAGGCAGCATAAGACAATATATTGCTTGGAAAAGCTTCTTCCTTAAGAAAGTACACTTTTCTACTGGAATATACTTTTTTTTAATTTCAAGAAACTATAGGTAAATGTTATATGATGATTCTGAATAACACTTTGCTTAGAAGATGGTATATTCATATATAATTTAAACATCAAATATAATTATATATTTTTATTTTTATGATGATTTGTACAAATATAAATTTGAAATTAATTTTATGGCACTTTCCAAGAAAGAACAACTAATAGTAACTGAACCCTTAAATACCTCTGGAAATGGTATAAATTTGACATTCATTTTGATCTTGAAATATTTAGAATTTGTGAATGAGAAATGCAGAAGAGAGTTAAAAGAGATCCCCTGGCAAGTGATAATAGTGAGATCGAAGGAGAAAATCAATTTTACAAAGAATGATGCTTAAAAAACCTTTGTATTATTCAGAGAACTCTTGTTCACATCACTGACCTTCGAAAATTCTCACTGTGATAAAACAAAGCAAAATAAATAAATGATAAACAAGAAGGGTCTACCATGTTGTTTTTATCTCTATCTTCTATTGTGGTTATAAAGTCTTTCAACAAAACCATTATCTACCAGCTTAACAATGGTTAACCTAACCTTACTTAACTTTCTGAACTTCAGTTTCTCCTCATATAAAATGAGAATAATACCAACTACTTTAGATAGATCATTCTGAATAGTAAATAATATATAATACCAACATCTATCCTAAGTAGTCAGATAATGCGTTTTTATCTTTTGTCTCTTCTCTTTTGGAAATTTAATTTCCTGTCACGTTGTTGGTAATTAATATTTCATTACCATTTTCTGTTTTATCACTTGGTTAAAGTAATTTTTTCTGTAATTATAAAGTCAAAGCTTGTATACTTGTAATATTTAGGGCAGCATGAATGTTTTAGATTTTATCTTAGTATTTGTTCTTTTGATCATGGCATGCAGGTGATTTCTTGGGGCATATTTACCTGTAGATTAAGAGATACTTCCAGAAGGTATAATGTGATTCTCAAAATAAAACCTTACTTTAAGTAGTACTTTTTTCTTTCTAATTTGTTCTGGGTAGTATTACTGGAAAAGGAAAGAAAAGTAGATTCAGATGAATATATCTTTTGAAATTTTAATGTAGTCATCTTAATGTTTAGAAGGTGTACTAATGATTGATCATATAATTTCAAGTAGTAAATGTAAAAATACGTGTCATGCTCTTCTCATATTTAATTCAATTTCAAAAGAATAAGATGTCTCCCCCTTCAGAATGGATGATGACACATACTGATTGAAAAATCACTGAACACCTCCCAACGATTATCAAAAACTTTTGAATCAGATTTATCCCCAGCTGTGAAGGATTAGAAACAAGGGAAGAGTTGCAACTATTCAAACAATTTCTGAGGGCAGAGTAAAGGGGACTGCACTGAGTTAATTTCGTGAAAATTAGTAAACTAAGCTTAGCTGTAAAATTGAAAGAATTATTTAAACCCAGATAAAATATAATCTCCCTTAGATGTTAATTAATCCTAAACATTGGAAAAGATAAGGTAATGCAGAATAGAAGGAACAAAAAATACCTTGTCAGCCTAGGACAGCCTGAAAGAAGATAAAAATATTACAGACTGGGGTAAGCTAATTGAGAAATGTGGCACCACAGCTGGGAATTTGTCAACTGTTTTTTAATTTATGTTACAGAATTCCTTCACTAACTATGAAAATAGATTCTCCCCTCCCCCAACCTAAGATAAGCCCTTTTTCATTGCGCAATAAGGAAACTAACCCTGTAGATCCATACTCATGCGTGTTCTCCCAGTCCTCACTTGTGTATATTAACCAAGATTTGGTGATCTTTTGGTGCGGATTTTGTTCTTCTGGAATAGAAGTACTTGCCAATCAGGCCATACCAAGTCTTAATCTTACTCCTCAGAAGCAATGAGCAGAGATGGGAGCAGATCTTGAGTAAGATAAGCATTGGTCACCTGCCTTAGATGATGAATTTGCATAGTCTCCAGGCATTCTTTTATAGGGGAATGGGACCACTTTTACTAGCCGAGGCAATCTGGTTTCCTGACTTTATCATAGGAGCCTTGTTAGAGCTGCCAATTTGGCTGTCTTTGGAACTCTGTTCTTGTCACAATTAGATCCTGGACTCAATTTTCAGCACATTTTGTTTCCAACTGCTGGAAATGCAAGACCCTCTGGGTACTGACATGGAAGCTTCCTGGCTTTCATACATGCATTGAGTTGACAGTTGACTACCACGATTCTGCCATTTTCTTCAGTAAATATTTCATTGGCAGTTAACAGCTGATTTCATAATTCTTACATATTTACCATTTCACCCATATCTTTCATGCAATAGGTTGCATTAGTCTGTCCATCCCTTTTTATACGACCTTCATCCCAATTCCCTTCAGGTAATTGGGCAGTCAGGCATTATTACCATTCTTAATCATTCTTAGTAATAGGGTCTTTGTTGCCATCTGGCAGGTGAGTAAAGAGATTCCAAAATTCCATTCTGAGGGCTCTGTTTTTTAGGACCACTTCTTGTACTATGTCTTCTGATTGTAGTGAGGTAAAAGAGGAAAGGCATGGAAGCCTATAACACGATCATGTCATCAAGTAAGTGATCGCTGTGGTCAACTTTAGGTCAAACCTATTAGGAAAATCTGGGAAGCCGTAGAACATGCCTCAGAATTGGGCTATCAGAGGGGAGAAAGAGCTGAGAAATTCTCCATTTCCCATTAGTCAATGTTTGACTCATGTTCCTGGAGTGTATTATTAGTTCCTATCCACTTCCAGATTGCCTGCAAGAACCCAGAGAAAATCCTTAGGGAGAGTTAAAGGCTCTGGCAATTAAAACTTAAGGTGGCAATGTAAAGAGTGTTAGGTTGACATGGACAGAACAATGACAGAATGTACTCGAAGAAAAAAAGTTAAAATATCCAACGCCTCTTCAACTAGCGACAAAAAGGGTAAAAATTTTGGTTAACATATGTCTGAAATATTAAGTATGCATGTCTTCATTTCTGGAATAATCAATTTAAAAGACAATTCTTTGTAATATATACCATGTTCTACTCATAATTTCCTTTTGCCTCTAAGCTTAAAGATGTCCTTGATAGGTCAAATGTAAAACTTGGTCCCTTTGACATTGGGATAAATTTTCCAAAAGCCATTAGTCTCTACAATTTCTTTGTGTCAATTTACCAGATATGCTTAGAAATATCAAAATCTCACTTAGAATTAATCTTAAATTATTGTGTCATATTAATGCATTAGAATAATTTTCTCAAATACATAGAAATTCAGAGAATATTCAACTGAATATACTTTTGAAAAAGAAAATTAGAAATTTTACTCTGATTAAATATTTTCATTCCCATGCTCATGCCACATATAAACAAAAGAAAATGAGATTTTCATCAGATTTTTAGACATTAATATTCAAACTTAGTAAACAGTTGAACAACGTCTAATGATAAGGAAAGAACTTTTGAGGCAAGAATTTTAGAATTCACTGGCCTTCGAATCAGACAAAATATTTTGAACACACAATCACCCAGGAAATATTGGCTTTGTGATTACTCCAGGTGCTAACTGAGGATGTATTTCACTTAAACAAAACCCTGAGAAAACTACATTAGGCAAATTGGTGGTGAACCCTGAATATTATTAATTATAAATTAAGAACAAAAAAGGCTGGTCTAGGGGAGACAAAATGATACATGCTCAGAAAAAAATTTCGGATATGTAAAAAGGATAGATGATAGATATTTTTAAAGTATATATATATATGCACATATATAGTATATATACACTTATATGCTATACATTTATATATAGGCATATGCTCACCTGTGGTGAATATATATGAAAGAGTAGATATGTGTATATGTAAACACACACACACACACACTTACTCAAACACACACACAGTAATCACTATGGTCAACTCCAGGTCAAACCTGTTAGAAAAATCTGGGATGCAGTAGAACATGTCTCAGAATTAAAGTATCAGAGTGGTGAAAGAGCTGAGAAATTTTCCAGTTCCCCATAATCAAATGTTTGGTGACATTTCAGAAAATTCAATGCTTGACTAGTCATGTATATATACATATACATATACATACACACATACATATACATAACCACATACATAACATATAAATGTTATATGTTAAGGCACTTCAACTAACAAAAAAAAAGTATATTATAAAATAAGCCCACTTACTGCCTCATAGGTGATCACTTAAAGTAAAAGCATTTTATTAAAGTTGATAAAAAGTGAAAGCAGACGTATATTTTTGAACACAAAGATACACATCAAAAAAGATAACATTATTAACTAAATTAGGATGATAGAGGATAGGAAGGGATAAAAGGACAATAAATTTTATTTTTTTCATAAAAGAAATGAAGAGGAGACTGAAGATATGAATATAAAATGACAGCAAAGTATGCAAATATTTAAAATAATAGAATGATAATGGCAAAAAATAACACAGAGAAACACAGCAGATACTGAAAAAGTGTGCCTATGTCTGTGTGTGTATGTATATATATAAGTATATTTATACATGAATATCACAATATATGAAATGGTAGATGTATATATGTACATATATACATACATACATGTACATAATACACACATATATATGTAAGATTCTTAGGTAGTTTTGTCTTTGCATTTTTAAAGTGCTTTATCTCAAGTTATTCGGCTTGGCAAGTGTACAGCTACAGATGGAGACACTGTGTATATGATAGGAAGTATCAAGGTAGTTTTGTTACCTAAAAAAAAAATCTACAAATTTTTCTTCACCCTGTTAAAATGGCGAATGTTTTTTTTCTGGGAAAGTATCCAAGTTTACTTGAATTTTATTTCCTTGAACAATAATTTTCTCTTTCTATATGCAGAATCCAAATATAGATTTTGGTGGCATTTCTGAAAATTCCATGCAGTTTAGTTTTTGAAAATTTGTAATAGTCTCTTACTAACCACCTCTACCCAGAAAAGGATGTTAGGTAGAAACTTGTTATTTTATCCTCAGAACTTCGTAATGCTAAACTGAGGCTTTAAGGTCTGTCAACAAACCTAAAATTGAAATCATCCCTCCCTTAATGATTCCGATGAAACTGTGCTTTGTGATAGCTTTTCTCTGTGATGGCACCATGCGTTTCCAAGTCCATCAGATTCAAAACTGTTGAACTTTCATGTTTCTCTCACTCCTCTTCCGTTATTCATTGGTTGTCATGTCTTAGTCATTTTTTCACAATGCCGCCTCAAATTTCATACACCGGCTTTCCATTTCCTCATCACTGCCCACTCATTTTCACAATCATGAGAGCTTCCTAACTTGAAAGATCTCTCTAACACACAGTGCATGCTACTGCCAGATGAATCTTTTGAAACTCTGCTCTTACCATATCACGCCTCAGCTTGGAAAATTTCAATAATTCTCGTGTTTTATCAAATTAAATCCAAACCCCTTGACCTAGCACCTAGTGCCAAACAAACTCTAATTCTGATCACCATCTCTTATTTTCCATAATTAAACCAAGCTGATCTATTTATTGCTTCCCAAACCAAATTACATTTACTGAAAGGCTACAGGGTGGTATACAACATAGACTCTGGTCCTAAAATTCCCGGCTATGAATACTGGCTTTGCCACTTGGAAGCTGGGTGAACTTAATTAAGCATTTCTTAACTTCTTCATCCCTTTGTGTTATCTGTGTAATTGACATAATGATAGTGGCTACATCTTTTGAGTTATGAGGATTTAAGAAAGCGATAAATATAAAGCACTTATAATGGGTCTAACAGAGTAAGTGGTTGTCTAATGTTAGTTGAAATAAAGCATGTCTGGATGTTTCTGATATAACTATTTCTATTTGTTTTTATTTCATCATTGTTTTGTTCATTTTGCTTTACAAAGTTAACCTCTCAATAAACATAGTTTTAATTGATTAATTTTGAGTTAGTGTAGATAATGACAAATAGAGATTACTAATTTAAATATCCTAAAAGAGGATCTTAAAGGACCTTACTTACTAAAGTAAATGTTTCTGAAAAGAAAAAAGGGGGGAAGAGACTATTTGCTTGGTTGTCAAATTTAAGAATTTGCTTCATATATGGATTTATTCTTGCTAATATTTATTTATATAATCATGTGATTTTATAAAAACTGGCTAGCACTTTGTTGGCTTAGTAATTGAATAATTTGAAGATTTTTAAATGTTTTAAAACATTAACAGAGGACGACATTAGTTTTTACAATATATTTGTCACCTTCCTCTTTATAATCTATCAAGTAAGCATTGTGTTTTAATTTGTGACTTAAGAAAAAAATGAAGTTTATATCTAATTCAGAGATTTTTACTTGGAACTGGAAGACAATTTTGACCAATTTTGTTGTTTTTTTAAGTGACAATACTTGACTTGCCCAGGATCACAGAGTTCACTTGTCAAATTCAAGATGAAAACTCAGAATTGCCAACTCCATGTCTTTTGCAGATTTCCACATGGGGCTTGTAAAATACAAATTCAAAGATTCAGGATTCTTATCTGTTATTCAGTGTCATAAGTATTGTATTGTGTATATTTTGAATATTAGTTCAATACATTTTGTGTTTCACTTATGCATTAGTAAAGTAGTATATATCAAAATATTACGCCTCTTCTAAACATTCTGTTATTTTAAAGATTGAGTCAGAATTTCATGGGGGTGTGGGGGGCATGACTCACTACATTTTAAAGTTACCTGTGGGACTTGGCTTATAGAATTGTCCAGATATGCCTAGACTTATTCATAAAGTGAGGCTATATGTGATGCCTGTGATTTGAATGTATCCTCCTGAAAAAGCCTGCCTTGAAAACTTAATCCACAATGCACCACTGTTGGGAGATGGAGCCAAATGAGAGGGGATTAGTTCATGAAGGAGGAGTGGATGGATTCCTGCTGCTACCTCAGGAATGGGTTCATTAGTGTGGGAATGAGTTCATTATAAAAGGGGAAGTTTGGCTTCTTTTATTTTCTCTCTTGAGTTTTCTTGCTCTTCTGCCCTCTACCGTGGAATGACATAGCAAGAAAACCTTTGCCAGATGCCAGTTCGTCAGTCTTGAACCTCCCAGCCCCCAGAAGCATGAGCCAGTAAATTTCTATTCATCATAATTACACAGTCTCAGGTATTCTGTTATAGCAGCACAAAACAGAATAACACAGTGATTTATTGTATATTCCAGACCTTCCAACTATACTTAAGCTATATAACACTTGTTTACCCTAATATAATTTTTCATTCTATTGTGTTTTTTAACATGTTTAAAAATTATAATGGCAGTTATATTACACTAAATTATAATTATAATTTATGTGTTTATTGTGTTTTCAAAAAGCATACATCCTTAAAGCAACATGTTTAATCAGTGAATTTCAACATAAGGCCTCATTTCTTGTGATAGGCAACAGAGTTTTACACCATCTGTATCAGGATTTCCAGGAAAGCAAGATGTTTTTTATCCTTTGAGTACAATTATCATCTACTCAAGTGTGCTTGGTTAATTTGGTTATCTTCATTTCTCTATGGAAGAGCAGATGCTTACTTTTTATCCTGAATCATTTTTCCTTTTATCCTGAATCATTGTGGTATCAGCAGGCTGGTGAGTAGTAGTGTGTCCATGGAGAACAGAACACCATACGATGCTGTATTTCCATAATCATTGCCTTCCTTGACTCAAAGTGGAGAGTCGTTGAATTTTCGTTGCTCCTTTTGGAATCCATTAAATCAAAAATATCATTTCTGAGAATATTTATAAAGCAGTTTTACTAAGTAACTTTCATTTATTCATTTTAAAATATATTTTCTAGAGCAGCCATAAGCAGATTAAAGAGTCCCTTAATTAATTCTCATATCATCCCTGTTAAGCAGATACCAGTGGTGTAACAGATAACTCATCACACACATTAGCAATTTGAGGCAGTGGGAAGTTTGGTGTTAATGCTAAACAGTGTGTCAGCAATAAGGCCAGGAGCATAAGCAAAGTTTTCTAATTCCCAGTAGTGCTCTTGCCCCTAAAACACATGATTTCCTCTATAAGAATGCAAAACCATTTTGCAAGTTTAAGTGTGATATAATCTTTCTTCTCTAATGGAATAAGGCATTTATTTCCTAATCAAAACAGCATTTGCAATAACAACCATCTTTGTACAATGCAAGGGAATTTGATATTAGGTGATACAGTTGGAACCCAGATCAAGGTCTGTGAGCAGCCACAGTTTCAAACTTCTGGACATTTTATTCATTTTCTGACAAGGGAAGCTTTAGAGCCACATTGAGAAAGAGTTTGATAGATAATGTGTGGGCTAATGACTTGCATATAATTGTGATCGTGTCCCTGTGTATTAAGATTGCAAAAATGTAGATTTTTTGCCTGGATAATCCTACCTGGTTTTGAACTAATCGTTTATGAATGCTGTTTTTAAAACTTCTTTTTTCTTTTTTAATCACTGGCACAGAAATTCAGGTGATACTGTGGAGAACTGAAGAAAACAATGTATTCCATCTTATTTAAGGAACATGCTTTAAATCTCAAGTGACTTTTTTTAGGTTTATTTTATACGTCAAAGGTCAACACCTAGCTATGTATTATCACAAAGCAGTCAGTTTTGTTTCCTATGTGTTTTTTATCCTTGTATAAAATGGACCAAGTGTTTGGGATAGGAGAAAGGAAGGCAATTTCTTGCTATATATAAGTAATTCTAGGCTTTGTGTCACCGTAGCATTGAGAATCAATTTCACATGATTTCTCCAAAGTGATACAAGTGGCTTGTGACAAAATTGTAAATACAAAGCAGATACATGTATTCCCATGCCAGCATTTGACTTGAAATTCTATATGGAATCATGGCAGAGGGTACGAAACACTTTAAATCACTTGCCTAAATTAGGTGATTACAAGATACAAGATATATGGCTCCTAACAGTGTTTGGTGCAGTTAGCATTCAATACAGATTTGTTTATCAAGAATATCTTTTCACTGAGGACATTTTGACTGGGAAACATAGAGTTTAAATCAGGCATATAAAAGCAAACAAAAAAAATCTTTGAAATTCCCTTATTACTTCCGGTCAAATACATAATACACAGTGGCAAATCGACATGTTAGAAAACAATGCCTTTGAACATCTCCACTTGTTTTTCCCTGTAGTTAGCGCACTTCCATGCAGTTAATCAAATGCCACTCATAAAAATCACTGCCAGTTGCTCTATGACTGTGTTCTCTAATATCATAGGCACTAGCCCCAAGCAGCTATTGAGCCCATGAAATATATAGCAAATATGATCAAAACACTGAATTTTACATTTTAATTAATTTTAACTTAAACCTCATAGCAGTATAAAATATTTTTATTAGAAACATCTTACTGTATCATAGGAGTTTTTTTTACTTTAACCATTGCATCAAGTTAGCTATTGTTACATTGCGGTTGTTAGGCATGTGTATTGTTTCTATTGTTACACATAAACTCATTAGCAACATACTCAGTGACAAACGATCAGTGTCAACAGATTGATTCATTTAAATATATTTTTTCTACACATCTAGTAAAACATTTCAATTTGCTTATTTGGATATTGCATACGTACCCTGGAGTTAGTCATAATTTGGTAAATTATAGTGACAGTTAAATTGAAATATGTGGTATGTTAATTTTAACATAAAGTATTTTTCTACTTTAAATACTAAGTATAGAAAAATTTGCAAATTTAAAGGCATAATACTGATGTTTAACCAAGTGGAGATGCAGAAACTGGTGATCTGTTGCAAATTTCATAATGAATGGCAACTGAAAATGACATTTTTAAAAAAATAAAAGTGAAGTTGTTTGTTGTGAGCAAAGTCAGATATATCACAGTGAATAATTTTAAGAGATGTTTTCAGCAAATATATAGTAGTTTGATCTTTAAAAGAAATTCTATAATTATAAAAGAATTAATAAGATGGATCATGGGAAATTGGAACTAAACATATAATGAACATTTTCTTTAATGACTTAATAGGTTCTTAGTTGGTGGCATTTACCCACTGTAAATGGATAACTTGGATTTTTAAATATATATATATATTTTATCATACTTTAAGTTTTAGGGTACATGTGCACAACGTGCAGGTTTGTTACATAGGTATACATGTGCCATGTTGGTTTGCTGCACCCATCAACTCATCATCTACATTAGGTATTTCTCCTAATGCTATCCCTCCCCCAGACCCCCATCCCCTGACAGGCCCTGGTGTGTGATGTTCCCTGCCCTGCATCCAAGTGTTCTCATTGTTCAGTTCCCACCTATGAGTGAGAACATGTGGTGTTTGGTTTTCCATCCTTGTGATAGTTTGCTGAGAATGATGGTTTCCAGCTTCATCTATGTCCCTGCAAAGGACATGAACTCATCCTTTTTTTATGGCTGCATAATATTCCATGGTGTATATGTGCCACATTTTCTTAATCCAGTCTATCATTGGTAGACATTTGAGTTGGTTCTAAGTCTTTGCTATTGTGAATAATGCTGCAGTAAATATATGTGTGCACGTGTCTTTATAATAGCATGATTTATAATCCTTTGGGTATATACCCAGTTATGGGATCTCTGGGTCAAATGGTATTTCTAGTTCTTGAAAACAAAAAGAAAGAAAAAAGAAAAAAAAAGATGGAGAGATGGTAGGATAGCTATTTCAGCTAAAAATTTTTGTTAGAAAACTATAAGAAAAGGTATACACACACATATACACACAACAGTAAGTAAAAACTTACAATTAAGCTGACAAAGAATATATAAACTACAAGACATTTTTACAGTATCAAAGATCAGTTGATTCAAAATTTCAAAAATTGCAGGAACAGGATATCTCCAATAGGGCCTTCTTATTAGCTGAAATACTGGTATTGAAAGACATATCAAGCAGTCCTATAACCAGCCTATAGCCACCAATTTATAATGTGATTGAGAAATAAACCTTTCTTTTTTTTCTTAAGTTACTTACATATGTTTTTCTTTTGTTTTGTTACCATAGCACAACCTACCATGAACTATTATAAATGTGTTATTGGAAACTCTGTGTTATCAAGTGCTTTCTCAACCAGTAGAGATTAAAAATACAACTACTTTCAATTGTCTGTCAATATACCCTTTTGTCATATTAAAAGGTGTCCTCATACATTAAATCTTCAAAACCTGTGTCCCAAGGCAGTTTGTCCCATGAAGAGCTAAAATATGATATGATGTGATATACCCATGTACCCATGTTTATTTTTCCTGAACATATGTTATCTATTTGTGAATTCATGTTTCTTTCTACTTATACCTTGAGAATTATTGAAATCTTATTTGAGCAAACAACCTGATTATCTGTGAATCTGACTGATAAATTCTGCTTTCCAGAATAAAAAACGAAAGAGTGGCCATAACAAAAACCAAGTAACATTTATAAAAGAGAGTTCAGAATGTAGAATGGAACTACTATGTAGATTTTGACAGATATCTTACACACAGATATTCTGAATATTCCGCATATGTAGTGTATTAGTCCATTCTGTGGCTGCTGTAAGGACATACCTGAGACTGTGTGATTTATAAAGGAAAGAGGTTTAATTGACTCACAGTTCTGCAGGGCTGGGTAGGCTTCAGGAAACTTACCTTCAGGTGGAGCGGGAAGCAAACATGTCCTTCTTCACATGGTGGTAGGAAGGAGAAGAAGGAGTGCTGATCAAAGGGGGAAGCCCCTTATAAAACCATCAGATCACATCTCAAAAGAACTAACTGACTATCATGAGAACCCAATTGGCTAAACTGCCCCCATGATTCAACTGTCTTCATGTAGTCCTTCCCACGATATGGAGGGATTATGGGAACTAAAATTCAAGATGAGATTTGGGTTGGTATGCAGCCAAATGATATTATACCACCCCTGGCCCCTCGAAATCTCATGTCCTCACTTTTCAAAACACAATCATGCCCTTCCAACAGTCCCCCAAAGTCTTAACTCATTCCAGCTTTAACTCAAATGTCCAAGTCCAAAGTCTCATCTGAGACAAGGCAATTCCCTTCCATCTATGAGCCTGTAAAATGGAAAGCAAGTTAGTTGCTCCCTGGATACAATGGGGGTACAGGCATCAGGTAAATACACCCATTCTAAATGGGAGAAATTGGCCAAAACAGAAAAATTGTAGGCCTCATGCAAGTCCAAAATCCAGTGGGGCAGTCATTAAACCTTAAAGTTCCAAAATGATCTCCTTTGACTTCATATGTCATATCTAGGACATGCTGATGCAAGAGGTGGGTCCTCATGCCCTTGGGCAGCTCTGCCCCTTTAGGTTTGCAGGGTACAGCCCCCCTCCTGGTTGCTCTCCCAAGCTGGTGTTGAGTGTCTTGGCTTTTCCAGGCCCAGAGTGCAAGCTGTCAGTGGATCTAAAATTCTAGGGTCTAGAGGATGGTGACCCTCTTCTCACAGCTTCATTTGGCAATGCCCCAGTGGAGATTCTGTATTGGGGCTTCAACTCTACATTTCCCTTCAGCACTGCCATAGTAGAGTTTCTTCATGTGGGCCCCACCCCTGCAGCAAACTTCTTCCTGGACATCCAGGAATTTCCATCCATCTGAAATCTAGACGGATGTTCCCAAACCTCAATTCTTCTGTGCACCCACAGGCTCAACACCATGTGTAAGCCACGAAGGCTTGGGGCTTTCACCTTGTGAAGCAATGGCCCAAGCTTTACCTTGGCCCCTTTCAGCCATGGCTAGAGCAGAAGCAGCTGGGACATGGGGCACTAAGTCTGCATAGAGGAGGGCATCCCAAGACCAGGCCCAGGAAACCATTTCTTCCTCCTAGACCTCCAGGTCTGTGATGGGAGGTGATGCCATGAAGTTCTCCGGCATGCCCTGGAGACATTTTTTCCATTGTCTTGGTGATTAACATTTGGCTCCTCTTTACTTATACAAATGTCTGCAACTGGCTTGAATGTGTCTCCAGAAAATAGGGTTTTCTTTGGTTGTTGTTGTTGTTGTTTTTGAAAGAGTCTCACTTTGTTGCCCAGGCTGGAGTGCAGTGGTGCAATCTCAGCTCACAGCAACCTCCACCTCCCGGGTTCGAGCGATTCATCTGCCTTAGCCTCCCAAGTAGCTGGAATTACAGGCAGGTTGCACTATGATCAGCTAACTTTTGTTTTTTTCTCTCTCTCTCTTTTTTAAGTGGAGACAGGTTTTAATCATGTTTACCTGGTTGGTCTGGAACTCCTGACCTCAGGTAATCCACCTGCCTTGACCTCCTAAAGTGCTAGGGTTTTCTCTTCTATCACATCATCAGGCTGCAAAATTTCCAAACTTTTATCTCTGCTTCCTCTTGAATGCTTTGCTGCTTAGAAATTTCTTCCGCCAGATACCCTAAATCATCTCTCAAGCACAAAGTGCACCAATCTCTAGGGAAGGGCAAAATGCCACCAGTCTCTTTGCACAGCAAGAGTGACTGTTACTTCAGTTCCCAACAATTTCCTCATCTTCATCTGAGACCATCTCAGCCTGGACTTCATTTTCTGTATCACTATAAAGCATTTGGGTCACAGCTGTTCAACAAGTCTCTAGGAAGTTCCAAACTTTCCCACGTTTCTGTCTTCCTCTGAACCCTCCAAACTGTTCCAACCTCTGCCTGCTACCCAGTTCTAAAGGTGTTTCCACATTTTCAGATATATTTACAGTGGCGTCCCCACTATTCCCACTACCAATTTGCTGTATTAGTCTGTTCTCCCACTGCTATAAGGATATACCTCAGACTGGGTAATTTATAAAGGAAAAAGGTTTAATTGACTCATAGTTCTGCAGGGCTAGGTAGGCCACAGGAAACTTACAATCATAGTGAGGGGAAGCAAACACATCCTTCTTTATGTGGTGGCAGGAAGGAGAAGAATCAGTGCCCAGCAAAGTGGGAAACCCCTTATAAAACCATCAGATCTTGAGAGAACTAACTAGCACAAGAACAGGATGAGACAAACCACCCTCGTGATTCTAGTATCTCCACCTGGTCCCTCCTGTGACTCATGGGGATTATGGGAACTACAAGATGAGATTTGGATGGGGGCACAGTCAAACCATATCATCTGCTTTGTTATATCATATGTGGAAAGCTCTTTCTTCGTTATCCAGAGGAAGTAATAGTTAATGATTGAAGTGCAACTGACACTGTCCTAGCTTGAATTCACTAGAGAGCGTATCCTCAAGAAATGGGTGATAATGATAGGTTTTGGAAAGTGAAATAAAACCAGACAACTGCAGAACAGTTTGAAAAATAGTTGCTCATAGGAATTTAGTCTAGTTTCAATGTTGGATTTCGAAGCTTAAATATCAGGCAAATGATCTTTTCTTATGTTTCCATATTTTTAATTTATTTTTTCTTAAAATGTTTTTAGATATGACCCTGTGAGGCCAGAAAGAAATAAGATAGACAGGGAGAGAAATGTTACGGCAAATAGAGTGAGCCTGTGGTCAGCTGGCAATGAGAAGAACACGCTTGTACAATGCTCCTCTCCCATCACTTCTTCTCTGCTATATCACCCTGATATGAAGTAGAGCAAAACCCATAATAAAAACTAACCTGAAATCCTTTACAGTTTCAATGGAAAGTAAAATGAGACTCTAAAAAAGAGTATATTGAAATATGTTTAGTTTATGATGTTTAGAAAGATTAATATAAAAAGTTTCTAGCAAAATCCTGAGGTCCCTGTATAATTCTGGACAAAAGAATATGAGGGTACTATCTATCTGGTTTAGGATTGTTCAAAATTCATGTCGTTATGCATTTTGAAACATTTGTAAAGCCCCAATGATACAATGTTTCTATTAATCAGTAATTTATTGGGACTCTGTTATGTACCAGCCTTCTAATCTCAAGTGTTTTTCAGTATCTGCTGTGGTATCCAAATGATACTTGTTAGTATCCATTCAACATAGAGCAATGTAAACTTTAAAAAGCAGATAGCTGGTTATGTATGTACAACTCATTAGGACTCGTTTTTTTCTTATTTAGACAATCCCCTAGTAAGAAAAAGCAATGAGGAGAGATTACTAAGATTCATATAAACACTAGTGTTTTATACTTAAGAAAAATATATATTAGTTATGATAGAACCAGCTTTGCTGAAGTGAAACACATCTCCAAATATCTCTGTGGCTTAAGGCAATAAAAAGGTTTGTTTCATGGTATATCACAGGCAGGTTAGAAAGGGGCTGTCCTCTGTGCAGACATTTATGGACTCAGGCTGTCAGAGGTTACGTCATCTTTTAATGATACCCACAAGAATATGTTACCTCTGTTGCTCTATCATGAGATGAAATGACAGAGAGAAGTTGTTCTGGAAACTAAAGGCTTAGGGCAGGAAATGACACTTGCCATATATGCTTGCCACCTTTTGGGCAGAACCAGTCCCATAGCCCCAGCTAAGTGAAATTTCAGTAGAGTGTTCTGCTTACCTAGAAGACAAAAAAGACAAAAAGATTGGTACTGATGAGAAATGTTAATATCTCTTGTGTTTAACTCATTTAAATTAAAAAGATTAGTGAAGATCTTTTATGAAGAAAACATTGTGTCATACTGTGTTGTACACAGAAATGAGCAAGATGCAGTCACTGACTAGAATACATTCAATCTAACTGAGCTAGCATATTTACACCACTATAATAATGAAAAGTAGAATGTAATGTCATATTAAATTTGACATTGACTCCAAAATTTTATAGGGGTCAAAAAGTACAATTGTAAGGTAAAGTTTAGGAGATGCTAAATGACTACTCACTTGTCTTAATTCTCTTAAGCTCCACATTTACAAAGACATCTATATTTCACAATAAGAGGCTGATTCAGTAATTTGGTTAATATTTTATTTTAGTGAAGAATTGTGCTTATAAAATAACAAGACAAATATAGAATAGCATATAAAAATCACCTAAATATAGTTTCATTATATTATTCACTAAATAATTTTATGAATTGCCTTATTTGTTCATTATCTTTCTGCTTGTATTATTTAATGTGTCTAACTTAGGGATATGAATCCTGTGTTTTAAATTTTTTATAAGTTACAAGATAATTCCTCATTCAGTGTTTCATTTCCAAATCCTCTGAAGAAGATTTGAAAGAATGGCTTTAGAGACAGCCAAATGAATGTATATGTCTGGTAGTTCCAGCGGTAGAAATCAAATCATCCAGAAGACACAATTCAATAAAATAATAACATAATTCCATAAAATAATTCAATTTTCTCAGAATAATTTTTACTGTCATGGTGTGGGTTATTTTTAGTAAAGTGATTATTTGGAAATTAGATTGTTTAAACTGGTACACACCTAACAATTGTACTTCTTTCTATGTTTTTACATTGTCAAAACTGATGTCATATTCTTACTTTATGTTTTATGTAACAAATTTCAAATATCATCTAGGTTGTCTAATGTACTATCTGCCAATTCTTCAAACAGATAAGACCTAAATTCAGTCAGCAAATATTATGATAAACCTGCTCAGGCAGTGCCCCACTTAACTTTCCAACTTCATTTTTAAAATCCTTCCCACATTTTTCTCCTCCACACCCCTTACATACTGCATTCTTTGTGCATACTATCCTTCCACCTAAAATATTCATTCACATGGGCATTTTCAGGTCTGCTTTGACTTATGCTTCAAATTCTCAGTACAAATTTCTTCTCTCCAATAAATCTTTTGTTGGCCTGATTATCTAATTTATTTTCTTGATGCCAAGGTTTTATGAAGAAATCAACCTAATCTGTTTGATATCACACAACACACTCAACATAGTACTTGGCATATCATAATCACTCTTTTTTTTTTTTTTTTGAAATGGAGTCTCGCTGTTGTTGCCCAGGTTGAAGTGCAATGGCACAATCTTGGCTCACTGCAACCTCCGCCTAGAAGGTTCAAGCAATTCTCCTGCCTCAGCCTCCTGAGTATCTGGAATTACTGGTATTTTTGGTAGAGATGGGATTTCACCATGTTGGTCAGGCTAGTCTAGAACTCCTGACCTCAGGTGATCTGTCTACCTAGGCCTCCCAAAGTGCTGGGATTACAGACGTGAGCCACCATGCCCAGCCACTAAATATTTTTAAATAAATAACTAAATGAAGAAATCAGGCACTAAAGATTGGGTGACATGCTTAGTGGGAATCCTGGGCATGAGAGGAGCCATTGGATCTTTAACAAGGAGATAAAATTTGAGTATAGTTTTGAAAGATGCATAAGAATATGAAATATGGATAAGGAAGGGAGGGAGATGAAAGTTTACTAAAGAGAATGACATAATTCTATGAAGTCACATGGTAGAAAGACATCATTCTGCCAATGGGCAATCACACTAAATGTTACCATAAGACTTAGGGTTTGAGGTCAGTGAGAATACAAGATTAAGTTGTTTAGTAGTGTTCTATCATTTGACAAGTCTGGTAACATTGGTAGATTCCTTAAAATACATCAATTACTAAAACTGACAAAAGATGAAACAAAAGACCTGAATCGTCCTGTATCTATTAAAGAGTTTGAATTTGTAATTCAAAACTATTCCATAAAGAAACTTCAGGCTTAGGCGGCTTTTCTCCTAATGAGACTCAGCCTTCATGGAAGGAATAATACTGATTCTCCGCAAACTCTTTCAGAAAATAAAGAGGAAACACTAGGAAATGCATTATGTCTATTTTTTCTGATACCCAAATGAGAAAATAACATTATAAGGAAAATAAACTATGTACGAATATTCTTCATAGAAGTAGAAACAAAAATCATTCATAAAACATTAGCAAAATCAAATCTAACAATACATAAAAAGGTGCCACACATGGCCATGTGTAGTTTGTCCCAAAAATGCAAGGTTAATTTAACATTCACACACACAAAATCAGTCAATACAGTTTAATATTTTAACAAAATAAAAAAAGTTATTTGCTTATCTCAATAGATAAAGAAAAAGCATTTGAAAATATTCAACTACCAATCATGATTTTTCAAAAAATTCCTATAGAACTTAGGAATCAAGAGGGGCAGAGGAGGAGCTTCCAAAACCTAACAAAGGGCATCTATTTAAAAGAAAAAAAACCTGCAGCTAACATCATACCTGACACTAAAACTTGGAAATATTTTCCCTAAGATTGGGAGCAGGTGTCTACTCTTACCATTTATATTTAACATTTTATTGAAGATGCTATTCTATGATATAAGGTAAGGAGGGAAAAAAGCATAAAGATTATAAATAAGGAAGCAGAATTCTCATCAGAATCAAGACAATGATGCCCAGTTTTACTATATTATTTGACAACGTGGCTCTTCCTCTGCAAAATAGTCTTTTTGTGTTTGGTAAAACCCTAAATAGAAGGTTACTATTTAGTCTAACTTCCACCAGACTAAATAGTCAGACATTTTCAGACATCATCTCAAGTACATAATGCTGGGAACTTTCTTCCCTGGAAAAAGAAAGGTCACGTGATTAGAACTTAGATACTAAGCAATGTTTAGCTTAAATTGCAATATAAACTAGATAGTAGTGACACATTTGAGGGGAATGACGGTGGCTATTAAGGCATGCACCCTGATTACAGCTGTTTAAATGCTACCTTGATACCTCAAACTTTGTTTTTCATTGTTCAAAGAAGATATTTATAGGAGTCAGCAGCACACCTTTGCCATTAGTTCAGAAGGATCCAATCATACTAAATCAGTAATCATTAGATACATTATTATATATTTACCTATGATATTAGCAATAGTTAATGCTTACTCTGCACTTATTATGCATAGGATGTCTTCTGTGAGATGGACATATGATGATTAAATGAAATCCCTGAAAAAGTAATGAGGTCAGTTTTATTTTCCCACTATTTTACAAAGAGAAAAGTGGCACAGAGAGTTTAAGTAATTGGCAAAATTTGATTAATACACATAAGCCACTTGGAAACCAAAAATGCAGTGGTCCAAAAATAACAGAAATATCTTCTATTTTGTTCACAATATTGAAATTAATAAGTCCCTTTTCATTATTTACTTGTTTACATCCAGAATGTTCAATTAAGGTAAAACATATAAGTGAACCATAGTTAATTAAAATAGGCTTCCCATAATATGATCAAGTTAATCTGGAAGTCATTCTGAAACTCAGTGAACTCTAGATATGATAATTCTACAAACTGTTTTTTCATTTATCTTTAATAAGATGATTTACTTTAAAAGTTCTTCATTATTATTTTTTAGAAGCATCCTTACTATCTTGGGAAAACACTTCATGATAAAAAATTTATTACATACTGGATAGTCTATACAATTTTATTATTTAATAATTTTGAATTTGATAATTAAAATTCCTTACACTACAGTTTCAAGATTGTTTAATCAAGCAACACATACTTATTTGTCACCAGCCCTCTTCACTTCAATGGCTATTCAAGGTAAAATTGATTTCATAAAAGACTAGCCAAGAAAACAAGGAGAAATAAAAATATCAACAACAATAATAAAAAAAAGCTATAGAGAGATGGTAAATAAAAGAGAGAAAACTTTGAGCACTGCTTTGTCAATATATATTAAATTTAGAAATGATGATCAATTCCAAGAAAAACATAGCAACACAACTAATTCAAGAAGTAGGGTGAATAGATTTATAACCAATTAAAGAAATAGAATACATTTAAAAATATTTAACAAATAATTTTAAATAACTTTAAAGTTTAGTTTTACTGAACTATCAATAAACAAATACTTCTTATAAATACATAATTCTTATTATGTACATAAATTTCTAGAGAAAATAAAAAGAGGCCACTATACCATTCTTTTTATGAGGCTTATGTAAGTGTGTTACAAATAAGAGACAAAGTAATCAATCTTATTCATTAACACTGATGCTAAAAAATACCCATTCAAGATCATTCAATAACGGCTTTAATGTGGTAAAATTTATTTAGCTACTTCTTAAATTCCTAAATTAATTTACCTAATTTTTGAGAAATTCATTTACTTAATTTCCTGAGTTAGTAAACTGAAAAAAGAACAGGAAGAACGCCATAATGTCACCTCAATAGATATTTTTTAAACATTTGAAAAATTCAGTGCAATTTTATTTTAAAAATAATTTGCAAACTAGAAACAGAATGAATCCTACACATCTTAATTAATGATCATAGATATACAACTAATATCAAATGCTAAAACATTAAAAAAATTTTAAAATAATAAATGAGAAAAATGGTTATTATGGCTTCTATTCAACATTTGTTTGTTGAGTAGAAAAAAAATAAAAATATAGTGAAATACTTAAATGTTTAAAAAAACACCAAATCTGTATTAGTCACAGATAATATAACTGACTATACAAGACATCGGAGAAACTTAGAGAAAAAAAATTTGTACTCCATTTTACCAAGTGGCTGATTAAAATTTAACAAGTGACTGATTAAAAATCAATTGCCTTTCTCTTTGAAAACAATCTAAAAATCTTCTTGATAGACATTTACACCAGGCTATGCTTATAGAATGTAAATCAGACCAAAACACATGGAGAAAATCTTATACATCAATGGAAAGAATCACTATCAAAGATATCTTTTCTGAAATTGATTAAAATATTCAATAGATTTCAATTAAAATTCCAACAGAGATATTTGAGGAGCTTGCCAAGATTCCCATTGTTATGAAGATGTGGACTAAGAGGAATGCTTATATATTGCAAGTGGTTATGTGACATTGTACATGAACTTTGAAAATTCAATCTGGCATTTTCTTGTAGAGTTAAAAATATGTATACCTTGTACCTCCACAAAAGTCTAGAGAAACTGTTGCCATGTATGCCAAGAGACTTCAGAAAATGTAGCCATGAATGCCAAGAGACTTCATCGAGAGTATTCATTGCAGCTTTGTATTAAAAAAAACCTAGAAATAATACAAATGATGATCACTATGAAAATGAATAATTTTCCTGTATTGTAATCATCTAAGAGAATAACATACAAAGATAAAATTGAGATATCAGTCCTTTACTAGTCAGCATGGCTAAATTACAAAAACACCAATATGATAGAAGAATAAATATAGCATGGTATCACTTATACAAAGCCTATAAACATACAACACTTAACTCTGATATTTTGCAGACAGGTGTATATGTAGTTAATCCATAGTGAAACATGGGAATAATTAACACTCTGATGGAAAAAAAAAGTAAGATTATTAACGAGGGTACAAACAGTCTTCAAGGTTATTTTTAGTACTTAATTGCTGAATCTGGCAGTGGATTATATATTTTTTAAATTATTCTTTATACCTTAAATATACATTACATATTATTTTTTGTGCTCAAAATATTAAACAATAAAAACAAATGAGGCAGAATGATTATGTGAGCATCCATGTTGGCATAGGGGCAGGCTGAAGGCGGGGAAGTATTCTAAGCAGGGGCACCATGCTGTTCAGGGAGCAGAGGCAGCAGATTACAAGAACTGGGAGATTAAAATGTATATTGTATTATAGGGCATTTCTTCCTCTATGACTAAAATTATCCTTCAGAAATGAGTACGTTTTATTTGAATCTTCACAAAGTCTCTCATATAGTAGGGTGCTTTCTTCATTCTTTATTTTCAACAAACAGATACTTTTTGAGGGCAAGACAGAATAGTCTAAAATTACCACAGCCCATAATCATCTTAAATAGTTATAGAATCTACCTGAGCAAATCGGAAAGACAAGGACTGGAACAATCATAATCCTACTGTAGGTACCTACAGACAGTTGTATTTCTTCACCTTCCTTTTTCACGTAACTCCTCCACAATTTATCTGAATAGATCTTTAGAAAACATTAAAATTCCACAAGTCATGAACTCTTTTATTTGAGAGATAAAGGATTTCAAAACTGTATTTAAAATTTAGCTTCATGAATCGGTTTTGATGAAAGAATGTAAAAATGCAAATTTCAGTAAACATTGCAAATTGTTGCTTATGTATTGCCACACATATGCTGGAAGATTTAACTAACATGATCAATTTAAATGTAAACACATTTAAATTCACTGATGATTCCTTGTTGATTATCTCGCTGCTTGTAGCTTTATTTCATTTTTCAATAAAGAATGAAGAGAAATGTCTCAGAGTTTGGTAACGCTATTTGGGTTTTATGCTTGCAATGCTTTGAAAGACTGAGTAAAACATTGCCTGAAAAAAATTCATTTTTGTCTACCACTGGATACCACTACATGGAGCTTATACGTAGGCCATAAACACTCTGAGATATATATTTTTTAAAAGGATATAACAACTTTAACTTATATTTAGTAATTTTCTCCTACATTATAGCATTTAATCATGCTTGTGTAAGTGTTGGGTAACATGACTTTATTATTGCTGGAGCTCTGGTCCAGGCCAGACCTCATGAATTCCAGAGAATAAACATTTCTCACTCCAAAGCCTCAAATGGGGCAAAGGTTTTTGAATAGTTAGAAAAGATTTGGTTTTGCATCTTTTTTTTACTTGAATGTTTCTCTTAAGCTTTCCCCAGATATTCATGCTTGCCAAATCTATTAAGTAAAGTACTTAGTGTTTGTGGACTCACGTTGAACAAGTAGAGCCTCGTTCCCTATAATCATATAAAATAGGAGATGCTTTCATTTGCTGAACAGCATGATGTAGGATTCTATCAACCGTTGTGCTTCTCAAAGACAAGGTAAATGTGGTTGCTGCTAAATTAACCTTTCCTTAAAACAAAGCTGGATTGTGTTTTCTGGTGGCTAATCACAAAATGGGTGAATTCTATGGCTCAGGATAAATACCACCTGCTGATAATAGTTATTTCCTTAGTCTCAATTTTAATTAATTATGTTGTCAAAATGTTTCAGTGAACTCTTGGAAAACTGTACCATAAATAATACCTATAAGTTAAATAAACAAAAGAGCTTACATTTCAGCATTAAAACCCCAAAGCTGCAATCACATCACTGTATTTATTGTCTGATAAAATGTCCAAGGGCAACAAATGGGTAGAATTTGCCAAGATGTAACTGTTTGTTGAAATATACTTTTTTCACATATCAAATTGCTAAGGTGATGAAAAAGTAACAAAAATGAGATTTTAATCAAACTGTACAATATGCTATTTTTGTAAGTGGGAAGAAGTATTGAACATCTCCAGCTAGAAATAATAATGAGCATTCTGCTTAATAGCCCACTGCTTATGGATGCAAAGGAGATAACTTAAGTGAAACACATTCATATGGAAATAATCATATTTGGCAAAAGTCTATGACCATTTTGTTGAGAATTACAGAGGAAAAGATATATATTTTGTAATATAAAGTATATTATTAAGCTAATATTTACTTCATTTCTTCAAACTTCTATCTTCTTGTAAAATACAGTAATTAATTTTGGAGCTTAAATATTTTATGGTCTGTCATTAATATGTATAAGAAATTTGTCATCTTTATTATGATATGCCCTTGCTAAAATTGTTAAGAATTTTTTGGCCAATATAATATGACAATGAAGGGATTTTGGGGAAGGAAAAAATTAAAATGGTTGTAATGAAATCTCATTTTGAAGACATGAATGTTTAAGAGTACTCTTGTATACATGAAAAAAATTAAGAATGAAAGCTTCAAGAAGCCTATTTTGAAAGCCATTGTTTGAAATAAAACCTACAAAAGTCAATGCTTTAGAAAAAATGGTGAAAAACCCAGAATGATGTCCTCTTATGTCAAGACATAAGAGCGTCTCCAACTCTAGACTCCATGATCCCCTACAATGCATTGGTTGGGTGCCATATTCTCATCTTTCTACAGAGGAATAAGTATTTTATATTTTAAGTGGCCATGACAAAAAATTCTACAAAATAGAGCAAAATATACATAAGCTTTTAAATCAAACTAGTTTCAGTACTTCATCTTCATTATTGTTGCCCAGTAGCAGAGTACCCCCCGACCCAGAAGTTCCATTGGCTTACGTTATCACAGAACAAGAAACTGAACTGCTGTAACATAGCCACTTGGTAAATATGTATTGAATTAAATAAGAACTTTATTGTCAGTGTCCTACCATATCTGAACTGTCATCTGACATGCACACTGAGTTTCAATGAAATTTAAAAATATTGCCTTGTGATTTTTTTTTTAGAGGTTGCTTTTTTGAAGTTGTCACAGTTGTTTTTCTTGATATCTGTTCTATCTATGAATTGCAAGAAACACACAGTCACTTTGAGGAAGATAGGACATAGGAACATTACAAACAAAAAAAGGCAAAAGAAAAATAGATGAAAGAGATTTTTATTATTTTTATTCCTGGGTTTTTCCCTGGGTGTTTTAGATAATATTTTGTGCCTTAGAGAACAATATTAGAGCATGAAAGGAAGCCTTTTGTTAGTATTTTAATTTTTTCTTACCCTTATTCTTTATTATCACAGTTTGCATTATTGATGAGACAATTTTAGTTAAGAGGTAGTTCCCTTAGAATGGGAAATTCCATTCAATAAACAATTATGGGCACCTCACAATTTTGTAAGTAACATTTTTACTAAGTAAGTGGTATTTAACTTACAATGAGGTGATAAAGAACATGGATTTGAAGATACAGAGTGTTACTTTTGGGTCTCAGAATTAAAAATTTGGCATTCTACTCAGTTCTTCTAGGTGTCTGATCCTTACAAGTGGAAACAGTGGGCTCTTACAGTTGTAAAGTTACAATAAGTTATAAGAATGTAGCACAGTACATGATGTATAATAAGTACATAGTAAATATTAGCTATTAGTATTATACCTACCAAATTTAACAACAACAAAATGTTCATGATTAAAAGGTATGAAGTAAGATTCAGTAACAAATTATATATAAAGGGGCATGTGACATCCTATTGATTACCAGGGTGACTTCAATTATTTTGGTTCTTTCTTAGGCGCCATTTCATGTGGATCACTACTCAAAACATATCTCACTGAAAAGCAGAAACCTTTCCCCAATAGGGAAGGGGTCATTCTTGTTTCAGTAATTAACTAGTAGCCGCACTGTCTTGCTGAAACCATTAGCCAAGATGTAAAGATCAATTTATGGAAAAAAAAAAATCTGTCCTCTGCTTCAGTAGAAGGTAAAGGATGCTGTTCACAAATGTAGGTGATTCTGAGGCTATGATGAAGAGAAGTACCTTCCTGGTGGGCTCTTACTAGCATGTAGTCCAAATGGGGCTTTAGGAATAGAGCCAAGATCAGGCCTAGGAAAGCAGTCTTGGCAGGAGAAGCTTCAGATATTAAAAGTCAAATAACAAGGAATAACCAGAGAGTGCACAAAGTCCAGGTATTTCATTCACCAATTTCTTGTCTTTGTATTCATAATTTAAATAAGAAAGATCTAGTGAAGTCTTTTCTTTTTCCTTCAGTTTTTAAGTTGTGGGGTACACATGCAGGTTGTGCAGGTTTGTTACATAGGTAAACGTGTGCCATGGTGGTTTGTGGCACAGATCAACCCATCACCTTGGTATTAGCCCAGCATCCATTAGCTATTCTTCCTGGTGCCTACCCTACCCCCACCCCCCTCAACAGGCATCAGTGTGCCTTGTTCCCCACCATGTGCCTGTGAGTTCTCATTGGTTCACCTACCACTTATAAGTGCGAATATGCCGTGTTTGGTTTTCTGTTCCTCTGTTAGTTTGCTGAGGATAATGGCTTCAGCTCCGTCAAGGTCTAGGCACAAATACCATTTAACCTAGCAATCCCATTACTGGGTATATACCTAAAGGAATATAAATCATTCTCTTATAAAGATACATGCACGCATATGTTCATTGCACCACTTTTCACAATAGCAAAGACACGGGATCTAGTGAAGTCTTAAAGGGGCAGAATGAAAGAAAGTCATTCAAGTACATTGTAATTTTGAATGAAAAATGCAAAACAATTTTTCAGAGCTCCAGGTTCAAATGACGTCACATCATACAACTGTAGTTTGCTGGCTTGAATCAGCAGGGGACAATGGGATAATGGTTCCTATAATGTGGATTAAACTCTTTCAAAGTAGTATTGCTTTTCCCCGAATAATTTAGAAATAGCTTTTTTGAAATGTTTCTAATAGTCCCTTACATGCATACAGGGGCAAGACCAAAGCCAAGTTAAAGCAACAGGAACTATAAACTACAAAGACTCTTCCCCTTTTGATTACTAAGAATCTATTCCTGACTTAATGTTATTTTGCTTGGCAACTTCTTCCAAAATTTTTTAGACCAAAATTTTCATAGGAAACATGCAGTCACCCACATAAATAGACTTCAGTAAGCTCATTCATTCTATCGGTTTTCTGACACATGGTTTCAGATGTCTAGAACCCAGTACATATCCAAGACAATCGTTGCCATGATATGAATAGAATTATATCAGTCTGGTACCATCAGGCTTCCAAATTATGTCCAGATATACTGAACATCCTATTAATGTACAGATAAAGCTAAGTTCAAACAAGATTCCTGTTACATTCAGAATTGTGGGTATGATACAGTTTAAATTATCCCATTTATTAAAGCCATCCTGTTAATTTATCATTTTATTCTATTTTGGGCTATGATGAAACAGTAATGCTTAAGTTCACTTTATCTCCAAAAGAATCATCAGAGTCTGAATGGTTTGTATACGTCATCAACTAGCTACATTTGAAGTACAGTTGTGAAGCACTGAAACATGGCTTTCAGAATGGTAAAAAGGCCATGTATACCATCAGTCAGTTAAAAATTAATACATTCAAAATATGAGACTGTTTTATCTGTGTTGATTTTTTCCTACAAGTCAAATAGTAGCTTTAGTTAAATCTATTTTATACTGAACTATTTTTGCAAGGTTTATGTGACCTAACTGAAGGAAGAAAAGAAAGCAAAGATGCTTTTGATAATGGGGAGAATGGGGAATAATGAACTCTTCGAGGAATGGAGTCAGTCTGGACATGAGCAGCACACAGTGCAAGGGTCTCAACTACTTCAGATGTTATGAATGCAGAAGGTAGTGAGGATTGCAGTGTCACACAGAGGCATTCTTAGTTACCACGTGTAATAATCATTTGCTGGATATCAATTAATTAGTAACAATGTTATAGCAGCAATCATTTATTATGTGTGTTAAGCTATAGCAAATACTTCTACAAATAGCATTTTAGAAAGCAACCTCTAGAAGAGGGTCATGATAAAAGCACTGTTCAAAAATCTTCAATCCTTTTTTTGGCCTACTATAGATAGTAATAAAGTATGAAAAATTTTGTTAGGGTTAATTCAAGCTTCTGTGTCTTGACATTATGAACTCAACTTATCTTTAAATCCTCATTCTTGTTACTTTTAGCCATATTAACTGTTCTCTTTATTTTTCTTAGAAAAATGCTCTACATTTTTTTATACAGAGTTTCACACTTGTTGCCCAGGCTGAAGTGCAGTGGTGTGATCTAGGCTCACTGCAACCTCCGCCTCCCAGGTTCAAGCAGTTCTCCTGCCTCAGCCTCCCACATAGCTGGGATTACAGGCATGCGCCATTACACCTGGCTAATTTTGTATTTTTAGTAGAGATAGGGTTTCTCCATGTTGGTCAGGCTGGTCTTAAACTACTCACCTCAGGTAATTGGCCCGCCTTGGCCTCCCAAAGTGCTGGGATTACAGGCGTGAGCCACCGCACCCAGCCTCCACAGCATTTTTAAATTTCTGAAATGCTTCCTCATGTCTATCCAGCTCCAATAAAATTCCAGCACAATTCTTAATAGTTCCTTGAAAACTATTCATAAAGATATCTATAATGACTTTTTAAAAAAAAAAAAATTACCACTTATCCACTCAGTATACCACTGCTTTAGCAATGAATCATATTCTTCCTGGTAAAATATGTGTATTGCTATTTAATATTTCATAACTTTAAAAAACTTTCTCTGTATATCACTGCCATCAGTAAATTATAAAACCCAGATAGATGGAGACCTCGGTATGTTTTCTAATGTTATATAATACCTTTTGTTAACAAAAATCTTAAGTAGTCCTTTATTTTTAAGTGAATATGATCACGCTTGACCAAAATATGTATGCCATATCCAAACCTAACCAGATAATCATAAAATGTTGGACTAAATAAAATATTTTTATCCAAACTAATTATGAGATTAGTAGTGCTTCTTGTTTAAATACTGGAGTACTCTAATAAATATTTTGCATTAATAAGGGTTTATGGTTTTTAAGCAATAACATCCAACTCCAGATGATGCCAAGTTCTAAAAAAGGAGTTTAATAAAAGTGTATTTGCCCAGTGACTTCACGGCTAGGTACTGTCTCAAAAGATATGAAAGCATATGTCCACAAAAAGATGTGTATGAATCTTCAAAGTAGATCAATTCGTAATAGCCCCAAATTGGAAAGAAATAAAATGTCTATCATAGGATAGTGAATCAACAAATTGTAACCTATTCATATGAAGGAGCACTTCTTAGCAATAACATGAGTGAAAAATCCCAAAAATATTAGGTTGAGCAACAAAGGCCGGACACTAAAGATATATAAGATATTGTTCCATTCATATGAAGCTTAAGTTGCCAAGATTAATCTGTAGGGATAAAAATATCAGAACAGTGCTTCCCCCAGGGGAGGCGGTACTGTGGAGAAAAGGGCATGAGAAACACTCTGCAGTTATGCAAACATTCTATGTATTAATGAGGGATGATTGTATTGATGGGTAAAATTTTTCAAATCTCAAACAGTACATGTAAGTTCTGTACATTTTCATTTATGCAAGATAAATCTCCATAATAAAAAAGATATGGAATAGCTTTAAAAATATCACTGGGAGGCCTCCATAACAAGAGACAAAACCATTCCTTAGATATTTTATAATGAGAATACTGAAAGTTTTTAAGGTCACCACTGAGCTTCAGATCTCAAAGTTTGCGCTTCTGGCACACACGTGGATGTGTATATATGTGTGTGGTGAGCACACATGCATGCATTTTTATGAATGAGTGTGCCTCACTGCATTTGCTGACTTCACTTTAACTTGATTACCTCTGTAATGGCCCAATCTTCAAATAAGACCACATTCTGAGCAACTGGGGTTGGGATTCAACATGTGAATTTGGGGGAGTGGGGACACAATTCAATCCATGACTTGTATGCAGCAGGAAACATAAAGTATAGTACATCTTACAGTGTCTCTCTGCAGCAAATTAAAATATTTGGCTCTGAAATCATTGGCAGAACTTGTCACATGGCTCTATCTTCAGTGTGTATGGAAAATTGAAATCCTACTCTATACCAGGAAGACAGGGAGCCGAAAGTATTTGGTGAATAGCGTTAATGATCACTTGCCCTAGTATTTGATTCTTTTAATAAATATATCAGTATTTTTAGAGTAAGCAAAGGAGGGATTAACAACTCATATGGCTTGGGTGTGTCCCTACCCATATCTCCTCTTGAATTGTAGTTCCCATAATCCCCACATGTTGTGGGAGGGACCCAGTGGGAAGTAACTGAATCATGGAGGTGATTACCTCCATGCTGTTCTCATGATTGTGAATGAATTCTCACAAGATCTGATGGTTTTATAAAGGAGTTTTCCTCTTCTGCTTGGCACTTCTCCTTCCTGCTGTCATGTGAAGAAGGACGTGTTTGCTTCCTGTTCCACCATGATTCCTGAGACCTCCCGAGCCATGTGGAACTGTAAGTCAATTAAACCTCTTTCCTTTATAAATTACCCAGTCTCAGGCAGATCTTTCTAGCAGCCTAAGAATGGATTACTATAACAACCAAGACAAGATACCAGTGATCATGCTCTTTTTCTACACAGTAGTAATTTTCATATACATTAAATGTTCTATTATTTCGTTTTAGTTTCCTATGTTTGCAGAAAATAAGGGCATAATAACAATGGTGTTCTGATTATTCTATTCATGAAGTTAACATTGCTGGAAAACTAAAAAAAATCTAGATAGAGGCAAATATCTTAAATATTACACCACATTAACTTCCATTGAAGAAAAGTTTTCAGGAAATCATAGTGAAACTAAATATTATTAAGGTTTAGAAGAATATTAAATAAATAAAAGATTGGCTTCCTGGACAATGGGACAGTCTACATTATATCATTTGCTATTTAAGTTCTAAATAAATTAAAAACTCTTTTCTCCATGATATCATGAGTAATGTAATATGCATGCTAAAAAACACCGTTTAAAACTACCACATACTATATGGTTAATGCTCTGTGGAAATTTCTTTTTCTTACTATTAAATTTTATTATCCTGTATATTTAATTCCAGTACAAAGTCTTATTTGTTTGGTTTTTCTTATTTTTGCTACTACCATAACAACACATAATTCAATGACCCAAAGCTATCTTCTTCTTTTCCTTTTCTTTAATATTGTAATCTACAAATGTATCGCTGTTTAGGTATTGATATCATCTATCACAAAGGCTATTTTCTGCAGGTGTACATGTTCCTTTGATGACCTTAGTTTATTGTTACCAAAATTTATTAAATGTGATTCCTTGTCTACATAAACTTTTTTTTTTTCATTTAATAGTGAGGGTTACAATGCAAGGACGCTTTCACCTATTCCTGGGGGTGTTCATTAACAAATATGAAGGAGTGCTATGTGAAATGAATAAATATTGGGGGTGGAGTAAAGGAAATAGAACAGATTTCTGAAAATACAACACATTTAAAACAAATTTAATTTCTATAAATTTGTACCTTATTGCAGGCCTGGTTATAGAAAATCTATTCTTGAAAGCCCATTTCGTTTTATAAAATATTTTCCTTACAATACTTTAAAACTGAAACCATATAGTAATTTACAGAAGGGAGTGATGGGGGGCACAGTATTTAATACTAAGTTTAGGAAGAAAATATATCTTTTTTCTTTTTCTTTTTTTTTTTTTTTTTTGAGACAGGGTCTCACAATGGCATGATCTCGGCTCACTGCAGCTTCCCTCAGGATCCCAGATTTAAGCATTTCTCCCATCGCAGCCTCCCAAGTAGCTGGGACTAGTACAATCACGTGCCACCATGCCCCGCTATTTTTTTTTTTTTTGTATTTTTTGGTAGAGACAGGCTTTCACCATGTTCGTCAGGCTAGTCTTGAACTCCTGACCTCAAGTGATGTGCCCACCTCGGCCTCCCAAAGTGCTAGGCGTGAGCTACTGCGCTTGGCCTAGGAAGAGGAGATATCTATGTTGTTTCCTAAAAAGCCAAAAAACATATAGAAAAAGATATATAGGAATATGCATTAAAATACAAGTATTCAAAAATATATAGAAATATGTAGAGGATTGCTTTCATCATAACACATACAATATCTGAGACACATTTAGGTTGATAGCCAATAATTGTATTAACGGTCAAGTGATAAAACTGTAAAGGGAATGATTTTTACTCAGTTAAAACACATCTGAATATTTGTGCTATCACTTGATTAGTTCTCTGGTTCATTTTACTGTTAACTCATTAAACAACACCCACTATATTGTTTATTCAACTATAATTTAATAATCCATTGAGACTCATCCTTGAGAATTGGAGGAGAGGAAGGGGATCAGTAAAGAAACATCCATCACTGCTGTTCACGGTGTTCTTGCTAATGTGGCCAACAAACCATGTGTGAATGAAGGTCAATAACAATTGAGGGAAGACTTGGAAATAACTAGGGCAGGTCCAAGACATAACGAAGTGCGCCATCTGGCCCTCTGTGCAAATGCATAGAAGAAAGTTGAAATTTTGTGTTTCCTTCTCATCAACATAATTCTGCCATCATTCCACATTCTTCTGGCTAAATTACCTTCTTTGTGGAATGTGGTAGTCTTCTCCTTCCTCCCTGCTGCTAGACCACAATAGAATTTGAAAAACGGACTGTGGATGCATTGTAGTTGGATAAAAAGTAAGAGAGGTGTTCATGTCTATGTATTGCCTTTCATAAAAGTTACTTTACATGGTTCTTGGAAGTTTCCCTTTGGCTCATGTCTTCGTTTAGTTGACTTTCTGAATTCTTAATTGGTTTATCTATTTATTCTTAATATATAGAACTAAATGAAAAAAGAAGTTAAAACAAAAATCAAGAATAAAATTAATGATATTAAAAGCCTAATTGAAAGCATTTGAAGTAATAATTAGGATAATGAGGAAAATCACTTTTCCATTTTGCAATGTATTTTATTGCTATGTAATTTGTCTTAAATCATCCTGATTTGTATTGAACCATATTTTTTTTTTTCTTGAGAAGGAGGCTTGTTCTGTTGCCCCAGGTTAGAGTGCAGTGGTGCAATCTCGGCTCACTGCAGCCTCTGCCTCCCTGGTTCAAGTGATTCTTCTGCCTTAGCCTCCCGAGTAGCTGGGATTACAGGCACCTGCCACTGCACCTGGCTAATTTTTGTATTTTTAGTAGAGACAGGGTTTCACCATCTTGGCCAGGCTGGTCTCGAACTCCTGACCTTCTGATCCACCTGCCTCAGCCTCCCAAAGTGCTGGAATTACAGGTGTGACCCACTGCGCCCAGCCTGAACCATAAAAATTTAAACTAACAAATAAAAGACTACTATGACTAGGAAAATATCTGAGAGAAGTGCTAAAGAAAATCTGGCATATAAAAATGCAAAGAATAAAAGAATTTATTTGTTGTAAGGTTGGATACTGTAATCAAAACATGCTCTTATTTCCTGATCAAGTTTTGTAAAATAAATCAGTAAACGCTGCTTTAATCTGTTTTTTCAAATTGACTAGCAAAATATGTATTAGCATGGTTAATGAACCATAAAACACATTATTCATTGCTTTATTCAAAGATGCTTGTGCTAAAAATATTGTTATTTATACCTGCAGCTATAACTAAAAGAACAAATGTAAAACTGACTTTGCTTTCCAAGTGATACAAATCATATAAAAACAATTCCACAAATTAAAATCAAACCTCTTTGACACGACACTTTTGTTTTATATGAGTATTACATCATCTCACATATTACATCCAGGTTTAGCATTGAGTTGTTCTTAAAATAAAGTTATTTAAACTTAATGTACTTCAGTGCAACTTGTCCCTACTCAGTATTTCATTGTACAGTGAGCTGCTAGTTAATATCTTATCATTTACCCCGGAATTTCAGTATTAATCAGGATTTCTGGGTCTACTTTAGTTAGCATTCCTTGACGTGACATTCTCACATATTCATCACTTTCCAATGTATTTTCTCTTCTAGAAATAGATTTGCATTCCTCACGAAGCTTTCATCTTTGTCTCTGGGCCTTTGTTTATATTTTAGTAACAGATATTATTCTATGGTAACTGTATAGTGGGCCTAGCAGAGTAAATAACATGCATAGGACAACCAACACACATAGGGTGACCAATGGTCCTGTTTTGCCTGGAACTGGACTGTTTTGTAGGACACAGGACTCTCAGCACTAGAAGCACAAAAGGAAAGAAAAAAAAAAACAGTCAGCTTATGAAGATTTGGTCACTTCACATATGCTATGTTTTCAGTAAGGTAGAATTCCTTTACTTGTATCTCTTTCAGTATTTCCTAATTCAAAGGAAAAAAGATATCCCCCTATCCTTGAAGCATTTGGAAGATTTGTGTTCATGAAATTCTCTTCATCTAAATGCCACAGTGTCCTCTCCTATAAATCACTGTATTGGCCCTGAGCCTTTCTACATAGCTGTAAGTGGTTGTTTTGTCTGAGTGCTGTTGCTGAAGGCCTTGTCAACCATGACAGTGAGCAGACACAAAAACACCTCCATGTTTACATTTGAGAATTTTAATGTATAAGGACCTGTAAAATCATACCTACTCATTTTTTGGCTCTGGGGATCAAGTCAGGTAAATGCCTAAAAATCAAAAAGCATTCTACTCAATTTTTGTAGTTGGATATTCAGTTTAAGTCTTTTGTTTCGTTTTGATTTTTGCTGTTTTCTCCATCCGGTGACTCAAGGATGTTGTTGAGATGTGTTTGTTCTCCCTTGGCTCATGGAAAGATTACAGAGTTCAAAGACAACTTCAGTTGCTACAGATAGGTTTCCGAAGCCATGCTAGAAAGATGGGGCGAGAAAAAGTAGCAAGAGAAAGAAACCATGCCGTAGTTGGGGGCAAGGTCGGCTACATAACTTGTGGACTCCAGTGCGAAATAAAAATGCAGGGCCCCTTGTTCAAAAAGGAGGAAAAATGCTTCATTCTTCCTTTTGTGATTTCCCTATAAACAGTCATGATGTTTTAAAATTTTATCTTAATGTTGCACCGTCTCAGCACAGGAATACTTATAGGGGAACACAGACCCTGACAAGTGCCAGGGGCCCCACTCTGTAACTAGGCTCATGGGGCATGTGCCCAACCCTGAGCTTCTTCACATCCACACCCAGGACCCCTCTGAGGATAGAGGGTGTCAGCGGTCACTGGCAGAGACTGGGAAGCCAGCTGCTGAGAACCAGTCCAGGGAAGGCCAGAAAGCCCCAAAGCAAGACCATGTGTGTGTGTCAGTGCTCCAAGGTCCTAGGGCATGCTGTATTCCCCCATCATACATCACTTTACAGTTCAAATTCAAAGGGAAATTTATTAAAATTATTAGGAGAGCAACCAGTGAGCATCAAACAGCAAGTCTCTGAGTGTGGAGCCCTGTTCGATTGCACTGGTCACATAGCCATGGAGCTGCCCCTGGATGGGGGAAATTCGCTATGACTAGAATCCTGGAGAGGAATCTATGAGTCTTGCAGCTGGCAGGACAGTAAAGGGTATCCAAGTCCCACTCCTGGCAATAATCCTCTAAAGGGAAAGAAACTCCAAGGAGATGGACATGGGACATGTCCATCTAGCTAACTAGCCTTTCTGAATCCCAAAACTGTTGAAAAATTATCTTGCTTAAATTTTACTTTAAAGGGCGATGTGATTTTGGACAGAAGAGGTATCAGTGACAATGGCAACCTCAACATGAAAGCGTCCTTCCCAAGTTTCGGGCAAATACATGATAATCTCAGATCCTTGTTCAATGGTGTGAGGAAGCACCATTGCAAATGTTAGCAATTTTTATTTCCAGGCATTCCAACAGGACGGTGGATGCAGATTTAATGTGATTTAGTGGAACTAATACAGAGTGATTTTTCTTACACACAAAGTTTGGAAATAATACTCGAAGAAATGGCTGCTTTGTTACAAACTTTGATATATTATTGTTTATATAAGCAACTAGTAATATTATTGATAGTTAACATTTAGTATTTAATCACTATGCTTCATATGCTGTTCTATTCATTTTATATGCATTATTTTACGTAATCCTTATAGCACCATGTAAATGATATAATACTATTAACCTCCTTTTACACATGAGAAAATGAATGCAGACAGCATTTAATGAATTATCTAAAATGATACGTCTAGCAATTGTAGGTTCAGGATTTGACCAAATAAATAGGCTCCAGAACTTGTCATATAAACTATTAATTGGCTTATATTTACAATACAATGGAAGTCATTACTTCATTTTACCTTCATTTCAATGTTGTTCATTTTTGTACCCAACCAAGAACTGATGGTAGAAATTGAATACGAATGTGTGCTTTTTAAACTTCAAATCTAGTTTTTGAAATTGCTTTTGGTGTTTGGACAATTTGGGAGATACCATAGGATAAAATATTACAGAATTTATTCATATAAGCCTATAATTGTTACTTCAAATGTGAAGTCTGGCTTTCAAGCCCAAACTGACCTGTTTGAAGTGGAAAATAAATATATTTTACAATGGATAACACAATAATACACAGTTTGGTTGATCAGAATATGTGTATGCCTGAGTAATCTTTATATGGCATATGATCTATTTAGCCCTACGAGATTGGAAAAGAAGAAAATGAAAAAAATATTTACACTTAAGAAATAACTTCAGGCCGGGCACAGTGGCTCATGCCTGTAATCCCAGCATTTTGAGAGGCTGAGGCGGGTGGGTAACCTGAAGTCAGGAGTTCAAGACCAGCCTGGCCAACATGGTGAAACCCCATCTCTACTAAAAAAAAAAAAAAAAATAGCTGGGCATGGTGATGCATGCCTGTAAACCCAGCTACTCAGGAGACTGAGGCAGGAGAATTGCTTGAACCTGGGATGCAGAGGTTACAGTGAATTGAGATTGCACCACTGAACTCCAGCCTGGGTGACACAGCAAGACCCTGTACCTTGTCTCAGAGGAGACTTTGGACTGTGGACTTTTGAGTTAAAGCTGAAATGAGTTAAGACTTTGGGGGACTGTTGAGAAGGCATGATTGATTTTGAAATGTGAAGACATGAGATTTGGGAGGGGCCAGGGACAGAATGGCATGGTTTGGCTCTGTGTCCCCACCCAAATCTCATCTTGTACTCCCATCATTTCCACGTGTTGTGGGAGGGACCCACTGAGCGATAATTGAATCTTGGGGATGGGTCTTTCCCGTGATGTTCTTATGATAGTGAATAAGTCTTGTGAGATCTGATCATTTTAAAAACTGGAGTTTCCCTGCGTAAGCTCTCTCTTTTGGCCTGCTGCCATCCATGTGAGATGTGACTTGCTCCTCCTTGCCTTCTGCCATGATTGTGAGGCTTCTCCATCCACATAGAACTGTAGATCGATTAAACCTCTTTCTTTTGTAAATTGCCCAGTATCAGATATGTCTTTATCAGCAGCAGAGATTGGAACTGAGGGCGATAGCACATTTTTGTGCAACTCTATAATTTTTATTATTTCCCGAAGACACATATATTTTCCGTTGTCAATGGAAAGATGGTGTGACTTCATTCCTGTGGCTGAAATTCCTTTCTTTTCTTTTGGGGAGGAAATAAGATGATTAGAATCGTGTTCTTCAGTGAACCACTATATGCGAATTTCAATTCCAGTGTTTGGAGATCCCCCATGGATTCTTGCAAAAAACTTAGAGGTAATCTTAACTACATTTAGATCTGAGGGATTTTGCCTCCAGACGGCTTCCCAAAGACCAATCAGTAACTTAAGAGGTGGCAATGGCATAATAATGTGTTCTAAATTATCTGGCAAATTTCACTTTGTGTAGAAGATTGTCTAGTCAATTCAGACAAAGACAAATTTAATTATTGCACCAGGAGACTTCTTGGCCAAACTACATTTTCGGAATTTCATTTTAAGCAACTGCAAATCTATAGGTTTATATGTGCCAATCCTTCTCTTTTGTTTTGGATGGTTTGTTTTTGCAACAATATGTTTTCTATGGTCAAAGGATAATTCTCAGTCAAGTGTGCAAACATGTTTGATGAATTTCAATGTAATGCAAATGAAGCATGAAGCGGAGTTTAGCAAATTGCACAATTAATTCCATGTAATACCATATATTTAATTCATCAATATAGACAGTTCTGAATAAAGCAATAAGTGAATCTAAATCTTCATTTGATAAAACTATTTGGTCAGTTGTTGCGGGAAGTCAGAGACCCCGAATGGAGGGACTGGCTGAAGCCATAGTGGAAGAACATAAATTGAGAAGATTTCATGGAAATTTATTAGTTCCCCAAATTAATACTTTTATAATTTCTTATGCCTGTCTTTACTGCAATCTCTGAACATAAATTGTGAAGATTTCATGGACATTTATCACTTTCCCAATCCATACTCTTGTGATTTCCTATGCCTGTCTTTAATCTCTTAATCCCATCATCTTCATAAGCTGAGGATGTATGTCACCTCAGGACCCTGTGATGATTGCGTTAACTGCACAAATTGTTTGTAGAGCCTGTGTGTTTGAACAATATGAAATCTGGGCACCTTAAGAATAGGATAACAGCGATTTTCAGGGAACAAGTGAGATAACCTTAAAGTCTGGCTGCCTGTGGGCCAGGCAGGACAGAGCCATATTTCTCTTATTACCGAAAATGGGCAAGAGAAATATCGCTGAATTCTTTCCCCAGTAAGGAATATTAATAACAGCCCTGGGAAAAGAATGCATTCCCAGGGCGGGGCCTCTAAAATGGCTGCCGTGGGAGTGTCTGCCTTATGCAGATGTAGATAGGGATGAAACATGCCCTAGTCTCCTGCAGCACCCCCAGGCTTGCTAGGATTAGGAAATTCCAGCCTGGCGAATTCTACTCAGACCAGTTCTCTGCTCTTGAACCCTGACAATGTGTGCACAGCAGGACATGGAAGTTCATTAGTGATTCTGGTTTCTCCCTGACCTTCTGCCTTGTGATTTTTTGTTGCCCTTGAAGCATGTGATCTCTGTGACCCACATCCTATTCGTACACTCCCTCCCCTTTGAAAATTGCTAATAAAACTTGCTGGTTTTATGGCTCAGAGGGCATCACAGAACCTGCCGACATGTGATATCTGCCCTGGACACCCAGCTTCAAATTTCTCTCTTCTATACACTTTCCCCTTATTTCTCAGACCGGCCGACACTTAGGGAAAATAGAAAAGGACCCATGTGAAATATCGGGGGCTGAATCTTCCCCGATAGTCAGTTAGATTATCCTTAAGCTGAACAAAGTATTTTTTCCAATCCACCTTCGGTTATCTGTGATTATGATTAAAATGAATCCTATTTCAAAAAAATTTTAGGAGATTAATCATATATGCCTTTGTCTTTTTAGGTGGGTTTAAATCATACAATGCTGCGTAATAGCTTAATACGGAAATTAAAAATATAATTAAATAAATTATAAAATTCCTTTATTGTTTAGCATTAAACAAATGCAGCATGCCCTTGAACTGGCAGCGGTGGGATTTCTTTTTCCTATTTTTTTTATTAAATCACCTTTCTCTAAAACTATTTTTGGAAAAATAAAAAATGCAACTCATATTGCCATGTAAGTATAAAAAGTGATTTTTATTCCATTGAATCATATGAAATTATTAAATTTAAAATACTTGTCCTTGAATCTTTATGTTATTAGTAGTGGAGAGTTAAAATAAAAAGTCATGTGGACATAACATGTAAATGTATAAACAGGCAAACATTTATACATGCATATGTGTATACTTTTTTTAATGTTAGGGACTTCTGCACCTATAAATAAATTTATGAAGAACATTTTAAAAATTCCAGAGATGATTGGCAAATCCATTGTTAATTATTTAAAATATATTTTCACATACAAAAAAAGTGCTCTGAAGCCAGATCTTAAAAGAGAGTTCAAATGTTACTTACTTAATCCTCACTTAATACATAGTTCAAATGTTACCATCAGATACTGTTATTACTGTTGGACTACAACTTAATTTTCAACCTGCATAGTGAGGAACAGATTTCCATTCAATGCTGGAGGATATAGTAACAAACATGTTGACTTCAGAACTCTGGCAGCAGCAGCAAACACACTGTTTCAAGCACTCATGCAATAAGAAATTGAAGAAAAGCAACTCTTGGAGCAACATGACCACCTTCTTGATAAGAGCAATACATTAAATATGCAAGAATTTTGAATTGGAGAACTTATGGGTAAGATTGTTCTACAAAGTCAGATGGTAGTAATTGTAAATGCATACCTATGGAGGTATCCATGTATGCATGCAACTTTATTATAGAGAGTAAGGCACCAAAAAACACTAACGTGTTTCATTTAAGCATAGAGAAGTAATGGCTATGATTTCATCACTTGATGTCAGAATGATTGTTAAAATTATGGCTACACAGCTTGCTAGTTCTATAAACTTAGGCAAGTTAAGTAAACTCTATACATTATGAACATCATCTGTAAACTGAGGGTAGATATAATTCCTACCTAGAGACTGGAGTGAGACATCCTATGTTACATGTCCGAACTAATACCTGACATCGTAGATTCTCAATTGGTGTTAATTACCATATTTGTTATTTATTGCTGTATAATGAAGTGTCCCAAAACTTAGTGGCTTAAAACAAGCAATGTTGATTTAGCTTACAATTCTATGAGTTGACAGTTTGGGCTGGATTTGTCTGAATCGTTTGTCTGCATCTCAACCAGACCCAGGTATCCAGCTGAAGATTGCGTTCAGAGTTGGCTAGCTGTCTCATAAAATCCAATAGATTAACCTGGGCTTCTTGCCAGAGCAGTTCGGAGTTTCAAGAGAGCAAGAGAGAAAGCTCCAAGACTTCTGGAGGCCTAGTCTCAGAACCGGCATAATGTGTCTGCTGTAACAATAGCTCAAAACATGTCATAAAGCCAGTCCAGATTATAGCAGTGGGGAAAGAGGCTCTATCACCTGATGTAGAGTTGGTTGCCAAGCATTGTGGCCCCTTTTGCAATGTTTTATACCTAGAATTATTATCATTCTCTGTATTTTCATGTAATCTGTAATGTATACATGAATGTTGAAATGATACATTTGTTTTGATTTTATGTAAGTTTATGTATAAAATTTAGATGTGAAAACAATAAAAAAATTGTCCATTATATTTAAATGTTATTACATTTAAATGTAATAAACTTAAAGCATTTCGGAACTTGAACTGAAAGTGGCTTTTGAAATGGATACTTTAATTACATTGTTTTTGGTAAACCAATAAATAGAGGTCCATTGAAACTGAGTGTCATCTTCATAGTAAGTAATTGAGTGACTTAGTTGTCCCAGGACTGGAACACCAGATTCCATGTGCATTTGTTCAGTGTTCTTCCCACTTGAAGGAAGTCATTACGACTCGGATGTTCAGAATTTCATATTACGTAAAAACAACATATTAATGGAAGACACTACCCATCAGTTGGCAATGGATTATTTGTATATTGTATGAAAACATATTAATTTAAGTATAATAGTTATTTTCTGATGCTTCATCCTAGTCATCCCTGTGTCACCTAATTTACATGGAAACTAAACAAGCATTCATAATTTTTCAAAGGCATATTATGGATCTTTTAGTGAAATTTGTAATAAAAATGTAGACTGTGATTTAATAGGGAAATAACTGTCGCTTTAGATAAACTGAAAATGAAATCAAAATTACTATACAAGCAACATCAAAATACCTCAGGATGATGGATAAAGATGACATTTACAAGGTTTGATAATGCAGAATAGTAAAGTTTACAGGAAATTAATCTAATATTGGAGACATATCATTTTTCACAGGAGCTGAATCATAATTCAGCTGTCACCCACTGACAAGGTCAAAATTTACCTCTAGGCACACTCGAATGCTGAAGCCGGAGAACTTTCATCACATCCTAAATCAGTTTCTATATAATTTCATATATAAAATCAAATTCTGTAGAAAATGTCTGTCCTTAATACATTAAAAAAGCAAACAAGAAAAACCTTGGAAACTTTATGTTCAACTATTATGGAAAAAAAAGAAAACTTTAGTTTGATACATAATTAATCAGAATTATCAGCAGCTGGGTTTCATCCATATTGCTGCTAATTCTAAGGCAAAACAAAGCCAGCTGTTTCTTTCAGTATATCGACTCCATTACTGTCTCAAGAGCTATTCTGATTAAGGCTAACATGATGTGATCGCTTTCATCACTTCACAGCTGCTCTTCCAGTGTTTAGATTTCAAAATCAGCATATGCTGTATATTCAGAAACCTAAGTAAACGAAATTCACATCTGTGTTATTTAAACGGTTCCAGAACTAACTGGCCTTCACCAACCAACGTGGTAGATGTTTTTCTTTCCCCCAAGTTGGTATATGCTCTTTAATGAAGTAGATGTATTTTGAGTAGGGATCAGGCTCGTTTCTTAGAGGTTTGTGAAATAATGTAGAGCACCTTATAAAGTGAGTGGCACTTACAAAATATGAAAATGAGCTCAAGAATTGTTATGTACTGGGCATGAAAAGATAAATATAGTGAAAAAACAGTATTAGTGTTCACATTTTTTTAATTTGGAAATGGCATTAAATGATGCTGACGCATTCAGAATTTGTTCACTGGGTTTCCTACCACATTCCATTTCTTAAAGCAATCTTATGATTAATTCAAATGAGTAATTACTGTGCTGTTTACTTTAAATATATATTTTTTGTTTTCATCAAGAAAATAACTTCTGGTTAATACCAGTAGGTACAGCTATCTTCCCACCATCATCCCAGATGTACCTTAAGCAGCCACTCGTTTAGCTGCTTGGGCTTCTTTTAATAGCTCATTGTAATCTTATGTTCTCTCTCACAAGTTTTCCATAGCAAATTGAAGAAAAGAAAGGTTGAGCAGGCATCTTACTCCTCAAGAATAATTCTACCACTTATATTTAAGGCACCTTCCATTTGTGCCTGTCTGGGAAACTCTCAATCCCTCTTTCTCCACTGGATGCTCAGTCGATTGAAAAGCTCACTTTTATAAAACCTACTTTTAAATCCATGATAGAATGTCACATCTTCTTCCTTTGACTAGCCATTCTCAAATATGAACATACACGAAATGCACATTACCAAACTCTCAGAAATTCATTTTCTGTGTGGAATGTGGAAGGAAAACGCATTTAAATAAGTATTGCAGAGGACACATCCATACTCAAAAAATGTTGTTGTAAATTTGTCATTCTTTATGTGTGCTTCTGAAATGTCTATCATATTCTCCTCTGCTACTCATCCATACACATGATTCTACATTCTCACCACGAAGTTGCTGGTGGGGATGTAAAATGATACAGCCACTGTGGAAAACAGTTCCTCATGAAATTGAAAACAGAAGGACCATATGATCTGGCAATTCCAATGCCAGGTATAGACCACAAAGAATTGAAATCAGAGACTCAAAAAGATAGCTATACATCCACATTCATAACAGCATTATTTACAATAGCCAAAAGGTAGAAGCAAATCAAGTTTCACCCGAAGATGAATGATAAACAGATTGTTGTATATGAATACAATGGAATATTATTCAGCAGTAAAAATAAATTATGACACATTCTAAAAGCAATGGTAAATATTGTAGACATTACAGTAACTGAGATAAGATATTCACAAAAGGACAGATGCTGTATGATTCCACTTTACAGGAGATACCTAGAGTAGTCAAATCATAGAGACAAAAAGTAGAATGGTGGTTGCCAGGTGCTAGAGTAAAAGAGTTATTGCTAATAGGTATAGGGTTTCAGTTTGGGAAGATGAAAAAGTTCTGAAATGGACCATGGTTGTTGTTAGGTGAATGTACACTTAAAATGGTTAAAAATAGTAAACTTTTTGATATTAATATTTACCACATACATTTAATTTATACATATATTTACCACAGAAATAACTAATATAAAAATATTGAGTAATATTGTCATTGCATATTGGGAGGGTGTAATTAAACCAAGGTGAGGTAAGATATGCATGGTGAAATTAAATATGCATGATAATGATTTAAGGAAAGTGATTACTGGATAGCTATAAAAGCTCCAACTTTCAAATCAATACAAAAAATAAATATAGAAAAGGCAAGACAAAGGAAATATAAAAAGTAAGATAGTAAAAGCAGTTCAAATATATCATAGTTACATAAATGTAAATGATTTAAAATTATTGGCTAAAAGAATAGGAACTATCATGTTCAAGCAAAAGTGTTTACAAAATCTAGTCTTATGGTGTTCTAAAAAGACATATAAAGCATAAAATAAATACACGAAAACTTTAAAATAGAAAAAGATGTATAAGAAAAAAGGCCAACCCAAGAAAACCTGTAAATGATTAATTAATATCATCAGACAAAACAGAGTTAAGGCAAAAAATATTGTTGTGAATAAAGAGACTAATATATATAATACATATTATATATATACACACACGCATGAATAAAGGCACACATATATACACATATGGCAATATATATTAGCCTCTTTATTCACAACAGTGTGTGCATATATATATTATATATATTAGCCTCTTTATTCACAACATATGTGTGTGTGTATACACACACATATATATTAAATCTTTAGTTCAACTTAAAAATGAGATTTGAAGTATGTATCCGTGTTATAAATTAGTCTCACTCTATATAGTGCAAATCTGAAAGAATTTATTATCCTATTATTAGATTTACGTGGCCAACCAAAGGACGAAGAAGAGCCAAGATACTCCTGAAACATGATAAAGCAGAGTGACTTCCCTCTAAAATATCAACATTTAGTGCATACAACTTAATTAAAATATTATGATAGTAAGACAGGGGTAGACAATGACCACTTAAGTGCACTGGAAAATGTGCGAAGACTCATTTATATATGCAACCTAGATAGGTAAAACAGATGGCATTACTGATCAATAAACAAAGAGAGGGCTATTCAATATGTGGTGTTAAGACATTTGTATATCCATATTTTTAGAAAAAAAAATATACCTTATACAATAATTCTCTACTTTGAGAAATTCCAAAAATTAAATGTTAGATGAAATATGGAATTAAAGGTGAAAGCGAGACAGGTAGTTCTTGCTTGCATGGTAGTGCAGAATCCTAAAAGAGTGAGAAAGTTGAAACTGTGCAAAATGATCATAATCAATGATAAAAGTTATAATTGTTTCATGACCTTTAAAGTTTTTCCCAAAACATTCAAACACTCTTACTCTTGTTTATAAGTGTATAGGAAAAATATATAATAAAATACCAGGTTTTATATAGGAGAATTCTTTTAAACTATTAATGTGATTTGGAGGTTAGTTCTCTCTAAATCTCATGTTGAAATGTGATTCCCAGTGTTGGAAGTGGGGCCTAGTGGGAGGTGACTGGATCATGGGGGTGGATGCCTCATGAAGGGCTTAGCACCATTCCCTTGGTGATAAATGAGTTATTGCTTAGTTAGTTCACATGAGATCTGGTTGTTTAAAAGTCTGGGACCTCCCCCTCTCTCTCTCTTACCCCCTCTCTCACCATGTGATATGCTGGTTCCCCCTTTGCCTTAGCCATGATTGGAAGCTTTCTGTGGCCCTTACCAGAAGCCAAGCGATATCAACACAATGGTTGTGCAGCCAGCAGAACCAAGAGCCAATAAACCTCCACTCTTTATAAATTACCCAACCTCAAGTGTTTCTTTATAGTGATGCAAAAATGGCCTAACACAACTATTGAGCATTATCTCATGAAAACTGAATTTTTGCATACTCAACTTTTCTGTCTGGAAAAACCTTTATGTCGTTGTTCTTTTAAAGACATTTTTGCTGGGTAAAAAATTCTAAGTTGACAATGATAGTTTTTTTTTTTTTCAGTACTATAAGATGTTGTTCTATTGTCTTCTAGCATTCATTGTTTCTGATGAGAAAACTGCAGTCAACCTGATCCTTTTTTCTCTATATGAAAAGGTATCTTTTTTTACATTGTTGCTTTTAAGATTTTCTCTATATCACTAGCTTTAAGCATTTGATTATACTGTGCTTTGGTGTAGTTTCCTTCATGTTTCTTCTGTTTGGGGTTTGTTGAGTTTTTGGAACTATGGATTCATATGTTTCATCAATTTTGGACATTCTTCAGCTGTTATTTTTCAATGTATTTTTTTTTATCCTTCCTCTCTCTCCTTTCCTTTGAGGATTCCAATTGCACATATATTTAGCCACCTTAAATTGTTTCACATCTCAGTGATGCCCTGGGCTTTTGTTGTTGTTGTTGCTACTGTTTATATGTTCATTTTTATATACTTTTCTCACAGAGTTTTATTTTAGATAGTTTTCCATTGTTATGGATTCAAGTTCACTAATCTTCCTTATGCATTGTCTAATCTATCATCAAACATATCCAATGTATTTTTAGAAATCTAAGACATTGTATTTTTCAACTCCAGATAGATTTGGGTAATTTTTACATCTCTCATGCCTTCACATCACATGCTCAATTTTTCCTTTAGCTTCTTAAACTAACAGGTTGCAGCCAAAATAACTATTTCAATGTCATTAACTATAAATTCTGTTAACATGTGTCATTTCTGAGTCATTTTCTAATGATTTTTTTCATATTGTAGGTTGTAATTTCTGTTTCTTTTCATCCTGATACATTTTTATTAGATGCCAGATGGTGCTGAATATTTTTGTTTTCCTAAAAATATTTTTGAGCTTTTCTGTGAGACATAATTAAATTACTTTAATATAGTTTGCTACTTTCATGTCTTGCTTGTAAGCTTTGTTAGGGAAGACCTGCACTGTATTTACTCTAGGGCTAAATTTTAATTTTTATTAAA